>NW_020837952.1:36592291-36680198 GCF_003676395.1 Aethalodelphis obliquidens
TCTCTCTCTCTCTCTCTCTCTCTCTCTCTCTCTCTCTCTCTCTCTCTGTGTCTCCCTCTAGTATATGACTTAGTTGAGAGCAAGAACTTACATTATTCACATTCATGACACTTAGAATTAGGACAGTACTTAGAACATAGTAGCCGTTCAGTAAATTGTTGATGGGTTAATGCACCTATTGTTTTCCATTCAAATGCTTCTGAAGTTTATTCAGTTTAACAAATACTAATTTTCAGGGCCTCTTACAGCTGCCATGGACAATCAAAGATTAGTGGGTCTTGTTCCCTGTTTCAAAGAGGAGGAATAAGATGTGCACACAAACAGTAATTACAAGAGGCAGAACATGACCTGTGTCACATAAAGAACTGAATCTGGTCTGTGGGATTCTCATGGAGAACGAGATTAGGGTCCACAGGATGGAGGAGAGCACACATATGCCATCCAGCCTCATGTGTATTTTATGAAACAACATCTTTCCATTATTATAACGCAGGTTGGAACAAGAAAGGGAAAAAAGGCTGCTCTTATCTCTCAGGTAGCTGGATGGTGAGCACAGCTCTCCCAACCATCTGCTGCTCTTCCTGGGCAGCTTGGAGCATGACAGCTGTGAAAATGGTTAGAGGAAAAGGCAAGTCACAGAGGGAGGGAGGGGTGTTGGGTACTGTCAGCTTTCCCCTAAGACACTGTGGACAGCAGGGCCCTGAGAGAGACACGGAGCCACAAAAGACTTGCTTGATGCTGTGTGTGGTGCTACTCAAAGGAGTGGGCTCAGCTGCTACTGGTGTGAAACCCAAGGAAATGTCCCTGCAGCTTCTGACGTCAGCATCATATCATGTGGCCCACTTGCATTGTGAGTCAAACACCCACATCCTGTTGCCTTACAATCGCAATAATTTTCCCTTTAAATGACATACCGAAGAGGATATGTCTTTTTTCATTTTTTCCAATAGATGTCTGTTACTTTTCAGCACAAAGGAGCTGCGTATAAGTTCTGCAGAAGTCCACCAAATGTGGGCCAGGCTTATTTCCCCCAGAAAGCTCTGAAGCTTGTGCCACATGCCAAACGGTAACTCAACACACTTAATCATTTGGTATCACTTAAGTACTCTCTTCTTTCAAAAACTCTCATCTACTTACTTTGTACTATTCAAATAAACTTGCAGAGGATTACAAAGAACATCTGTAATATTAAAATCCACTTAAAATTTAAATCAACTAATCATTTTGATCCAGTTGTTTCTCTGAGCTTACAAAATGTTGTGGATATAAATTTACCATTACTGTTTAACTCGATTCCGTGTTTTTGAACTTTATCCACTTAATTGACCAGGCTCAAATAATCATCAGATTATTGGATCAATCTAAGTACTCATAGTGAGCTATTTTGAATTGAACTATTTTAGCTCTGGAGGGGAGGAGAAGATGGAAAAAGAGGTCAAGACTTATTGGAAATAAACCAAGACTGTAGAGAAACTTATGCTTTTTTTCCCCTAGTTTAGAATGTCCTCTGTTCATACTTCTTTGAATCATTTCTGAGCTAAATTTGATAGTACCCTGGTTACCTGGGGTAAGGGTCGCAGAGAAGCACCTCCCTTGGCAGCCACCTCACTGTGGGACTTTCCAAGGCTTTTCCCAGTTTCTAATGCACTCATTGTAGTGATGATGACACACGTCTTGGCAAAATGTCTCCGTGTTCAGAAGTAGAACAGCTCCAATGTTCTTGATTCTATTTTAGACTTGTATTAAAGTGATCTGCCCACCACAGCCTGACTCCTTTCAACCTCATCTAATTTTTTCAGACTTAGTTTGGTCAGCCATACTAATTTCATAGGATAAAGAGATAATATTGCCTTCTAGAGTTGGAGCTAAATATTAGAGACTATATTGTGTTAAGCCATAAATTTCCAAACATGGTCGTCTCATTTACGTTGGTAGATGCTTATGAGGCTAGCATTGGTTTTCTCACAAAATGGCACATGAAACACAGCTTATAAAAATATACCCATGATGTGGAAGGTATCAAGGAGCCCTTATGAAATATTCGACATTTTGCTTCTGTTCATTAGCTGGTTTTAACCTTTCTTAGCAGACGTTTGTAATGAACCATAGGCTGGCCAAACTAAATTCCAAAGCCTGAAAGATCATTTGTGATGGGAAACAGGACAAATAAAAGGGATATTATGCAAAGCAGATAATCCTTAACTTTCACAAGTTAATCTCTCAAAAAAAAATGTCATCATACTTTCATTTACTATATAGTAACACCCCTTTTGCAAGTAGGTACATCAACTGATAAAAAAAACACTTTTTAATTCTCTAATGGGGGGTACTTTTTCACTCACCAACAGCTTAGGTTTGGAAACGCTTATTTATGTCTGTATAGCTGAGTTTGTTTTATCACATCCTCTCCCTCTTATTTTATTAAATGAATGAAAGTGAATAAATAATAATATTATGAATTGTAAACTTTATAAACCCAATATGATTGAAATAGAGATAAAATCATTATAATAAAATAGCATTAGATAGTTATTGTACTAAATCAGGTCAACTGTTCATTCAACTGTTTAAGAAAAGTAAGTCACCAAAGGTTATTCTAACAGCAGAGATTTATTTAGGAATATCATAATATGTATTTTAATCTCTGAAAATAAACTAATATCTATTTAGTTTTCATACTTTAGATTGTTGTGCTTATTTTCAGACACATATAACGTACAAAATAGGGTATTAATTATAGTTGTTCAAAAGATGGATTTAGAAATCAGACAGATCTGAATTGAAAACCAGCTCCTCTACTTATCCAATGCAAGTTATTAATTATCGTTGAGTCTTGGTTTCCTCATCTGAAAAGGATCACCAAATTTGTTTGTTAGAGTTTTTTTTGAAAGGCAAAAAGATAACATATTTTTGGATATAGAAGACCTATCATCATGGTACTTAGCATGTATATACATAGATCAGATATATATATATATATATCTAGGATGGACCTAGAGTCTGTCATACAGAGTGAAGTAAGTCAGAAAGAGAAAAACAAATACCATATGCTAACACATATATATGGAATCTAAGGAAAAAAAAAAAAAAAAGGTCATGAAGAACCTAGGGGTAAGATGAGAATAAAGACACCTACTAGAGAATGGACTTGAGGACATGGGGAGGGGGAAGGGTAAGCTGTGACAAAGTGAGAGAGTGGCATGGACATATATACACTACCAAATGTAAAATAGATGGCTAGTGGGAAGCAGCCGCATAGCACAGGGAGATCAGCTCGGTGCTTTGTGACCACCTAGAGGGGTGGGATAGGGAGGGTGGGAGGGAGGGAGATGCAAGAGGGAAGAGATATGGGAACATACGTATATGTATAACTGATTCACTTTGTTATAAAGCAGAAAGTAACACACCATTGTAAAGCAATTATACTCCAATAAAGATGTTAAAAAAAAATAGAAAGAGAATAGTAAAATTAATCCTAATTCTAAAAAAAAAAAAATCAGGCATTCAGGCTGCAGCACTCCAGGCACTAATTCCTCCCATCTTCAAGGTTAGGACTTGGAGAATCCACTGGCTCATTTTGCAGAAGATGACACTGAGGCAAAGCGAATGCAAAGTTCACTAAAATACTAGACCTATGGAAGCTGTTGTCCTACCATCAATGTTTTCTTCTCTGAAGGGAGACAATAGCCAGGAGAGTAATAGGAAGGTTGTTCACCTGAGTGGAATATCAGACCCAGATAGGAAGAGTAAAAGTCCATTACAAAGACAGGTGGTGGGGCTGATGCAGAAAAGAATGTGAAAGATATGGATGGAAGGATACAGAACCTTAAAGAGGTGAAGACTTTATCTCTTGGTTTCCTTTTTCCCTGTGTTATTCTAGAAGGAATAGCTGAAAATTGGGAAGTTCCGTGTGAGCTTTGGAGTCAGGACTGAGCCCAAATCCCTGGTATATGTGAGTCGTGAAGCAAGACATAATCAACTTGGAGAATTTCCATTCCATGCTTAGGTTAATAAATGGGCCTTTTTTTTCCTTTCTGGATATACTGCTTTGAGCTCTTGTAATACTTAATTGCCACAATGAGAAATAACAAGAAAATTAATAAGGCGATGCTTTTAAGATTTTCCTGACAAGTTTGAAAAGCAGATCTAACTGTAGACATTTATCAGTGATGAACTATTGAACCCTGGGGAGTGACTGGTTGATGCTTACGAACAGCAGCTATAGTCACCTGACAGCTGATGACTTCCGAAGAAGTCATATGGTGATGGTAAGTATTAGCCTTCGGCCCAAAAAATCTATTTTATATTTTGACCAATGCATTTGGGAAATTTCTGTATTTTACATGTAGGTCAATAAAATATAACTCTCAAAAATTTAGAGAAACAATTATCAGTTTTATTTTAAAACTTGAGAGGATGGGAATTTGACTAACATAACTACAGAGAAAAAAATAGAAGGAAAAAATCTAATCACTTATAATGTTTAAAATCCACTTTTTCAATTTTGTTCCAAATATCACAATCCAGGGAAGGGTAAATCATTTGTTTTGGGTTATTTATTCATTCGATCTTTAAAATAATTTTGAAGTGCTTTCTTTCTCGGTACTATCCTGAGGCATAAGCACAAAATCAAAAGAAAATATTAATTAAATTGCATAATAGTCGATACTGTTACAATTTTACAGCTTAAAATAGTACATGAAAATAGCTTTTTAAAATTCAACCATATTAAAAGTTCCTGTCTTATGGAGAATTCTAATTTTTAAAAGGTACTTTGCATTGGGCCCTGATGACCAGAAACTGTGTTTAAGTCAAACTGACCCAGGGCTGTAATCTTACTTCTTTTGACAGAGAAAAATAAGAGCATGGTAATCACTGGAACTATTTCATCCAGAGCAGCCGAGCTGTATTTATTTCCATCCTAATGGAGAATCATTCTGTGAACAGAATTGTTTGTTTCTTTGCAGGCCTGACTCCCTGGGGAAGGAGTTCCACTTAATCACGTCTGTATCTCTCTCAAAAAGACAGAAGTCCTATACAATGTAAAGGCTTAATACTAATGAGAGTAACTATCATTTATTAAGTACCTACTATGGGCCTGTAATCGTATTTTCTGCTTTGATCCTCATAACAACATTTTAGGAGGGCATGATTATCCTCAATGTACAGATGGAGAAACTGAGGCCTCACAAACTTACATGCCTTGCTTAACAGTGTTTCTATCCCATAACTCTTATAGTGATCATGCCTACAGTCATTATTACTAAAAAAATGAAATGACTTGATCCTGGAATTGTGTTGTAGCATGGAAGCTAGAAGCTCATTATTTCACACAATGGACTATCTCATTCACTGAAACGTTAACACCCATCTGTGATTTTGCATAAGGTGCAAAAGAGCTCTGGTAAACCAAGCAGGAGTCCTGACAGCCTTTCAAATATATACTTGGATAAGTTTCCTAGGAGTAGTAAACCACAGAACAGTGCTTTGAAAAGTCCATCCATGATGTGAATGAATGTTTGTCCTCAGATTGGAACCTCTGCATTCATAAGCAGTCATTCTTCACTGGGTCTTAAAGGGAAATCTCTTAATCGAACGGGTTTTTCAATCAGAACAGAATGACAGGCCAGTCAGTACAGTGCTAGCGATATACTTCCCGCAGAAAGCTAGAGTGTAGGTTACTGTTGAATAATGGAATCTGGAATCTCAAACTGCCGTGCCTTTCACTGCAGGTCTGTAAAGGGATGGTATATTTCCCCCCTTTAAGAAAACTTAAAAAAAAAAAATTACCTAATTTGAGCATAAGAATGGGAGTCAAATGATTCCCAATGAACCACATGACATTTTAAAATAATGTCCTTGCCCAGTTTGACATGAAATATATGACGTGTCCCACGTGCTTCTTCCCTAATGAAAAGTGCAACACTACCCACCACTACCTAGGTCCCTGCCTTTCTTCCTTTTCTTTCCCAGCTTTTGTCTCTTTTGTGTCAAACCTCTCACTGTGCAGTGTTAATCTCTCTAAAGTCATTGGGTGCTTATTGTTGTTTTTTGCCATTTAAATAAAGCATTACATAGGGAAAACATGTTTTAAAATAACTAAGATCATTGATATTCAAGTACACACACACAAAGCAAATGAAAGAGTTTAATCAAACCATGCTGTTTTCTGCGAAGTGTTAGATTGGCTGACAAGAGACTATTTTACAATTTTACCTAATGCTTTTTATAGAAGATTTTTAAAAACCCCATTCTTATCTAATTCTAAAGAATGAGCAATTCGACTTTTTTTGGAAAAACATAAACACACAAATCTGTTCAAAAGGAATAAAAAATAGTAACATTTAAACCTTGCTTCCAGAATATATATATATATATTTTTTAACATTTTGTTTTAAAATTTATTTTATTTATTTATTTTTGGCTGTGTTGTGTCTTCGTTGCTGCTCGCGGGCTGTCTCTAGTTGTGGCGAGCGAGGGCTACTCTTCGTTACGGTGCGCTGGCTTCTCATTGTGGTGGCTTCTCTTGTTGTGCAGCATGGGCTCTAGGCATGCAGGCTTCAGTAGTTGTGGCGCACGGGCTTAGTTGCTCCGCGGCATATGGGATCTTCCCAGACCAGGATTCGAACCCGTGTCCCCTGCATTGGCAGGCGGATTCTTAACCATTGTGCCACTAGGGAAGCCCCAGAATATATTTTTTTAAACATTTTAAGAATATTCTATTTAATGTCTTATATTTGAATGTGTGTTTTTTAATAGCTCAGTTTCTGAAAAGGAAATATAATATTTAAATCTTCGTCAATAGTTGAGAAATTATTCAGAAATACGATGAAGTATACCCATTCCCAATAAATCCTTTCATAGAGTTTAGCAATGTATTTGAAAAGAAAGGTACCTTTAATTGTCTGATAGGGCCTCTGTGAATTCTGAGATTCCCATGCTTTTTCACCTAAATCAAAGTGAAATTTACCCTGGCACAGCACAGACCTCAGGCACCACTCTACTGTTCCATGGAACAGATGTTTTGGAATTCACATAATGATAGACAGACTTCTTCTATGAAAGGTTTCTAGAATGAGGGCTTCGGTGAAACCGAAGGCATGAAAACATGCCTGTATTAAGACCTTTCACTCAGCAGGACAATATTTGCATTTTTGCACTTATCTGGCAATCTCATCTTTTTTTAAAGAAAATTTATTTATTTATTTATTTTATTTTTCACTGCGTTGGGTCTTCATTCCTGCACACAGGCTTTCTCTAGTTGCAGTGAGCAGAGGCTACTCTTCGTTGCGGTGCATGGGCTTCTCATTGCAGTGGCTTCTCTTGTTGCAGAGCACCGGCTCTAGGTGCATGGGCTTCAGTAGTTGTGGCATGCAGGCTCAGTAGCTGTGGCTCGCAGGCTCTAGAGCGCAGGCTCAGTAGTTGTGGTGCACAGGCTTAGTTGCTCCACAGTATGTGGGATCTTTCCCGACCAGGGCTCGAACCCATGTCCGCTGCCTTGACAGGCCGATTCTTAACCATTGTACTACCAGGGAAGCCCTGGCAATCTCATCTTGATTTAAAAAAAAAAAGTCAAATTTCTTTTAACTTAATTACATATTCCATTTTTTTCAAATTACATTCCTAACATTTAGAATGTTGAGTCATCAAGACTGAACGTAAGATTTAACATTTTTCTGAGCTATCATCTCAGATAATAGTTAAACGAAGAAATACATCAATCAAAATCCATCATAAAACAAAGACCTTTGAATAACTGGCACCCCAGCCTCTAAACAAGCAAGAGACACAAATGGGTGACCTCTCCTAGGCTAAACTCTAGATGACCCCAGGAGTGCACTCCTGGCATAAAAGGGTACATGTCTCTTGTGTAAAGAAGGTAAGAAGATTCAGCCTCTCAGAGGTTAAGACTGATGCCCACTCATGCCCTCACCAACCATGCGACCTGTGAGCCAATCCCTCCCAGGTATCTTGGCCTGGATTGTTGATGAGATTGTTGAGAGTTTGACTATTTTTTTGTAATCATCTGATACTGCTAATGTTTACTTAGCCCAACCCATCCAGTCCCTGGGTGTGGGGTATTTTCAGAGGCAAGCTGACTCATTCAAGCACTAAAGTACCATTTAGGACATTGCGGCTGTAATCTAGTAAATGCCACCTGGGTCTCTGCTTAGCCAAGCAACATCCCCAGTTCCCATCTTTGATTTTACTAAACCAGAGGAGGGTCAACACATGGCCTTTACAATAAAAAAGTCTGTACTCAGTCTTGTTTGAGAGTTGGAATTCAACATTTTCCAAAGGTTTCTATTATCTAACTTTAATTCCTATTACCCAGTGGACACAATACATTATTCCCTGATTTTACACAATTCCAAGGAGCAAATTTATAGCACTGTGCTCCTGGAACTAAGTATATACAGAAGGAACTAGATTTGCCAAAGGAAATTTGCTACTTTTAACTTTTCTCTAGTCATACAATAGCTAATCATTAAAATCTGCTTGTGTGGTACTGGTATCCTTACATTTTGCCTTTATCAGTTTAGAGAATGGGCAGTAGATTTGCTTACTGGCTTCTAGAGTTTTCTCCAACAAATTTTTACAAATGTGCATATTTTCATAATACCTGAGATGCAGAAAATCAACTGCAAACGAAACATAACATTCAATTTTATGCTCTCAGAGTCTTACGTGCATGTTCTAACTTAGATCAACTACACACACCCTAAAGAGTAAAACATGTCTTCGTGATTCATGTAACACAAAGGTGACTTCATCTGTTTTAACCCATATTGGAATATTCATCCGTGATGTTATATTCAGAGAATTTACAGTGAAATGCTTTCAATTATAAGTATTTATGGTACATGTTATAGAATGGCATAAACTAAAAATATGTTTATAGATAAACTCATAAAATACCTAGACTCCAGGCTTGGCTAGAATGTTAAAGTATGAAATATACAATCTCAAAATGGCAGAAATCAAATTGCCAAGGTATTCTCTGATTCATTGTATAGAATGAAACAGCACTTTCATTATTAAATGCTTACAAACATAATAAGCCATATATTAATTGTTTCATATGCATTAAAGTATATAAACCAAAATAGATTGCTCTGAAAACTGTTACATTTATTTGTCAGTCAAAAGTGTATTTAGATTTCAGCCTAGAAATTTGAAAATATTAATCAAATGTAGTATTTATGACTGGGAAATTTAAATTTTTAAAAAACTTCAATAGGTGACAATATTAATTTTTTTTTTCTTTTTGTAAAAAGTATTTTGGGGTTGAATAAAAGAAACTGAAAATTCACTTAGACATTCTCCAAGTATGGAAAATAAGGAAGGTGCATATCCCCCTACCGTTTGGAATAATTTGCTGTCATTTGGGGATGACTTGACAGACCCATTGATACAGCAACAGAAAAAATAAAATGCAAAGCAATAGTTAAGTATCTGAAATTATTACTGTCCCCATAAGTGAGAACAATAAAACTTAGGTGGGTAAGGCATTTTGACTAAACGTGGTGATTTCCTCCATCTTCTTCAATCTTTAACTTTTCCAGATCACAGATGCCACTTGCCCTGGAGGCTTTGGCCAGAGGACAGGAGATTACCAAAGATAGTGGGTGAGTCATGAGAATTGTATTAAAGAGCTTATCATGCTTTTTCTGAAATATCCTTTTACTATGAAAACAGAGGAGGGAAATCTTTAAATTGAACAGCCTTAGTCAGAAAAGAAAGGCATACATGTTTAGGTTTCATTTTCAAAACAAGATTGCTTTGTATAACTATAGAATCCAGTAACACACACACAAATATTTCTGTGGGGTAATATGAAAGCAAACCCTACCATGCTTAGTAGCACAGTTTCCTCCTTTTTCAGAATCACTTTATAGTAAAACGTGAAGACAGGTAGTTCCTTCTTCCTGTTGCTGATGCCCACTCTGAATTACTTCGGAAGGATTCAGGAAGGATGATAACATTAATTCAAATTTCAACAACTATCCCCTATTTTACAAAATGATTGCTTCTGTTTTATATAATTTTATCTCAGAAACCCCATGGCATAGTTTGGGTAGGTGCTGTTATCATTCCTAAGGTACAGATGAGGAACCAGAAGTTTGAAGGGGTTAAGTGACTTCCCCAAGGTCACGTGCTACACCTGTCACTCAGAACTCTGTTCCTGGATCCATCCTCTTCTAAGCCTCCAACGAACTTCCACGTAAAGGATAATTCCCTCTCCTCATATACACAACACAACTTTTGAAAGTTTGTGAAAAATATTTGGAACATATGTATTATACTTGAAAATCCCTTTATTTTTTTTTCCAGCAACTAAGTCATTTTCCTCTCTCAAAAAGCTCATCAAGCTTTTAAGGTACCCCAAGAATTGTTCTCAAGTGGGAAACTTATGGAGAGCTATTTTAACAAAACAAAATTAAGCTTCTGTCTTCTGCCTGTTATCATTCAAACACCTAAGAATGAGTGATATAAACCCCTATATTGAAATAATGAGAGCAGATGCTGTAAATCTGCTTTGTGCTATACAGTATCCACTAACCATATGTGGCTATTAAATTTTAAATTAATTTTAATAAGTTAAATGACATAAAAATAGCAGTTCCTCCATCACACTAACCATGTATCAAGGATTTTATAGCCACAAGGGGCTAGTGACTATTGTATTGGACACCACAAATATAGAACATTTCCATCATTGCAAAAAGTTCTATTGGCCAGTGTTGGTCTAAATTCTAGCTGTTATCAGTGTCAGCCTCCTTCCTTCTCAAGCAACTCAAACTCAATGATGCTGTCCTCTGGACTGAATGGCATCGTGTGTGTGTGTGTGTGTGTGTGTGTGTGTGTGTGTGTGTGTGTGTGTAAAATGAACCATGATTCTATTCTCCCAAACAATGCTAGGAAAAACAGCAAGCCACAGATAAACATGGGCTATTTATGTGGCTTCTCTTGATGTAGGAAGAAACCAAAATCTTTGTTAATATCAGTCAACCCTTAAGACCATTTCAGTGATACACTGTTATAGTATCACTGTATATGTGTGTGTATGTGTATATATATGTACACCCACACGCATTTTTACATTAACAGCTCGTATGATAGAACACACTGATGCTGAACAGAGAATCTCAAGCTTCTGAGGTTTTTGTGGATAAGGAGATCAAATGAGAGGGCTTAGCCTTTGGAGGTGGATTGTTTGGGGCAGGCACCACGGGGAAAGAACCTTCCCGTGAGAGAGGCTCATGCAAAAAAGCCAGCATGGTACAAGGAGCATCCAGGGAACGTGCTCCATCAGCTCCACCTGAGGATTCTCTCTAAGGAGCCAGGTAGCTGACTTGGCTGGAAGAGTGAAAATAGGGAGAAAGATGAAAAACTCTGTAGAAAGGACTGAATATTGTTCTTACTGAACTGTCTGTCACAGATGGCCAGGCATTCCTGAACTTTTAAAGTAGGTTAATCTGAAGAGGCAGTGGTTTGGGGAACAGGAATGCATTCAGGCCAGAATCCTCCATCTGCCACCTTCTATCTCTCTAGCTTTGGCCACATTTAACCTCTATGAGCCTTAGTTTCAAATCTTATTTGTTCTACTGAAGGCTAACCTCGTAAAAAGCATAGTATAACAAAAGGAGAGGAATACAAAGAACTCACACAAATAGATAATTATCCTATAATTCCATGAATCTGATGACAGACATAGGCACAGTCTTGAAAGACTTTGTGGTGGAGGAAGTGGTATCTGGGCTAAATCATTAAGGATGAACAGCAGTTTAGGAAGGAATAGGTAGTTCATGGAGAAAAGAGCATGAATAAAGAATGGAGAAAAATATACGGCTATGAAAAAATTTATATATAAAAAGAAATCCTTCCCCACTTTGAAAAAAGAGAGAGATTTATAAAATAGAAAAACACTCCATGCCTGAACAGGTAAAGAGTTAAAGAAAGTAGAGAAAAAAATATTGTTTAAAAAGGAAAGAAAACAAAAAGAAGTGAATGGAGATCCCAAATAAATTCCTTTCCCACCAAGAAAAGCCTTTTCTTTCTTTACATTCTGCTTCTGCCTTTGTGGTTTATTTGCAACTGCACAAGACCATTCAGCAGCTGTGTTCATAGAAACTCCTTCTCATTTCTGGTGGGACAGGTTGCACCACTGAATCTCTGATACAGACAAACTAGGCAGGCAATTCTTTCAGATCCCAGTAGCAGCAACCCCTCCCCACCTGCGCGCGCGCGCGCACACACACACACACACACACACACACACACACACACACGGGGCTTCTCACTGCCCTGCCTGTGTGATCCCCTTCCCCCGGCACTGGGAATCCCTCTCAAAATTAAGGCTGAGCAATGTTTGACCCCTCTCTGGTATGGCCAGTGCAAATTTTCGAGAGAGAACCTTCTCTTGGATTCCCTTAGATGTCAATGCTAATCAAAACGTACAGACTTACTATCACCTCCTTCTGAATCTAGATGTCTCATGAGGCTTCAGTTATGGTGTCTAGACATGTATTATTTGGAACCACAGGGTCCCTGGGCAATGTTCAGAGAACAGCAACTCACTATCTGACCCCTAGAGAGAGACTCCTAGGAGTCACTGGCCCATTCCCCTGAGGAAATGTTTTTTCTGGAAGCAGGGAATGAGACACTCTCATGAAGAGTTGTCCCACCTGGGGATCTCCATTTAATTTTTTATTAACAACAACCAAAAAAACCCCTGAAAAACACTAACTCATTTCTGACACAATTTGCTATTTATTATCTGTGACACTTAAACAACAACCTTTAAATTAAGGCTCCCTGAGAATGTTAGATTAAAAGAAAGATATTCATATTCCGCCTGGGATTGTTAGTGACTAGGGAGTGGTGGAGAGAGAAGGTCTATATCCATCATCACAGCTCTCTTTACTCTCTCCTCTGCCACTTCTGCCATCCAGAAGCAGGAGGGACAGATCAGCATCATCACATTCACATTTTGGGAGGGCACTTGGGTCAATGGCAAATGTCAGTAAACTTTGGTCTACAAGCCAAATCCAGTCCGTCATATGCTTTTATAAATACAGTCATCCCGTGGTATCCACTGGGGATTGGTTTCAGGACCACCTGAGGATACCAAAATCTGTGGATGCTTAAGTGCCTTATATAAAATGTCAGAGTACAGGCATACCTCATTTTATTGTGCACCTCTAACTGAACTTTGAAAATACTGCATTTTCTACAAATTGAAGGTTTGTGGCAACCCTGTATTGAGCAAGTCTATCTGCACCATTCTTCCCACAGCGCTGTTCATTGCAGGTCTCTCCATCACATTTTGATAATTCTCACAATATTACACTTCTATTTTCATATCTTCCCAAATACGTTAAGTCATCTCTACTTATAATACCTAATACAATGGAATTTCTAGGTAAATAGTTGCAAATACAATGTAAATACTATGTAAATAGTTGCTGGTGTGTGGCAAATTGAAGGTTTGCTTTTTTGGAACTTTCTGGAATTTTTAAAAAATATTTTTAATACTCACTTGAATCCACAGATGCAGAACCTGCAGATATAGAGGGATGACTGTAAAGTTTAATTGCAGCACAGCCATACTCATTTGTTTACATGTCACCTACAGCAGCTATCATGCTGGTAAAGTTGAACAATTGCAACAGAGACCATATATGACCCACAAAGTCTAAGACATTTACTATCTGGCCCTTTACAAAAAATGTTTGACTTGATCTAAGGTAAAGCAGAGACATACATGAGGAACAGTCTGTTCAATATTCACCACATTTTGGTTCATATGACAAATATTTGTGAAGAACTTCCTGGGTGGGAGGCTCTGAGGATACAACAGGGAACAGAACCCGCAGAGTCGTTTGCTTCACAAAGTTCACAGTTTTCTCAGGCTTTATTGCAATGGTCCCTGTTCAACTTTTTTTTTCTTCTTCTATGTTTGTTAAATACAAGCTAGTATTACAATACAGTAATAGGCATGGAATAGGGTATCAACTAGAGTTACTAAATACAGGATGCCCAGTTCAATTCAGCAAACATGTACTAAATTAAAATAGCTACTATGAACAAAGCCAAATGCTGTAATATTATCCTTCCTCTGAATGGGACATCAAGAGAGGGCCAAAGAGAAGTGTTCTGTACATGTAGGGTGTTTTTATCCCATTATCAAGGAGACAGAGGTTAGTGATGGATAGAGGTGACTGATGGACTTTAACCATGAGGACAAAGCCATCTCTGTGTAGATGTATGTGTCAAGCTATTTTAAAATGATGCTAACAAATATTCCATTAAAAAAAGTAGTAGTAACAAGGGGAGATATTTAAAAAAAAAAAAAAAGAGAAGAGGAAGAGAAAGCTCTTTCCTCCTTTCTGGTAGAAGGGAGAAAAGAGAAACCTATACGTAGTGCACAGAGGAAAAACCCAAGTTGAATAATTCATGGGTGTTGAGAAATGTGAGGAGTGCTCATGTGTACAAGTCTCATTCTGAAAACATCTGGCTTAACAAATCTGGGATCTTAGTGTTGTGATAACAAGAAAAAAGAATGGAGGGGAGAAAATGTGGTGGTGGCTGAACTTGTCACATATATATAAAATCTAAACCCAGAGTGCTCACGTGGGCAGAATGGAAACCCTTCTAGCAGCATGGCACTGAGTCCTGCACAGTCAGTTCCTAGAGATAGAGAGCATGCAAAAGGTCACGTGGTATTTGCCATCTAAAATAGATGAAAGCATTAATCCATTTCATCAAACTAGTATTTGTGTTTACAGGCATCGGTAGATATTTAACTCACACACAGAGGTAATATATAAAACCAAACATAGAGACAGAGTCTGTTGTGAGCATTTAAAAAAATCAAACCTGGACTACATTAGCTAAATCTTAAGCAATCCCTAAATTTAAAACATAAGTAAGAAGTGGCTTGTTTTCAGGTCATCCCTGAAGGATTTTCATCAGGCCTTCAGTTTGTCACAGTAGCAGACTGCAGATTTTTCCTCCCAAGCATTTCCCAAGAAGGATTTTCTGATTTGTCACACATGTTCCCATTCATTGGTCCAGTGCCCTGGCAGAACCAGAGATTCTAAACTTGTCCGGAAAAGGGTTTCATAATTCATCATGCATACCACTCTCCTTGGCGCCAAGAGCAGTGGCCTGTTCCAAGTGCATGCTCTTGGACATTCACGGTTGACTAAAGGGACCAGATTTTTGATAAACTAATGTAGGACAAAGGGAAAGAGCCTGATAGCACAGGGCCTGCGGCTGAGATAGAGGAGGGAGAAAGAGAGAGACAGGGAATAAGGCTGTGGTGAGAGGGGCAGGTGGGGCTCCCCTTGTTGGGTATCCCATGAGACAAATGTGTGACTGCACTGGTTGAGGAAGGTTGCTCCCTGCAGTAAGGGGGGTAGGGAGGGGGTGGGGAGTACTAGAAGAATAGTGAGATGTTTGGAAGGATGAGAGAGGAGGACAGGCAAAAGGGGAAAGGAGAGTCTGGGGAGAGAGCCAATGCTCCAGGACAGATCGTTTTGGAAAACATGGTGCCTACCAGCTAGCCCAGGAAGTTCATGTTGAGGGCCATCGTCGGTACAAGGTGACCATTCACCTTGGCTTTGATGAGGCTGGGCAAAAGGGGGTGGAAATGATGCATGGGGCCCATATCATGCTAACATTCTTTGAGAGTGCCCATTTGTCTACAGAGGCAAGACATTCTGAAAAGTTTCCCATTTCCACTGTGTTCATAATGATTTCAGCAGTGAGCCATTTAAATTCAAAATTAAGATTTACTTTGTTTGAAATGTTTCACCTTAGAAAGCTGCAGCAGAATCATAAGAAAAGGAATATGTTTAACTATTGTTAAATCTAAGTATTCAGTCAGCCTTCCTCTCCTTCTGAATATTCAAATTGGAGAGCCACGGAGGACAAAGAGAAAAATAAATGCATTTCTGATAGAAAATGCAAATTAATGCCTGCATTCTGCCTAAATTCCTCCAATATATCCTTTCAGTTGTTTTCTTTCATCACCGTCTGACTAGAAAACTTACATAAATTTTTTTTGGTTGGTAGGTGAGTGGGAGTCTCTTTGTAAATTTTCTTATTTAAAAAACATTATATTGATAATTAAAGAAATGCAAATTAAAGCTGCAAAATAACAATACCGCTACCAAAATGGTGAAGATCCAAAACATTGATAATTCTCCAGATGGGTACAGTTGTGACAAAACAGAAACTGCATAGTCTTGATGGCCTTATTAAATAATATTACAGTTTGGACTGACAATCTGAAAATTTATCTACACTCTAAATCCATTTCTCCCAAGAATTTTACATCACTTGATTTACTCCATAGAAATAGTTGCCCAGTTGATCACACATATATATGAACAAAGATGTTCACTGCTGAATATTTCATAGGTGCAAAGAACTAGAAATGATTAAAATGTTCACCATGAGGGAACTGGTTTATTACATTATGGTACCTCCTTTCAACAAAAATCCTGAACAGCCTTTAAAGGAATGAGCTACAATATGCTTCTGCATATATTATATATCCTTTCAATATATTAGATGGGGGATGGGCAAGGGGAAAAGGTCACAGAATAGCATTATAATATGATTCTAATCTTATTTTAAAAAACATTATCAGTGGATAGATTTCATGAATATTTTACAGAATTGTTATGCAAAGGAAACATCTGCTAGGATTCACAACAAAGTGTAAACAGTGGCTACTTCTGGAAAGCAGCAGGTGGAGTTTGGCAGAGATGGGGGACTTTTACTTTCTTTTCTTACTCCACTGTATTTTTCCTGTTTTTATAGGCCTGTGTGATTTCATAATTCAAGAAGGTCGATGTAGATACTCAGATATTTTAGTTTACTTCTTCTCTGGAAAATCCCAGGATTTGTAGATCCTCCCAGGTAAGAGTCATCATATGTGAAAAATGCAACGTTTTACCGTTCAGTACTGATCCTGTTCCTTTCTTTCAGTGATTTCTACTTCAGCCTCCCAAAAGTCCCTGGAATTCATAGCATCCTCTAAATTCAGCTGTCCGGTCCCTGCTCCATTCCTTCACCGTAGGCCCCTCTACCAACATCATATGCAAGCCTTTAGGGATTCCCATACAGAAAGCAGGGTGAAATTCCAACCCTCACTTCCAAACTCTCACCATGGCAAAACTCTGCAAATTTTATCTCCAGTAGTAAAGGTTGATGATCTACCATTATATAAGAACAACTGTTAGATCATAAAATAGAGCTAAAAAGCTAACATTATCCAGGTGGGTGGTACTCACCCTTCACTGCATGATAGAAACACCTGAGGAGTTTTAAAAAGCATAGAGACACTTGGACTACCCCCAGACCAACCAAAACAAAGTCTATTTTGGAACTTATCTAATCCCTTATCAGAAAGGTAAGGACACTGAGTAGCAGAGAGGATGAATGACTTGCCAAAGGTCATTCATGTGCCAGTTGGAAGACATGTTATTCACCAGATTTTAATTGTTTGTCTAGGGTGCATGGTAATAAATAACCCAGATACTGGAATTAAGCATACACTTTTTTATTAAAATTAGAAAATCAGAAGGTATATTTTTCTATTCTGAGATATATACTGCTTGAAAAGTACCATTATTAATGACACTAGTCCATGTTAGTGCAATATTAGAAAAATAGATCCCACGTTGCCTTGATTGTAAATAAATAATTTCTCAGAACATTGTGTCTAGAACAGTTTAATTGCCCTAATGGCTTGCATCATAACTCATCACCCCATCAGAGGCATCAATACAAAGGCTCAACAGTAGATTTAAATGTCTTAATAAAAGAATATTATAACGACCTATATTATCTCTGTTTATAGCTCAGCATAAATTAGGTCAGAAAAGTAATTTTGAAAATCATCCCCATATGTTTAAATCTAGAAAACCATCTAAAATTAATCAAATTCCCACAGGGATTAATGCACAAGTCTTAAGTTTTTGAATTGTTCTGCAAACAAATCCCAGGGCATGCCTAATGATTATGAATATTTTTAAGAAGCCATTTTTCTCTCACAAATATTTCTATCTCAACCTTTTAAACAGTGAAGAACTTGAATTCACTTCAAGTTTTCATACTAAAAGTACAGGCACCTCTCCAAGCCAGACAAACACACATCATTGCTGCACAGCTCAGAAATCAGAGTTGTTCAGCTTTTCCCTCAAAGAGTTTGGGAACCAGTTCGCTATTGAAACCAAGAAGGACAGGGCTCCTGGGCATGAAAGCCTTTTTGTCCCCAGTTTCTTGTAGGCAAGACTCCAGCCTCCCTGACCTTCCCTGAGTTGCAAAGGGCAGATTCGAACAGTTGCTAAACAAGGGAGGGGCAGCAAAGAAATCACCTGACCAAGATTATCGGGACCACAGAAGTTCATCAAGATTAAGAGACCAACCACCTGAGACGAGATTAAGCGAGTGCAGGCCCTGCACACACCCTAATCTTATCAGCAAGCCCACCCTTGAACTATTGCTATAAAACTCCTCACCAAACCCTCCTGGGTTGGGACACATAGTTTTTGAGGGCAGGAGTCCACTGTGTCCCCCTTTGCTGGAAAACCAATAAGGCTATTCTTTTCTGCTTCACCCAAAACTTTGTCTCGTAGATCCAATCTGGCACCGGTGCAGAGAGGCTGAGCTTTCGGCTTCCCTATTGATGATTCTCAGGCAAAATTCTAAAATTCCTCCTGTAGTAGTCCCAGCTTCAAGGTCTCAAATACCTGCTTCATGAAGCCTGTGTCATAAGCAATACTCTCAGTTGACTAAGAGAGAACCTTTAAAGGAAAGACTCTAACCCTTTTAAAACCAGTTAACTCTCTGGGATATCTTTCATCAAATACATCTTAATCTAAATGTGGCTCAAGCTAGGACAAAGGGTATCAGGCAAGAAAGGAAGAAAACT
This sequence comes from Aethalodelphis obliquidens, assembly GCF_003676395.1. Taxonomy (NCBI): domain Eukaryota; kingdom Metazoa; phylum Chordata; class Mammalia; order Artiodactyla; family Delphinidae; genus Aethalodelphis; species Aethalodelphis obliquidens. Next base: position 36,611,244 of record NW_020837952.1, read on the forward strand.
CCATGGTGGAATCATAACACACTTATGTCCGCAGAAAATGGAAAGTTCATTTCTAGCATTTGTCTTAACATGTATGAATCAGGCATTCTAAAAATATAGGAAGTGTCTTTGATCTGCTGCTGCTTTTTGGTTTTTTCAGAGAAAACATCAATCCTAATGAACTTTTCAAACTTCTCTGTGAACAATGTAAAAGCTAGATTCCAGCTTTAAGCAGTAAGTCCTTACAATTTCGCTCTCTTTGAATAAGGACACTTTAGTCACTGCCCTGAGAGAATTCATTATCTTGCTGTTGTTTTGTTTTAAAAATTCTTTATCTTTGTTTTTGTTTATTTTTTCCCCACACGAGAAAATAGTTAACTTAAAAATGAGTTACTGGGGGCTTCCCTGGTGGCGCAGTGGTTGAGAGTCCGCCTGCCGATGCAGGGGACGCGGGTTCGTGCCCCGGTCCAGGAGGATCCCACATGCTGCGGAGCGGCTGGGCCCGTGAGCCGTGGCCGCTGAGCCTGCGCGTCCAGAGCCTGTGCTCTGCAACAGGAAAGGCCACAACAGTGAGAGGCCCACGTACCGCCAAAAAAAAAAAAGAGTTACTATTGGTGTGGTTGGGGCAGCCTCATTAAATCTTTCAGAACATTAAATTCTCCATCTTTTATTTTCCTTTCAATAATATGATAAATCCTGTGGGGCTTTGCCTGAGCTAAACAATGTGGCATTTACTTATTCAAAAACATTTCCCAAGAACCACCTAAAAAAGTTTCTAAATGCCTTAATAATATTATACTAATCCATCATGCTGCTCACTATTTGCATAGTCATTTCATTGGATAGTTTATGATAAATGGAAGTGAAAGGATTTTCTTACACTGCCATTTTTCACAAAGCTTGCTTTCCTATTAGAACAACATTAGAGGTAGTTTCCTTCTGAGACCCCTTCAGTTAGTTTCAATTTTCTAAAGAGATATGGGGCTACCCTGGCAGCCTGCTGATCTTATATACTGATCTATCCTCCTCTGTTAAGCTCCCCTCCCATGCTGACTTCCTGAAGACCACCTTCTGGAAAAAATAATCATGAAAATTCCCATTCAAGTCTATGCAGCCAAGAGCACAAGTGCTCAAGATTCTTTCACACCCAAAGCTTCTATGAGTCATTGTACTTCTTTTGTCACCTCTTCCCAAGTACCTTATGACTAATATGGCCTATCCAAACTTCCCATGGCATATTCATCAATGGCTAAAGAACATTATTTTTATGGGCTCAATGATGTTCCCCCCAAATTTGTATGTTGAAGTCTTATTCTCCAGTACCTCAGAATGTGACTGTATTTGGAAATAAGGTCTTTAAAGAGGTAATTAAGGTAAAATGAGATTATGTGGGTGGGTCCTAATCCAGTATGACTGGTGTCCTTATAAGAAGAGGAGATTCGGTAAGACACAGACATGCACAGAGGGAAGACCATGTGAAATCATAGAGAGGAGCTAGCCATCTACAAGCCAAGGAGAGAAGCCTCAGAGGAGAAACCCTGCCGAAACCTCGATCTCAGATTTCTAGCCTCCAGAACTGGGAGAAAATACATTTCTGTTGCTGAATCCTCTTAGACTACTGTATTTTTGTTATGGCAGCTCTAACAAACTAATGCAAATATTTTTCTCTAATTCAAGTTTTAGCACCTATTTGAGGTCAAGGAGAAATGTGGGAAAAAGTAAGACTGGAAAGAAGGACTGGGCCAAGATCAGATATAGTCTTCAGGTATGGGGAGGAATTAGAATTTTATTCTAAATGAGATAGAGGGGGGAATATGGAATTCAACAATATGGACAAGCCCCTTTGAGAAAGTAAGATTTGAACAGTTTTGATAGGCAATGTTGTCAGCCAAACGTGCAGTGGATTAAAAAATGTCTAAATGGGTGGTAAGACCATGGACTCAGGGAACATAGGTGATGAAACTACCTATGTCTTTCCTCTAACAAAAACCCATGTCACACTACTTGGTATTTAATATGAGAAATTCAATACAAGTTTAATGCCTTGATCTAATATAAACAATTCTGCTTCCTCAGTGAAAAAAAGAAGCAGCAGTCCCCTGACAAATGACTTACCCCTACCACCAAAACAAGCACATTCTTTTCTCTTGTGAAGTTGACTACTTGTAGGACAAGTTATAATTTATCCACATCTTACTTACATTTAGGGTAGCCTAAAAATATTTTCTCTAGAGACTGATATTTATGGACTTGCATCATTATGCTAAAAAGACACAGAATGTTAGGAAACTGTAGGTCTGAAGATTCAATTTTCTTTTGCCATTAGGCATTGGGTGCCATTAGCCTTACATCCCTAGTCATTGTACTTCACAAGTGAAAACTAAAAATCATATTTGTGCTACCTTGTGACTTTTCTCTCTCACATTCAAATTCTCAGGTGATTATGTGAAACCTTAAATAGGTCATAATAATGGCCAGAGATTATCATCTGCTTGCCAGTGCAATCTTGGAAGATAGCACTGAGTTTTATAAATAGAAACTTTTTTTCAACTCACCTGCCTGAAAGTAGTCATAATACAATTGGGATTTCACTTGAAAGTTGCATGATAGCCAGAATCAAACCTCCAAGGTTTCCTGAGATGTTGTCAAAGTATATTAAACATTGGCCATTGTTTTGCTCTTTGGTAGGTTGGTCTAATTGAAACTCAGTGAGATAAGGTATGCAAAATACTTAACACAAATGTCTGGTGGACACTCAAAAAATGTGTAGTGAATGAGTTATTAAATAAGTAAATGAATATATCATAATTAGAGCAAGAATGCGGCTGGTTATCAAGGAAACTGAAACTGCGTCCTTAAAGGTTGTCAGGAGCCATATCTTTGCCATTATTTCAGCTTCATTGTTCTTCTCCACTACCTGGCTTTCTCTGCCTCTTTGTTCCTGTGGGTTTCCTAGTGCTCCTGAGTTTAAATCTCTTTCCTTTTTTTTTTTTTTTTTTTGGGTTCCGGGGCCTCTCCTTTTTTTTTCCTTTCCCGTTTCCAGGGGCGGGCTCAGCGGCCATGGCTCACGGGCCCAGCCACTCCACTGCATGTGGGATCTTCCTGGACCGGGGCACGAACCCGCATCCCCTGCATCGGCAGGTGGACTCTCAACCACTGCGCCACCAGGGAAGTCCCCTAAATCTTTTAACGTGTCAATATATTATTATTTATCCACCCCTCAGAGACTGTTTCTTGTTTCCAGTACTAAATCTCTGGGGTGATCTGACAGGTTCAGCTTAAAGCAAATGTCCACCCAAGGTCCAACTGGCCTTCACTAGGAGAATGGGTTTGCACATGAAAATCATGGCCCCTGTGTAAATTACTTAAGTAAATGGAAGACCAGTTCCCAGAGAAAAAGGAGTTGTTTTAAGTCGGGCAGATAACCAAACGATGTCTTCTGATGATTGATGGTGGGGAGGGAAGTGAAATTTTACTGAAAGATGAATAAATGAAAGGACATCAGGATGAGATGCAGAGGAAAGATGAGAAAATGATGACTTCGAATCAAAATGGAAGAAGGAGATTTGGAGTCAATATCACAGAAGAATCATTCATAATTTAGTGTGTCATTTCTCTGCTCGTGGTCGCATAGGAACTTTCAGTTTTGCCAAATATACATGTTTCAAATTAACTGTATTTCAGAAATTCTGTTATATTCATCTCACTATGATATATGTGATTTGTTGTCAAGAAATATAGACACATAGTATGTACTTACATGAGAATCAGGAAAAGTGAAATCAACTATGAATATCTTTACATTTTCTATTCCTTCTTGTACATTTGTTAATCAAGAGTAGCACAATGGGCTTCCCTGGTGGCGCAGTGGTTGCGAGTCCGCCTGCCGATGCAGGGGACACGGGTTCGTGCCCCGGTCCGGAAAGATCCCACATGCCGCGGAGCGGCTGGGCCCGTGAGCCATGGCCGCTGAGCCTGCGTGTCCGGAGCCTGTGCTCCGCTAGGGGAGAGGCCGCAGCGGTGAGAGGCCCGCGTATCGCAAAAAATAAAAAAAAAATTAAAAAAAAAAAAAGAGTAGCACAATAATCCATTTCAGAATACATTTTGACATTCCTTCATTATTGAATGAGAGTAGCTTATATTTTTTAAATCAGCTAAACTTTGGTTTCTGCTGAAGCGGTAACCAAGATGCTCTAGGTTACAAGCTGAAGTTTGGAAAATATTCAGCCTGCTGACTTTTATCCTCTCTTTTGGACAAGATGGGTATGGGTAATTTGGGCCTCTGGCTATAAAACATGAACCTGTCTATCTGCATTATTAATGGATGTTTGATGGGATGAGCCAACAGTGACTTTGGTTTCTTTGCAAAGAGACTGAAAGGAAATTTCTTGAAATGGGAAAAGTCAAACTGACAGAAATATGGTGATAATAACAACGAACATTTTAGCTTGCTTATGATGTTCCAGGCACTGTGTTGAGTACTTGAAATGATTCATTTGATGTAATATGTATAATTAACCTATGGCACGGATACTATCATTACCGCATTTTAAAGGTTAGAAAACCAAGGCTTCAAGAAGCTGAGTAGCTACTCAAGATTACAGCAACTAGGAATAGGGTAGAACTGCAGTTTCATTTCAGGTAACATAACTTTAGAACCATCATTCTCCTCTAGATCTTAACTTATAGCTTTACTGCATCCTTCATGTTGAGGATTAAGCTCCTGGCAGAGCCAACAAGTCATGAAAGTACTGGGGCTGAAATTTCTCTCTCTGGGCTGAACTATTCCTTGATTTTTTAAAGCATGAGGAGAAGGACATAGCATAAACGATGCTGAATACAGATACAACTAAAACCACTTTTAAAAATCCCCAAAACAAAACAGTTGAAAAGTTTCACATACACTTATTCCCTGGTTAATATATTACACCAACAGCTTTTAGATATTACTCGCATTTCAGCTGTTTCAATTTTCTGACCCCTAAAGCTGGAATTTCTCATTCACAGATAGGGGGAGAAACAGCAGGGAGAAGCTAATAGAAGGGTTATACCAAGACTATAATTAATTCTCCACAGGAAACACCAAGGAAATACTCCATAAGAGGAGAGAAAACTTCTGACCTTTCTTCCTCTCTTATTACGTAAAAGGGGAAGAATATTCTGGGTAGATTGTAAACCCAGATGCACATTTACTTACGACCTCCAACCATTCATAATAAAAATCCAACTATGACGTGTATCCATGGTGAAATCATACTAAAACTTTCTTTTGCTTTATTTTGGATAGAAATGGGCTTAATTCTCCTTAATCTACGTATATACAGTTATTCCTTGGTATCCACAGGGGATTGGTTCTAGGACCCCCCAGGATGCCAAACTCGGAGGATGCGCAAGTCCCTTTTATAAAACGGTGTAGTATTTGCATATAATCTAGGCACATCCTCCCATATACAGTCAGCCCTCCATGTCTACAGGTTTCATATCCGCAGATATGGAGGGCCGGCTATAGTCATTGTTCTATACCATTTTATAAAAGGGATTTGAACACCTGTGGATTTTGGCATCCACTGGGGCTCCTGAAACTATCCCCCATGGATAAAGACGGATGACTATACTTTAAATCATCTCTAGATTACTTATAATACCTAATACAATGTACATGCTATGTAAATAGTTGCCAGGGCACAGAGAATTCAAGTTTTCCTTTTTGGAAATTTCTGGAATTTTAAAAAATATTTTTGATCTAAGTTTGGCTAAAACTGCAAAGGCAGAACTCATGGGTACAGAAGACCAACTGTAAATATGGATATGGCTCTATAAATATACAGGTATATCAAAAATATTCTGAACAAAAAAGGAATTTGCATATTTTCAGTATTTTTATCATTTCTAAATGAGATAGGCAGATATCTTACAGCTGGGATCTGTGACCTTGATAGTCATACTTTGCTTAAAATAATGGTCATACTTTATTATTTCACCTATTCTTAAAAGAAGAAAAATACCAATACATGGGTGTTCCAGGAATTGCAGGCCCATCTGTTTATTTTCTCAGTGGTACCCATACACTTCCCTCCCACAGCTTCTGGATGTGCTCCTAGGGTGTGAATATGGGAACAGAGAGGAGACAGAGCCCTCTCGCAGAGGCTCACTAAATGTGGGATGAGAGGAACAGGGCAAAGAGATTTGCATGGAGAAGAGTAGACGGTTTTGGTTTTAGAAGTTAAAACCCAAATCCTGAACCACAAATTCTTTTAACCCTACCGCAGAAGTCTTCATCATGAATACTCTCTTTGGTCTTAAAGTAAACAGTACTCATCCTAAGCCTTCTTCAAATGCACATTTTTTTCCCTAGGCTAATGTGCAGATTCAGAATTGGAAAACATAATTAAATTGTATCATATCAAGTATTTTTAAGTATTTTATAATACAAATTTGAATGTGTTTATTGGCTTTTAGCTATGCTTCTTTGCATTATTTTTTAATGATTGCTTTGGAATTACAATATACACCTCTAACTTTTCACAGTCTTCTTATAGTTAACATTGTACAGAAATTTTCAACCATATAGGTCCATTCACCCCTTTCCCTGTCCTTTATAATTGTCATATTCATTACATCTTCATACAGTAAATACCTCATAGACGATAATGTAACTTTTCAAGTCACATATATTTTAAAGAAGTTAAGAATAAAATAGTCTTTATGTTTATCCAGACCTTTTCTAATGCTCTTAATTGCTTCCTGAAGATCTGAGTTTGTATCTGCTTTCATTTCCCCTAATTCTGAAGAATTTCTTTTAGCCTTTTTTTGTAGCACAGGTCTGATTGGTAATTGATTCTCTTTATTTCTCTTTTATGTAAGAAGTTCTTTATTTTGTGCTATTTCTTGAAGTATATTTCTGTTTTTTTTCCTGAATATAGAATTCTGGGTTGAAGTTTCACTCTTTCAGCACTGTGTGTTACACTGTCGTTACACTGTCTTATGGCCTTCATAGTTTTGTTGAGAAATTAGCAAAACTTGATCACTGATCCACTATGTATAATGTGTCATTTTTCTTTGGCTGCTCTCAAGACTTTCTTCTCAACTTTGACTTTCTAGCAGATTGACTCTGATGTGCATAGGTGTGGCTTTCTTTGCATTGACCCTTTCTAGATTCACTGAGCTTCTTACATCTGAAAATTTATGTCTTTCACCAAATTGGTAAAAATTTTGGCCATTATTTCTTAAAATATATTTACTACCCAATTCTTCCTTCTCCTTTGGGAACTCCAATTACATATATATTACACATATTATACCTTTTTATATTGTCCCTCAGGTCCCTGGAACGCTGTTTTGTTTTGTTCCCCAGAATGAATAACTTATATTGTTCAATATTAAATTTTACTAATTTATTTCTCTATCTTTTCTATTCTCCTGTTAGCCTATCCAGTATATTTTAATTTTAGATTGGAAGTTTTTATTTATAGAATTTACATACCGTTCTTTGATATATTTTAAATTTATCTGCTGAGTTTTCTATTTGTCATTTCTTATGTGTATATTTTCCTTTGTTTTATTGTGCTTAGTTGTAATAGCTGCTTTCAATTCCGTAGTCTGCTAATTCCAACATCTGGTTATTCTTTGGACTGGTCTTGGTTGATTGTCTTTTCTCTTGAAGCTGACCCATACTTTCCCAAATCTGTGTACATCAAATAATCTTGAATTGTGTCCTGAACATAGTGAGTGATCCAATAATGATTTTCTCGTCCTTATGTTAGCAAGTAATTAATTTTATTGCTATCAAACTGGAAATTCTGTCTTTTGAGTGGCAACTAAAATATCAGTTTTATTCTTTCATCCTCAATTGACTGCTTTAAGTCTGTCCCACAAATGTATAGTTGAGGAGTCAGTCTAAGGTCTGGGCAGAATGTATACACAGAATTCGGAACCTCTCATCTCTGGCTCTCTTCTTTCCTGGATTCCCCTTCCCTTCACTTTCGCAGCAGCTGTGCTTTCCCTGATCTCTGTCCTCTCATTTTTCAGGGCAAAAGACTGGTTCCACGTGTAAAAATGGGACATTCACCCATGTCATTCCATTTATCCAAGGGTCAACTTCTGCCCAGAATTTGTTCAACTTTCTTTATTCTCCAATATAGTAAAAATTATTCTTAAAATTTTGTCCAGAGTTATAATTATTATCTATAAGAGGTTTAGGTCAGTAAGAGATTACTAGGCCACACCAGAGATCAAACTCAAGGTTATATTGACACAATGTAGACACTGATAGCTTTTATTATTTCTTTCTTTCTCCTCTTCTTTTATTTTTTTTAATTGCGTTATTTGATAGTAGAAACAAACTTTAAAGAACATAGTTTGATGATTTTGGGGAGAGGTTGTGTTGTTATTTTAGTTTTTCATCTCTTTTTTAATGAAATGGGTAGTTTCCCTTCTCAAATATATGAGGCAAATTTACTATGAAAATGAAGTGTTTGAAGAGATGTAATCAAAGAAAAGGAAACGTCACAGCAGGGTAGAGTAGGAGTTAATTCCAAATACATTGATGACACATCAGATGACAGAGAAGTGGTAAATGTGAGAAAAGAGAACCGAGAAGAATTTGGCCAGCACTCAAACCCAGGTGTGAATTACTCCAAGGTGCACACTCTTGCCCACCCATGCTATACTGAGGAAGAATATTAAAACTGAAGATGGGAAAATACCATTTAACATAGAGGGGAAAAGAGAAGCCAGTGAATTTTTTTTTCAAAGAATGTGAGGAAATTCAAAAAAAAATTATTTTAGAAAATGGCGCTGTTTGTGTTATCTAAAAACAGAAACCAATTTAAAAAGGGGTTTCTGAATTCTAAAATTGAAATCTCTAGCTCTTTGTATAGAATTGGGCAAGTATCTTGAATATTGTAGAGAAGGTGCAATGAGATTTGTTAAATACATTTAAAGAAGCATTCGTTCCCTGGGATGTCATCTTTATTGCCCCTTATTACTATTTGCTATTATTGTGGAAAATAAGGTAAAGTATTTTGACCATCTATAAGAGCTTCAGGAATCTTGAGTACTAAAGGCAGTTGCAGCAACTTCTTTAGAAATACCTATCAATAGAAAAGCTCTTTCTGACCACCTGTTTGCACACATACTCTGCTGTTGCGTCACTGACACATTAAAGACCACATTGATATAGGTTGACAGAAACAACCTACTGATCAACCTGAACAAGTGTTTGCATTAAACAATAATTTATACTATGTAAAGCAAAGGTAGGTGCATTCATGGTAGGGAGGCAGATAGAGAGACCAGCAATTTCTTGTTTAGACAGAAAGACCTGACAAGGAAGAGTTCATTAGGGTCTCTGGAGAGGAGCTGACAGCTGAGGAGCTGTCAGCTCTGTCAAAAGACCTTTGAAAATAATTCTTGTTTTTGAATCAGAATTTTCCTAATCACCAGCAGGATGCCAGAATCACATTGTTTACTTCCTTGCATATTCCCTCACCCTTCAGTGCTATTACAATTTGCCCAAAGCCTTAGCTGCCTTCAAAACTTTTTTACTTTGGCACACATGCCCACAAACAAACTGGAATTTGTTTTCTCAGAAATCCCTTTATTTATCCTTGCTTCTATTCTGGCTAATTAAGTCAGTGCTTGCCTTGAAATATGTCATTGTTTGTGTATGTGTGTGTGTCTATGTGTGTATAAGAAAGACATACACACATACACACACAAACAAGCGCAGAGATTAACTTGGTGTCTCTAAAATGAATAAAATGAAGACAGTAGGAATAGAGTGCTAGACCTGCAAAAAGAGAACTTATTCAAATGACTATTGTTCAAGCAAAGCAAAACCCCAAATATCCCTGCAGACAAATCCAATGTAAGTCACATACTTTAATGATCTGCCTCTCAGATTTCTTCTGCTTACACGTAGCAGTTTCTAATTTTCTATCCCAGAATCAGGATAGAATTCAGATGTACACATGTTGGCCCTCAGCACCACCATTCCTAGTCTTCACGTCTATTCAACTTTGGTATCTTATCTTCGCACGCAGCTCCTTCCCTGCCCCCGACATGCCTCCTCTCAATATTACCCTCACAGCAGTGTTACCCGCAGCTCTACTAGCAGCTTTGTATGTCCTAACAGCTTATACCAGCACTTAGCTTGGAGAGGAAAGACGATGTTCATAAATATGTTTATGTACCTCTTTGAATGTGATAAATGCATTAATAACAGTTATTATAAAAGGTATGAGAATGATTATCCTCATTTTAGTGTGGGGAGAACTGAGAAATGTTCAGCACTAGCTCAAGAGTATATAGCCAATAAGAGACAAAGTCTAGATCTGACTCTCAAACCTTGCTTTGTTTCAGCCACTATACCAGACTGCCACCCCTGAAGCAACCTCTTTTTCCTTGGTTGGTGGTTGTAGCCTCCCTGAAGTTAGAAGATGTGTGGGACCTTGCCTCCAAGATTCTGAGTACAAAACTGCCTCCTAGGTAAACCTACCACTGCTGGATGAATTCCTTTAATGAAATATCAGAAATTCTGTGTCACTTTTGGTGTGTGGTTTCCTTGATTTTCTTCACTATCTGACTGCTTCGGAGGTATGGTAGTGGTTGAGCTACTGGTCAGCCTGAAACAGGTATAATCATAACTTCTACTTCATAGACAACGGGACTGAGGCTTATTAGAGGAGTCATGTGCAACCAGGATCAAAATCAAGATCTACTTGTCAACAGAACTACTTACGGATGAGAACTTCATCTTTATGTTGCTCAGAGTTCTGGTTCACACCCAATATATTTGCTAACTTAAATTACCCTAAAAAACTACTTTCAGTACAGTCTCCTTCCTGTGCCAATTCTCTCATGCTGAGCAGGAGCCCTTATGTGTTTCAACACATTCTGACATCTCTCAAAATCTTTTTTCCTCCTGTATCAGTTAAAATCCCTACAAGAAAAGATAGCCTACTCAAAGGTTTTAGATTTTTATAGAATAATTTTTTTTTCAGGAATGTGAATAGGGCTAAGAGTGCCTTGCTAGATGGAGAAATGCCCAGGCAGTAGCAACAATGGGTATCCATAATCACCCACCAAGCCTAAAAAGGCAAGGAAGAAGAATGGTGTTTGTAGAACCAGTGAGAGCTGGCACTTGGGAAGAGTGGCTGTCCAACAGGGGCTGTGTCTGTAGAAGAATGGAAACTCTCTCTATGGTGGTGAAGTAGAGAGACAACAGAAGGAATAAATACTCTGATCTCTCTCTCTCTCTCCCCATTCTTCAATCAACTGCTGGGGCTTCCATTGGCTAAATCCAACCAGGAGCCAAAGTATTGGGTTGGCCAAAAAGTTCATTTGGGTTTTTCCGTAAGATGTTATGAATGGACCCCGAACCAACTTTTTGGCCAACCCAATATAAGGAAACGGGAAACTAGGATGATTCAGGGCACAGAGTGTGACAGAGAAAAGCAGAAAATCGATCTAGAGGGGCAAACAGAGAACCACCAGTACATCTCCCATCAAAACTACCCTCCCAGAAAACAGTTTGGGCATTTTCTACTAAAGCTAAACTATGTATACCCTATGATCCAGCAATTCCACTCCTTGGTGTATATATGTAAGAGAAATATATGCATATATCCACCAAGCTACGTGTACAAAAATGTTCATATATTTTTTAAATGTTCACATTTTAAATAATCAAAAAATAGAAACAACCCAAATGTCTACCAACTGTAGAATGGTTAAATTGTAGCATATTCATAAAAGAGTATACAGCAATGAAAAACAGCAAGCCACTGATAAATGCGACAGCATAAATGAATCTTACGCATATAATATGAAGTTGAAAAAGCCAGACACCAAAGAGTACATACTGAATGATTCTATTTATAAAAAGTCCTAAAATAGGCAAAACCAGGCTGTGGTGATAAAAGTCAGAATAGTGTTTACTTTTTGGTATGCGTGGGAGAGGAGACAGAGCTGTGTATGGACTGGAAAGGGAGAGGAAAGAGCCTCCAGGTGGTGGTTACTTGGCTACATACACATGTCAAAATTTAACGAGCTGAACACTGAACACTGCTTCACTTCATGCAAGTTATATTTCAATTCAAGCAACAATAACAACAACCACTTCTACTATTACTACTCTCCCATGTAGCAAAGTCTTTCAGAATTAGGTTGTCTGCCAGTTAAGACCAGCAAGTGAGAGACAATCAGAAAATACTCTCTTCTGGTTTGTAAACTGGATATCCCTCACTGATAACAAAAAAGAACAAATTATTGATAAGCAAACAACAATGACAGAAAAGCTTTCAACTCCAGAAGACATTTAGGGAGTGAATTCAACTTCTATAAACAACAAAGAAGACCATGGGTAGAGTTAACATTTGCAGTGGGCAGCCCTTGGAACCCCTCAGATCATAACTGGCTGGCTAATGCTTGCGTAAGCCTGGCTCACAGCTCTGTCCTGTGTTACCATGTCACACGGGGCTAAAGCCTCAGAGAACTGTGACAGATAATCCATTTTCATGAAAAGTGGCCAGAAATACTGCATGACTGATTTTCAAACATAATTTATTTTTTGCCTGGTAAATTGGGTAGAACATAAAGTTGAGTGAAATTATACAAACCCTCCTGGCTTGCTGTTTTCTCATTTATTACTAAGTTGGTTTTCAATGCAATAGTTATTAATATTTCTAAACAGGAGCTCCAATTACATGGCATTTTAATATCTTGACCCATAGATAAGAATTTAACAGATATCTTTGCTATGCTGCTATCTCAATGGTCCTGAGCCTATGACGAAAAAAAACCACACCCTGAGAGCAAATTGTTCCCCATAAGAGTGGAATTAATGTTTCTAAGCACCATGGCTCCATTTTGCAAATTGCTTCTCCATGGTACGTTACTGGGCAACCACAGAGAAGTATATAGAATTGGAACACAAGAGAAGAGACAACTGGAGTTGGTACTAGTCAGAAACAAAGATTTTAAGGATGCTCTCAAGGCCAGAAGGGGAATCAGGACTATATTTATGTGTAATTTGCATAATCCATGAACCCAGAGCCACAGTAGCTTGTAGACGCACAATATACAATATTTCTCTGATCTGTTCCCACTATATCTATGAGAACATCACCCCAAGTTCCTCTCACATTCGTATTGAAGTCCCCAGGAGTCATCTCGTATGGACCCCATGAACAAACCTGCAAGGCTACCATATGTCCTTCACCATTTTCCTCCTTTCTACCCAGCTCAACCCGGGCATGTCTCCTGCTTGGGCCAATGCTGTTTTCTACAGCACTTATGTCTGTGATGAGGGCACTGTCTTTAGTCGGTGCAGCAATGTACACAGTGTTGCTGCTGATTTCTTAGTGCTCTCTCAATGTCACAGAGAGATTTTAGTGAGACCACCATTAGGGTTTTTTATTTTTTAGCTTCTTAGAAAATACATGATACATACAAAAGAATATCATTTATAATTGTCCTTAAATAATAATACTAATAAATTAAATAAAATAAGCCTCCTGTACCCACAATTCAGCTTGAGAAATAAAACTTTCCCAAAGATTTGAAGCTTTCCCGACATCCCTAAACCCCTTCTTTTCCTCCTTTGTTCACAATTAAACATTATCCAAGACATGCTATTTCAGGTATTGTTGATTTTCAAAGTGAAGGGAGAGCTTTGTGAATCTCCCCTCCCCAAGAAAGGTCAGCTAGGGCAGAATTAGAGGACAGCTCACCTTGGAACAGCTGGGAGGTGGCTGGGGCAGCTTGCCTGAAGCATGGATCTCACAGCACATGGCTATTGGGATATTGAGCCTAGGGCCAGCACACAAGTGATGAGGCCAAATCTGAGCCTAAAACCTTAAGGCTAAAATGGTCCCAAGTCAGGGGTATCTCCTGGCTACTTGTAAAAATAGAAGTAGAAATAGAAGCAAAACCCTCTCCAGAAGAAAGGTACCTTCATTTAGGTGCGTGGACGTCACACATATTAAAACCAAAGTAAGTACAAAATCACAGAACACCAAGTACACAAGAAGGCAAGCTATAAAGAGTGGCCATCAACAGAAACAATAAACAATAGTTATTGATGCCTCCCCCTTCAGGGACTGTAGATACTGGAATTATTAGGTACAAAATATAAAACAGGTATGTATGAAATCTTTAAAGAAATTACGGACACAAAAATTAAACAAGAACTACCTATTTATTTTAAAGGATCTGAACCTAGAGTTTTTTATCATTTATGTGTGTGAGAATATTTTTAACTACTGTGCAATTTCATTGATCCTTTAGGAACATTCAAGTTCCTATATCTTTAAGCATCAACTTTAATAATTTTATTTTTCCATGATGTGCCTGTTGAAGTTTTCCAAACTTATTGATATAAAGTTGTTCACATTTTCATTACATTTATTATCTTTGCTGCATCTTCAGCTACACGTTTTTCATTTCTAATATTTTCCCCCTTTTTCTGACTCATACTTGCCAAAGTATTTTCTTATACAAATTTATTTATTTATTTATATATTTTTGGCTGCATTGGGACTTCACTGCTGCACACAGGGTTTCTCTACTTGCGGCGAGTGGGGGCTACTCTTGTTGTGGTGGCTTCTCTTGTTGCGCAACACGGGCTCTAGGTGCACGGGCTTCATTAGTTGTGGCACGTGGGCTCAGCAGTTGTGGCTCACGGGCTCTAGAGCACAGGCTCAGTAGTCGTGGCGCACAGGCTTAGCTGCTCCACGGCATGTGGGATCTTCCCGGACCAGGGCTCGAACCCACGTCCCCTGCATTGGCAGGCAGATCCTTAACCACTGCGCCACCAGGGAAGTCCCGCCAAAGTTTTTTTGTATTAGTTTTCCCAAAGAATCAAAATTTAGTTTTGTTGGTCCTCTCCAAAAAATATTCATGTCCTATCTTATATATTTCTTCTCTTCCCTCTATTATTTCTACTCTGTACTTTGTTTTGGCTTATTCTGTTGCTATTTTCTGAATTTTTCCACTGAATAATGTGCCAGGTATTAGGTTCCAAACTCTATACTCTATTTTGTGATGACAGTTCTGCAAACAACAGGCAGTTCTCTTTGTCAGAAAGTCTACTGTTTCCCTCCCTAGGAGGAACTAACAGGGAGACTGGATGGCAGGAGAAGAGGAGAAGGGACTTGTCTATTCATGCTTGTTGATTTATCCTATCAGTCCACCCTACTTGCCTTGTATCCTGGCAGCAGAAGGATAAAAGCTCACAGCTGCAGCTTACTGAGGCGTTCCCACCACCAGCCTCCTTGTGCACCAGCTAGACAGTGCCTACTCCTCATGTGTCTGAGTGTGACTCCTTGTGTCTGAGTCACAACAACACAAGAACTCTCCCAATCTTCTGAAACACCAGCACCAGCTGCGCAGCATCCCCTGCTCAGGGCATCCCCTGCTCCCTCCTCCAAACCCCTGAAATACCAGCAGCATCCAGCTAGGTGGCACCCTCCCTTGGAATCCTGAGTTCTAACTTTGTAGGCTCCTTTCATGAAGCTCTAGCTTATAATAATCTCAGCCTCTTCTTTTGACCTCTCCACCCCTAAGGGTGGTAGCAGCTTTTTGTAATGATCCCTTCTGTTCTCATTTTCCTTTTTTCAGTCCTCTAGCATTTGATTAACAAATTCCCTCTATTAAATTCGTTCTGTTGAAATACCTAGAGTGATTTGTTTCACTCACTTGAATGAATGAATGAATTCAACCAATATAAATGTTCAGCTTATTTATTTTCATACCCTTTCTTATTCTAAACATTTAAAGATTATGCTAGATTCTCTGTTGCTACTCCTTCCTTGCTGCACCTGTATAGCAGAGGAGAATCTGGGAACTACATCTCCCAGAATAATCTTCTCTGTATGTTTTTTATTTGAGTGTGGATTGGAGTTTCCTTCTCTAAAAGAGAGGCTATTACTAGAAGCATGGGCATATACCCCATATAAAATTCACAGTAACTTCTGGGTGAGCTCTGCTGTTCCAGTGCTTCAGGAAGCTAAGATAATCAACAGGAACTTCCTGAAGGTTTTTTAGATTCTTTGGGGCTACTGGGAATGCACCTGAAAATCAACTGGAATTCCTCTTATATTTGTCTTTTTTTTTTCTTTTATTAAAACTGTCGGGCTCATTCTGAGGCCACACTTTCTATTTCTTTAGGGTCTTTTGTTTCCTACTAAAATATAATCATATTGGGATAAACTGATTGACATCTCTTACTTTTTCTCTACTAATTGACTTGTTATTAGTGAAGGGATTTCCGAATGGCTATTGAAAAGAAAGTGTACTAAATATCTAGACTGTTATGAGCATTTAGAAATCATACTAAAGAAAAATTATGAGCTCATTTTTTAAGATTATTTATACAAATTAAAATACACAAATAGGCTCCCCATATATTAGCTTCCAAATTCTTAAGCAGCAACTCTAAACTGAAACTGATCATCAGAATAACCATGGGAAATTTTTACTAGACAGGTGCTTGGGCCTTATTCCTGGAAGCTCTGCCTGAAACTGGGTTCAGGTTTCTATATATATATTTAAAGCTCTTCAGGTGAATTTGGATGACCAGCCTTGCTTTGAAAGCATTACTTTGTATTATCTCTTAAATAATCTTGTGAGTTTGTGTTCTTAAATTCAATCCCAAGCTTTCTGCCTTACTTGTTTTTCTCCTTCACTGGCCTCAGTATTGAAGTATATTTCAGGAAGTCACTTGTAAACTAGTGCTTTAGGAAGTAAGAGTTAAAAAAAAAGAAAACTTCTGCCTGACATTATCCCCCCAAACAAGGATTCCTTACTTTGTACATGATGTCCCTGACTATGTTTATTTCAGAGTGAATGATAATGATAGGCTTGTGAAATCAACATGCTGGACTACATATTTCTATTTTATAAATGCAGAGTAAATCAGGAATGCCAAATGGCAATGTCACAATCCTTCTGTTTTCTGCCAACTTATTTGCCTTATGGACTGAAATATGTTGCTCTTGAAGCAGATGGCTCTCCCTACCCTCCAGGTTATTACATAAGAAGGTAAGGTGCAGTGGATTGGGTATGCTTGGTTTCCAAGAAGACTAGCACACTGCATGTGGCAAGGCCCCAGGTGTAGGGGAAAGAACAGAGCTTCAGAGCCAGACATGCCTGGACTTAAATCCTGGCTCTGCCTCTTTCTGATCATGAGAACTTCAGCAACTCAGCTCATTTAGCCTCCATTGCCTCTTCCATAAGAATGGAGATAATATTTCCTTTGTGTTCTTATCGGAAACTTGAGTAATATATGTATAAAGCAACTGGCAAATAAAAGATGCACAATGAAAGATTTGCTTTTTAAGAATTTCTGTATGAAAAAAAGGGATTTCTCCTAAGCTTACTCTTTTCTTAAAATTTTAGTTTATTTATTTATTTTTTATACAGCAGGTTCTTATTACTTATCTATTTTATACATATTAGTGTATATATGTCAATCCCAGTCTCCCAATTCATCCCACCACCATCACCCCCCCACACACACGCTTTCCCCACTTTGTGTCCATACGTTTGTTCTCTACATCTGTGTCTCTGTTTCTGCCTTGCACACTGGTTCATTTATACCATTTTTCTAGATTCCGCATATATGCATTAATATACAATATTTGTTTTTCTGACTTACTTCACTCTGCATGACAGTCTCTAGGTCCAACCGCATCTCTACAAATGACCCAATTTTGTTCCTTTTTACATCTGAGTAATATTGTATATATATATTACATATATACAATATACATATACATATATTATATACATATAATATATGTATATATTACATATATACATATGTAATTACATATATATATTACATCTTCTTTATCCATTCATCTGTCGATGGGCATTTAGGTTGCTTCCATTTCCTGGCTATTGTAAATAGTGCTGCAATGAACACTGGGGTGCCTGTGTCTTTTTGAATTATGGTTTTCTCTGGGTATATGCCCGGTAGTGGGATTTCCTAAGCTTACTCTCAAATGGCATTTGTTCTGAATTGAGGAGGTCACCTGATATGATTTAATGTAATCACAGGTCAGCAATCCTTTTGCAGGAAACTGTCACAGTAGTTGTTATAACTTGAAGCACACACAGACTGAAAACTCAGTCTGTAAAAGAATGATGCTTATCTGAGTTTGCTCTCTCAAGGCACTGAAATCTTGACTCTGGTGGTCTGAGCTCAACCTTCCAATTATCTACAAAAAAAAATCTCTGCATGTGTGTGTATACATTGGGGTATCGGAGGGAGACACAAGACTTAAAAGAACCCCTCAAAAAATATTTGATGAAAACTACTGAACCCACTCAACAGGATGAGAACTACATAAGAATAATTCAACAATTTATTTAAATACACTTACATGAAACAAATGACAAATAATAAGTAATGGGAAATTCAGAGTAATTTCCACTTTTGCTCCTGCAGAGGAATTAGTAAAGCTATGGCAATAATCAAAGGAATAGTTCAATTTTAAAATGTCTCATTTCATCTTCTGCTCAGAATTTTGTGTGTCCTGCATCCATGTCCTACACAAGCAGAGTGGTGTTTTCTTGAATTAGAGCCTCTGCACTGTTTTCAAATTTTTTTATCTTAAGCAAATTTTTAAGATATTTATATTAAGTATTTCTTGAGCTACACCTCAAATCTTTTACTCCATCGCAGTGGCCACAGTCACCTTTTGGGAAGGTAAAACCTGTCACCACCTTGCCCCAGCTGTACCCAGTTCTCTTGCTTTCTGTGCTTGGACTTGTCTGACACCTGACATCAGATGCCCGTGGAGCCCTGACTGGTACCCATGCATGCCTAAAGCTGGAAGATCGGCATACTACGGGGTAACCCTTGGGTCAATGCAGAATTGGAAACAGTGGGTAAAGGCCTGCTCTTCTGCCCCACCCTCCTGACAATTCAGAGGTGCATTCTACATGATCCTCAGAGAGTCACAACGGGACCAAGCCTTTGTCACCCACACCTATGACCTACTCGAAGATGCATCCTTATTTTGACAATCCCTCCTCCCCCCTTTTCACTCTTCCCAGTCTTCACTCATGACCCCCTGAGATGACATCCTCTAGTAAACTACCTTCATAAAAGTGAGTCTCAGACTCTACTTTCTCATGGGAACCCAGGTGAAGATAGTATCACTAAGGCCAAACAAATAAAGCAAAATTGCTGAGGGCCTGAGCTTACAAACCACAGCAAGAGTGGCTGGGCTTTGCTACAGCGTGCACTGTGTCTCTCTAAGACGACTGTTGCGTATTTTCTCTCTCTGCTTTCTGTTCCTCTGAGGTGGCAGAGAAGTTGATGTGCCATTTTGTTCAGTGGGTCAGGGCTGGTGTTCCACTTCTACTGGGGTATAAAACAGATTCGCCTTTGGGTCGAAAAGTGGAGTCATACACTTGCTGCGTAATACCCCACCACTATTCTAGTAGAATTAGCTCTCAGACTCCTGTTTAACCACTTAAAATATCAGGTAGCTTAACCATTTCCCCTCAGAGTTAAGGTCCCCAAATCTATTTCCCACAGCATCCTCTTTCACCAACCCCAGTAAAACAAGAATATGTCCTCTTAAATTTGTGCCCACTGTGGCTTTTATGTCAGCTGGACAGTATCAACAAACACTCAGAAATAGAAAATGACGGCACCACGTTCTTGGCAAAATGTTCTTTACCTTCTTTCACTTTCCTGCTGGAGAACTTCCCGAGACCTGCTCTCCTCCCCATCTGCTCACAGCCAGGGAGTGTTGTCTCTGCTGTGCTTGTGTGTTTACATGTTACTCTAGGTGGTGTGCTTTTCCCTGGTGTACCCCTTGGGGGTGGGGGAGGAGCCACCCATATTCTGCATATTTAGATCTGGCCTTGAAGAGATGACTACAGATGGGGCTTCTTTCACTCTAAGCTCTATTATCACCCAAAATATCTTCTGTTCTCTAGTGAGCTTCCTCCTTTTAATCAGCCATATGTTTTTGCGGGGTTTAGTTTTGTTTTCACCACAGGCAGTTTCCCCGACTCCTTCCAAAAGACTGAAGAATTTTCCCATGACTGTTTTGTTATCTTACTTTATCTCCCAATATGACCTCCCTTGTCCAATATTCCTTTTCTTTACTCCTGCACAGAGAAGCACAGAGAGAACGTGAACTCTGGGGCCAGACTGGCTTGGGTTCTAATCCGAGCTCTATTATCTCTTGTCTGTGTGACTCTGAAGCACGTGTTTCTACTCTTGACCCTGAGTGTCTTCCCCTGTAAAATAAAGGTAGCAATGTGTATCACAGAACCGCAGAATTTTTGCAAAGAGTAAATAATATACAGGGTAAATGCTCAGAAACTGTGTCTTTATGTCTCTCTGTTAGTAGCTATACATTACTTGAACATCTAGTTGGTTTTGCCTTACTCTAGTTGTCCGTTACAGCTAAGTCTACTTTTCCCAGCCAATCTGCTTCCTTTCTCCTAGGTTTCATGCTCACTCTGCTTTTACGACCACCCCTTGATCAGTTTATAATGAATGCCTTTGACCTTTACAAAAAGTTTTGTATGTTATTGTAGGAGTTGTTCATTGCTGAATAACAACAAACCTTATCACCTCATACAGTTTCTGAGAGTCAGGAAGCCAGGAGCATCTTAGCTGGGTTGTTCTGGCTCAGGGTCTCTCCCAAGGCTGGGGCTTCAGGGCATCACAAGACTCTATGGGGCTGGAGGACACAAAATACAGTACCTACCACAGAACCCATCTCAGAAATCAGGTAAACTGTGTGACCCCAAATTGTGATCTTCAGAGCACTTACTGATTACTCACTGTGGGTTTACAGTCTGGCTTGTCTCACCTAGACACGAAATCCCTAGCTGGATCAAATTGTTTTTCTTATCTGGGGACTTAATGGATTGAAGTTCACAAAGCCTAGTAGTACCTTTGCCTGGTAAAAGTCTACCCTGTCTCCACATGAAAACGACCTGCAAGCAAGCCAGGATTTTCCTCATGGAACCCCTCTGCATGCATGTCTAGTAAGTCCAGAGTTCTGCACCTTCTAGTTGAGCACAAGGGCTGGGCTTGTGTTCCAAGTCAATTTTAAGAGTTCCCTCATCAGCTATGGGACAACTTCAGTAACGGTGATACTGGCTGCTTTCTGTTCGTTCTTCCAAATCTACTCTTCAAGGTTCTGGGCTGTACAAGACTGACCTGCATGGACTTCATGAGCAGGCTCTCTTGACCTCAGACTTCTCAAGTTAGGTCTGACCAGTTGGAAGCAATGGGAGGGGGTTAAAAGGGCAGAAAGAGAGTGAGGCTGGTGTATTTACTCCCAACTCCTTCCCAGAGCAGCATTAGCTATATCTCAATACCAAAAGTGACAGCCCCTGTCGGGGGGTCCTCTCTGAACAGCTATCCACACTATGTTCCTGAGGCCACATCCTCCCCCTGCACTTTCAGACTTAGAAGTGGTAACTGCTCTCCCATATTTATAAACTCTAGGGCACTTCATTATCACTCTTTTCCCCTAAACCTGCCCACAACTTTGTACATAGTTCTTTACTAAACTCTTCTCCATACTCAGTTTGAATATGTCACCTGTTTCCTGCCAGGACCCAACTGATAGCTACTATGAAGTGGCTGGCTTTATCTGTCTACCTATCTATCTATCTATCGATCTATCTATCATCTATCTATCTATCTTCCAGTTGTATTGAGATGAAATTGATACACAGCACTGGTTAAATTCAAGATGTAAGCATAATGATTTGTCTTACATACATCATGAAATGATCACCACAATAAGTTCAGTGAACACCCATCATCTCGTGTCAATACAAAATTAAAGAAATAGGAAAATGTTTTCCTTGTGATGAAAACTCATGATTTACTCTCTAACAACTTTCAGATATAACATACAGCAGTGCTAAGTATATTTATCATGGTACGTTACATCCTAGTACTGCATTACATCCCTAGTACTTATTTATCATATAACTAAAAGTTTGTACCTTTTGTGAAGTGACAGGTTTTAAACAGCTCAGCCTCCCAAGCTTCCTGCAGGTATACATTAACTGTAAATTATAGTCACAACTAATTAAAAATAATTGACTGTTGAATGACCTAGTTGTTATATGAATGAGACAGTGATTGGCAGCAGTTTTCATTTCAAGAAGTTCTATGTGAATAATCATTTATTGCCAAAAGTGACAAGAGGTGAAAATTAATTGAGGATCATCAATATTAAACCCAGCAAAAGGCTTCATGATTTAAAATAATATATAACTTGTATTAAGTGCTGTGTGACAAGCATTGCATCAAATGATTTACATTTTTAAATTCTTACAAATTCACTTTTACAAATTTTAAATTCTTTTAGTCCTCACAATTACTCTGTGAGATATATTATTTTTGCCATTTGACAGGTGTGAAAACTGAGGCTTAGCTAGGAGAAATACCTTGCCCAGTGCTACATAGGCAGTCATCAGTGGAGCTGGTATTCAAACCCAGGCCGTCAGAGTCCAGAGGCTACATGGTACTCAATTTCCTCCTTAGTTAATAAGGAAATAACTAAGAAAATATGACGAAGGTATGTCTTTGTTTAAATGGAAAATATTTGCAAATTCCTGTATGGTATAAATAGACTGTTAAGAATTATAAATTACAATTTATAATTTACAAGTCTACTGCTTGTAAGACTTTTATTTATTCCAAGCTCGTTTGTGGATTTTGTGCAATAAAGGGTGCCCGAGCAATTGTGAATTTTAAGTGTAGCCCACAAATACAAATAATTCTGAATCCACCAAATACACACAACATAAACACACACACACACACACACACACACACACACACACACACACACACACACAGGAGCCTAACTTTCCTAATTCTAGTGCTTAGCAATTCCTCAACTGGGAAGTGGTTAGTCTCCGTCTTCTTATAAATCGCCTTATAAATAATGGTTGTGTTTATACACCTGGAAATACTGGATTTTTCCCTAAATGAGTTGTTGTTTTGGAATAGTATAAATAGAACCAGTGTTAAGGAAGAGGATTTCTTTGTCTATTAAAGCTTTGAGCATTTAAACAGCTGTTTAGTTTCACTACAGAGGTGTTTGCATTTCATTGACAGATGGAGTAATTTACAAATGGTTTCAATCAATATATACTAGACAAGTGGTTGAGAATTCTTTTTTTAACATCTTTATTAGAGTATAATTGCTTTACAATGGTGTATGAGTTACTGCTTTATAACAAAGTGAATCAGTTATACATATACATATGTCCCCTTATCTCTTCCCTCTTGCATCTCCCTCCCTCCCACCCTCCCTATCCCACCCCAGTAGGTGGTCACAAAGCACCGAGCTGATCTCCCTGTGCTATGCGGCTGCTTCCCACTAGCTATCTATTTTACATTTGGTAGTGTATATATGTCCATGCCACTCTCTCACTTTGTCCCAGCTTACCCTTCCCCCTGCCCGTATCCTCAAGTCCATTCTCTAGTAGGTCTGCATCTTTTTTTTCTTTTTTTTATCACATAAATAGCCTACTTAATTAAGTCATATTAATAAGTTAATTAAATCTTTTAGGTCTGCATCTTTTTTCCCATCTTCCCCCTAGGTTCTTCAGACCATTTTCTTTTTTTTTTTTCTTTAGATTCCATATATATGTGTTAGCATAAGGTATTTGTTTTTCTTTCTGACTTCTTCACTCTGTATGACAGTCTCTAGGTCCATCCACCCCACTACAAATAACTCAGTTTCGTTCCTTTTTATGGCTGAGTAATATTCCATTGTATATATTATATGTGCCACATCTTCTTTATCCATTCACTTGTTGATGGACACTTAGGTTGCTTCCATGTCCTGGCTATTGTAAATAGAGCTGCAAAGAACATTCTGGTACATGACTCATTTTGAATTATCATTTTCTCAGGGTATATGCCCAGTAGTGGGATTGCTGGGTCGATGATAGTTCTATTTTTAGTTTTTTAAGGAACCTCCATACTGTTCTCCACAGTGGCTGTATCAATTTACATTCCCACCAACAGTGCAAGAGGGTTCCATTTTCTCCACACCTTCTCCAGCATTTATTGTTTGTAGATTTTTTGAGGATGGCCATTCTGACAGTGTGAGATGATATCTCATTGTAGTTTTGATTTGCATTTCTCTAATGATTAATCATCTTGAGCATTCTTTCATGTGTTTGTTGGCAATCTGTATATCTTCTTTGGAGAAATGTCTATTTAGGTCTTCTGCCCATTTTTGGATTGGGTTGTTTGTTTTTTTGATATTGAGCTGCATGAGTTGCTTGTATGTTTTGGAGATTAATCATCTGTCAGTTGCTTCATTAGCAAATATTTTCCCGCATTCTGAGGGTTGTCTTTTCATCTTCTTTATGGTTTCCTTTGCTGTGCAAAAGCTTTTAAGTTTCATTAGGTCCCATTTATTTATTTTTGTTTTTATTTCCATTTCTCTAGGAGGTGGGTCAAAAAGGATCCTGCTGTGATTTATGTCATAGAGTGTTCTGCCTATATTTTCCTCTAAGAGTTTGATGGTGTCTGGCCATACAATTAGGTCTTTAATCCATTTTGAGTTTGGGTATGGTGTTAGGGAGTGTTTTAATTTCATTGCTTTACATGTAGCTGTCCAGTTTTCACAGCACCACTTATTGAAGAGGCTGTCTTTTCTCCACTGTATATTCTTGCCTCCTTTATCAAAGATAAGGTGACCATATGTGCATGGGTTTATCACTGGGCTTTCTATCCTGTTCCATTACAGATGGATACAGACAGTATTTTTGTTTTTGTGCCAGTACCATACTGTCTTGATTACTGTAGCTTTGTGGTATAGCCTGAAGTCAGGGAGCCTGATTCCTCCAACTCCGTTTTCCTTTCTCAAGATTGCTTTGGCTATTCGGGGTCTTTTGTATTTCCATACAAATTGTGAATTTTTTTGTTCTAGTTCTGTGAAAAATGCCAGTGGTAGTTTGATAGGGATTGCATTGAATCTGTAGATTGCTTTGGGTACTACAGTCATTTTCACAATGTTGATTCTTCCAATCCAAGAACATGGTATATCTCTCCATCTATTTGTATCATCTTTAATTTCTTTCATCAGTGTCTTATAATTTTCTGCATACAGGTCTTTTGTCTCCTTAGGTAGGTTTATTCCTAGATATTTTATTCTTTTTGTTGCAGTGGTAAATGGGAGTGTTTCCTTAATTTCACTTTCAGATTTTTCATCATTAGTGTATAAGAATGCAAGAGATTTCTCTGCATTAATTTTGTATCCTGCTACTCTTACAAATTCATTGATTAGCTCTAGTAGTTTTCTGGTAGCCTCTTTAGGATTCTCTATGTATAGTATCATGTCATCTGCAAATAGTGACAGCTTTACTTCTTCTTTTTCAATTTGGTTTCTTTTTATTTCTTTTTCTTCTCTGATTGCTGTGGCTAAAACTTCCAAAACTATGTTGGATAATAGTGGTGAGAGTGGGCAACCTTGTCTTGTTCCTGATCTTAGTGGAAATGGTTCCAACTTTTCACCACTGAGGATGATGTTGGCTGCGGGTTTGTCATATATGGCCTTTATTATGTTGAGGAAAGTTCCCTCTATGCCTACTTTCTGCAGGGTTTTTATCATAAATGGGTGTTGAATATTGTCGAAAGCTTTCTCTGAATCTATTGAGATGATCATATGGTTTTTCTCCTTCAATTTGTTATTACGGTGTATCACGTTGATTGATTTGCATATATTGACGAATCCTTGCATTCCTGGAATAAACCCCACTTGATCATAGTGTATGATCCTTTTAATGTGCTGTTGGATTCTGTTTGCTCGTATTTTGTTGAGGATTTTTGCATCTATGTTCATCAGTGATATTGGCCTGTAGTTTTCTTTTTATGTGACATCTTTATCTGGTTTTGGTATCAGAGCAATGGTGGCCTCGTAGAATGAGTTTGGGAGTGTTGCTACCTGTGCTATATTTTGGAAGAGTTTGAGAAGGATAGGTGTTAGCTCTTCTCTAAATGTTTGACAGAGTTTGCCTGTGAAGCCATCTGGTCCTGGGCTTTTGTTTGTTGGAAGATTTTTAATCACAGTTTCAATTTCAGTACTTGTGATTGGTCTGTTCATATTTTGTATTTCCTCCTGGTTCAGTCTTGGCAGGTTGTGCATTTCTAAGAATTTGTCCATTTCTTCCAGGTTGCCCATTTTATTGGCATAGAGTTGCTTGTAGTAGTCTCTCATGATCCTTTGTATTTCTGCCGTGTCAGTTGTTACTTCTCCTTTTTTATTTCTAATTCTATTGATTTGAGTCTTCTCCCTTTTTTTCTTGATGAGTCTGGCTAATGGTTTATCAATTTTGTTTATCTTCTCAAAGAACCAGCTTTTCGGTTTATTGATCTTTGCTATCGTTTCCTTCATTTCTTTTTCATTTATTTCCAATCTGATCTTTATGATTTCTTTCCTTCTGCTAACTTTGGGGTTTTTTTGTTCTTCTTTCTCTAATTGCTGTAGGTGTAAGGTTATGTAGTTTATTTGAGATGTTTCTTGTTTCTTAAGGTAGGCTTGTATAGCTATAAACTTCCCTCTTAGAACTGCTTTTGCTTCATCCCATAGGTTTTCGGTCATTGTATTTTCATTGTCATTTGTGTCTAGGTATTTTTTGATTTCCCCTTTGATTTCTTCAGTGATCTCTTGGTTATTAAGTAGTGTGTTGTTTAGCCTCCATGTGTTTATATTTCCTACAGGTTTTTTCCTGTAATTAATATCTAGTCTCATAGCATTGTGGTCGGAAAAGATACTTGATACGCTTTCAATTTTCTTAAATTTACCAAGGCTTGATTTGTGACCCAAGATATGATCTATCCTGGAGAATGTTCCATGAGCACTTGAGAAGAATGTGTATTCTGTTCTTTTTGGGTGGAATATCCTATAAATATCAATTAAGTCCATCTTGTTTAATGTATCATTTAAAGCTTGTGTTTCCTTATTTATTTTCATTTTGCATGCTCTGTCCATTGGTGAAAGTGGGGTGTTAAAGTCCCCTACTATGATTGTGTTACTGTTGATTTCCCCTTTTATGGCTGTTAGCATTTGCCTTATGTATTGAGGTGCTCCTATATTGGGTGCATAAATATTTACAATTGTTATATCTTCTTCTTGGATTGATCCCTTGATCATTCTGTAGTGTCCTTCTTTGTCTCTTGTAATAGTCTGTTTTAAAGTCTATTTTGTCTGATATGAGAATTGCTACTCCAGCTTTCTTTTGATTTCCATTTGCATGGAATATCTTTTTCCATCCCCTCACTTTCAGTCTGTATGTGTCCCTAGGTCTGAAGTGGGTCTCTTGTAGAGAGCATATATATGGGTCTTGTTTTTGTATCCATTCAGCCAGTCTATGTCTTTTGGTTGGAGCATTTAATGCATTTACATTTAAGGTAATTATCAATATGTATGTCCCTATTACCATTTTCTTAATTGTTTTGTGTTTCTTATCGTAGGTCTTCTCCTTCTCTTCTGTTTCCTGCCTAGAGAAGTTCCTTTAGCATTTGTTGTAAAGCTGGTTTGGTGGTGCTGAATTGTCTTAGCTTTTGCTTGTCTGTAAAGCTTTTAATTTCTCTGTCCAATCTGAATGAGATCCTTGCTGGGTAGAGTAATCTTGGTTGTAGGTTTTTCTCTTTCATCACTTTAAATATGTCCTGCTACTCCCTTCTGGCTTGCAGAGTTTCTGCTGAAAGATCAGCTGTTAACCTTATGGAGACTCCCTTATGTGTTACTTGTTGTTTTTCCCTTGTGCTTTTAATATTTGTTCTTTGTATTTAAATTTTGATAGTTTGATTAATATGTGTCTTGGCATGTTTCTCCTTGCATTTATCCTGTATGGGACTCTCTGTGCTTCCTGGAGTTGATTAACTATTTCCTTTCCCATATTAGGGAAGTTTTCAACTATAACCTCTTCAAATATTTTCTGAGTTCCTTTCTTTTTCTCTTCTTCTTCTGAGACCCCTATAATTTGCATGTTGGTGTGTTTACTGCTGTCACAGAGGTCTCTGAGACTGTCCTCAATTCTTTTCATTCTTTGTTCTTTATTCCACTCTGCAGTAGTTATTTCCACTATTTTATATTCCAGGTCACTTATCCGTTCTTCTGCCTCAGTTATTCTGCTTTTGATCCCTTCTAGAGAACTTTTAATTTCATTTATTGTGTTGTTCATCTGTGTTTGTTTGCTCTTTAGTTTTTCTAGATCTTTGTTAAACGATTTTTGTATTTTCTCCATTCTATTTCCGAGATTTTGGATAATCTTTACTGTCATTATTCTGAATTCTTTCTCTGGTAGACTGCCTATTTCCTCTTCATTTGTTAGGTCTGGTGGGTTTTTATCTTGCTCCTTCATCTGCCGTGTGTTTCTCTGTCTTCTCATTTTGCTTAACGTACTGTGTTTGGGGTCTCCTTTTCGCAGGCTGCACATTCGTAGTTTCCATTGTTTTTGGTGTCTGTCCCCAGTGACTAAGGTTGGTTCAGTGGGTTATGTAGACTTCCTGGTGGAGGGGACTAGTGCCTGTGTTCTGGTGGATGAGGCTGGATCTTGTCTTTCTGGTGGGCAGGTCCACGTCTGTTGGTGTGTTTTGGGGTGTCTGTGGCCTTATTATGATTTTAGGCAACCTCTGTGGTAATGGATGGGGTTGTGTTCCTGTCTTGCTAGTTGTTTGGCATAGGGTTTCCTGCACTGTAGCTTGTCGGTCATTGAGTGGAGCTGGGTCTTGGTGTTTAGATGGAGATCTCTGAGAGATTTTCGCTGTTTGATATTACGTGGAGCTGGGAGGTCTCCTGTGGACCAGTGTCCTGAACTTGGCTCTCCCACCTCAGTGGCATAGCCCTGATGCCTGGCTGGAGCACCAAGAGCCTGTCCTCTCATGGCTCAGAATAAAAGAGAGAAAAGAAAGAAAGAAAGAAAGAAGATAAAATAACATAAAATAAAATAAAGTAAAATAAAATAATGTTTTTAAAATAAAAAATAATTAAGAAAAAAAAATTTTAAGTAATTAAACAAAACGGACAGATGGAACCCTAGGACAAATGGTAAAAGCAAAGCTATACAGACAAAATCACACACAGAAGCATACACATACACGCTAACAAAAAGAAAAAGGGGGAAAAAATATATATATCATTGCTCTCAATTCCACCTCCTCAATTTGGGATGATTTGTTGTCTATTCAGGTATTCCACAGATGCAGGGTACATCAGTTTGATTGTGGAGAGTTAATCCACTGCTCCTGAGGCTGCTGGGAGTGATTTCCCTTCCTCTTCTTTGTTCACACAGCTCCCACGGTTCAGCTTTGGATTTGGACCGGCCACTGTGTGTAGGTCGCCTGAGGGCATCTGTTCTTCGCTCAGACAGGACGGGGTTAAAGGAGTAGCTGATTTGGGGGCTCTGGCTCACTCAGGCCGGGGGGGAGGGAAGGGTACGAATGCGGGGCGAGCCTGCTGCAGCAGAGGCCAGCATGACGTTGCAACAGCCTGAGGCACGCCGTGCATTCTCCCGGGGAAGTTAGTTGTCCCTGGATCACGGGACCCTGGCAGTGGCGGGCTGCACAGGCTTCCAGGAGGGGCGGTGTGGATAGTGACCTGTGCTCGCACACAGGCTTCTTGGTGGCGGCAGTAGCGGCCTTAGTGTCCCATGCCTGTCTCTGGGGTCCGCGCTGATAGCCACGGCTCACGCCCCTCTCTGGAGCTCCTTTAAGCAGCGCTCTTAATCCCCTCTCCTCGCACACCAGGAAACAAAGAGGGGAGAAAAAGTCTCTTGCCACTTCGGCAGGTCCAGACTTTTTCCCGGACTCCCTCCTGTCTAGCCGTGGCGCACTAGCTCCCTTCAGGCTGTGTTCACGCAGCCAACCCCCGTCCTCTCCCTGGAATCCAACTGAAGCGCAAGACTCAGCTCCCAGCCCCCACCCGCCCCGGCGGGTGAACAGACAAGCCTCTCGGGCTGGTGAGTGCTGGTCGGCACTGATCCTCCGTGCGGGAATCTCTCCGCTTTGCCCTCTGCACCCCTGTTGCTACGCTCTCCTCTGTGGCTCTGAAGCTTCCCCCTCTGCCACCCACAGTCTCTGTCCACGAAGGGGCTTCTAGTGTTTGGAAACCTTTCCTCCTTCACGGCTCCCTCCCGCTGGTGCAGGTCCCGTCCCTATCCTTTTGTCTCTGTTTTTTCTTTTTTCTTTTGCCCTACCCAGGTATGTGGGGAGTTTCTTACCTTTTGGGAGGTCTGAGGTCTTCTGCCAGCATTCAGTAGGTGTTCTGTAGGAGTGTTCCACATGTAGATGTATTTCTGATGTATTTGTGGGGAGGAAGGTGATCTCCACATCCTACTCCTCCACCATCTTGAAGCTCCTCCGAGAATTCTCTCTTAAGGGGAAAAAAGGAAAACAAAAATAGAAAAATGCAATTTAACCATTGTGTCTTTAATTATTTTTTTAGCATCTGTTATTAAATAACTACCACAAAAACCACATGTGGGGATGTGAAATTCTATGCAGTCGTCCATATTTAAAGCTGTTTATTTTCATGCCATTTAGTAGTTTTTGTGTTCTTGTAATTTTTTTAAAGAGGAAATAATATATGTACCTGAAGCATGTTTTTGTCCAAATTTATATTCATGCTACTCTTTACTTTGGCTTCTCTAGGAGGTGTCAAATTTTAAGTAAAACCCACAAGGCATTATTATTGTTATTTTATGTAGCCAATGTTCACATAGATTTACCCACATGTTAACCATATTCTTTGTTTCTCATTTCTTCCTGTCTTCATCTCAGAGCATTTTTCTTTTGCCTGAAATACATCCTTAAGAATTAATTGCCTTAGTGAGGGGTTGCTGGAGGCAAATTCCCTTTTTTTTTCTTGAAAATGTTTTAATTTCACTTTCATTCATGAAGTATAATGGATGAATATCGAATAGCAATTTGGGAATTACTTTCTTCGCACATTTCTGGTATTACCCACTGTCTCTGACTTCCATTGTGGCTGTTGATAAGTCAGCTGTCAGCCTCACTGCTTTGAGCCAGAGAGAACTCTGTTCTGTGCTGTCAGAATTCCTTTGGGATGGAAGGAGTTGTACTCTCAGATGCTGAGAGTGCTACCAGCTGACAACCCATGGCTATCAATCTTACCGGAAATTGCTCTCAACTCCGTAGACCCACCTCAACCAAGTTCATGTCTTATTTTTGGAGACTGTTGGTATCTAAATACTCCTCTGACCCATAAACCAGGTGGCATGAAAGGTGCCAACTTTGACTGAGGGCCAGTGTAGGAAATGGCTGTGATGCAAGTGGTCTTGCCATTTGGGCCATTTGACTCAGCAGACCCTAAGTTATTAGATGTATCAAAATTAAAGAAAGGTACAGAGCAGAGGTTAAGGCAAGCCAAAATAGGAGAATCACCTTTAGAATTCTGAAACAAGGAAATGCCATCTGCAGCATACACCTTTCCAAAACCTGCTTAACTGTGCTACTTGGCCCTGGTAAAGACTAAGTACATGACCATGAAGCACAAAGCAACCATGAGTCAAATATCCTATTAGGAGCTGGGTTCTGCCCAACATACCAAATTGAGCAGGCCCAGAAGAAATTGATCATAGCTGGAAGGAAAATATTGGGATCAAAGCCAAGACATGGCCAGAGACACGAGGAGGTGGACCCGTGTCACCAATCATGATCTCATTTGTGCCTCTTCCAATGACAAGCTTGGTTCATGGATGGCCTATCTCATGACCTTGAATGTGGGTCAGTATACGAGAATAGCTGAAAATGGACTTGGGCCACACTGCATCCCCATCCAGTGATGGTCTGAAAGGTAAGGTCTGTGAGGTAAAACTTCCCCAGTGGGCAGATCTTTAGGCAACATATCTGATCTTTATGTGGAAAGAGAACTGTCCTAATATTAAATGTGCATGGATTCAACAAATAGCTTAGCTGGTTAGTCATAGGCCTGGAAGAAAAAAATATTAGAAGTTCAGAGAAAAGAAGGCCTAGAATAGACATATGTGGATAGACTTTGGGGCTTGAAGAGAGAAGATCTCTGCATTTGCATTACATGTTATCACAATCATAGAGTGTCATCCAAGGAAGAAGCACTAAACAATCAGATAGAGAGAATGACTTGGCCAGCTGATGTTGACCAGCCTCTGTCATCTGCTTTCCCAGGGCTGGCAAAATGGGTTTGTAAATGTAGAGCCATGGTGGCAGAGAAAGAGGCTATACGTGGGCCCACAATCATGGGTTTCTACCTACTAATGTCCCACCTTCCAGCAGCACTAACAGGAACATCTCTCAAGGACACCAACAATCCACTTAGCACTAGAATTTGCCTTAGTTGCATCTTTTCTATCCTAGAACGAACACAGATTCATTTTGACTTGACCACATATATTCCAGGTGTGAGTTTGACTTCTTATCCACAGGGTCTTAAACAGAGTATTATTTGCGGGCGTACAAAGTTCAAGCCACCCAAATGGGATTCCCAAACAGCATTACATCAGATCAAGGAGTCCATTTTATGACAAATACCATGGCATGATGGGCAAATACTATGAGTTCTACTGGCTACAGGCCTGAGAGAGTGATACAAATGCTAAGTGGTCCAGAGGACTGGAGGAGGCCTAGGGTCTGAGAAAAAAAGGTTCAAGGGGTCTACATCTTGTTACCACAGGGCATGGGCAAGGATGTGGATAACAACAGAAAATTCTGGTACATTCCCAAAGGCTTGGCTAGTGCAGTTCAGACAGGTATAGCAATGACAAGGTTCATGTCAAAAGACCAAGCAGAGGTAGTGAGGACCTGAGAAGAATGTGTAGACCAACACCACCTCCCCAATGTCATGATGTTTGTACCTTCCTGGGCTGGAGGGAAGCAGTGGGGAGAGCCAGGCCCAGAACAACTCTAGTGGGTGGTTTGACCTTTGAATTAATGAGTTTAAATCCCGAGTGGAATTAACAAGTTTTAATTACTTGTTACTATTTAAACCAGAAGAGACCATATTACTCTTCAGTGGCAAGATTAGGAAGTTTTCAACATCAGAAAAAATGGGGGCACCAAAGCTGAGTTCAGTAATATAAAAGGTAAAGTTATATTTCCACACCGCTAAGCTGTGACTATTTCAAAACACTACACATGTAACCTTCTTACATGCAGGTGCCCTGACAACAGCTTTCAAACTTCCTGGAACCCAACTCAAAATTAGCCGTCATGATCCATTCTCATCCCTGCAGGAGGGAGAATTTAATCTAGAAGGAGATAAATTCATCTCATTTAAAAAATATGAAGCAATTTTCTGCACAACCATCCAAATGTCATTTAATGATTCACTTACAGGCACAGACACCTTTACAAAACACTCTTTTTTTTACATTTTTAAATTTTTATAGAAATACAGTTGTTTTACAGTGTTGTATTAGTTTTAGGTGTACAGCAAAGTGATTCAGTTTTATATATATATATTCATTCTTGTTTTACATTCTCTTCCTTTATAGGTTATTACAAGATACTGAGTATATTTCCCTGTGCTATACAGTAGGTCCTTGTTGGTTATCTATTTTATATATAGTAGTGTGTATATTTTAATCCCAAACTCCTAATTTATCCCTCTCCCCCCGTCCAAAACACTCTTAAAATTCTCCAAAACTCATCCTCATACATTACTGGTGGGATTGTAAGGTTGTTCAGCCACTATGGAAGTTGGTTTCATGCTTCTTCAATAAGTTAAACATAGAATTACCATATGATCCAGCAATACCACTCCTAGGGATACTCCAAAGAATTGAAAACAAATATGCAAACAAAAGCTTAGCACAAATACCAGAGCAGTACCACTCACAACAGCCTAAAGCTGGAGACAACCTAAATACCCATCAAAAGAAGAATGGGTACATAAAATGTGGTGTACCCATGCAGTGGAATATTATTCAGCCACAAAAAGGAATGTAGCATTGATACATGCTACAATGCATATGAAGCTTGAAAACATGCTAAGTGAAAGAATCCAGACAAAAGGCCACACATTATATATTGCATTTATTTGAAATATCCAGAATAGGCAAATCCACAGAGACAGAAAGTAGATTTGTGGTTTCCAGGGGGAAGAGGGGAGTGACTCCTAATGAGTGTAGATTTTCTTTTAGCAGGATGAAAATGTTCTAGAACTAGATAGTGGTGATGGTCTCACATATCATGGCTGCACTTAAAGCCCTGAACTGTACACTTTAAAATGATCAAACTGGTCAATTTTTATGTTATGTGTATTTTACCACAATAAAAAAAAATTCTCCCAAACTCAATTACCAGGTACTTTCCTTGCTCCCCCAAAACAATTTTAGATCTCAAGGAAAGTTTCCTGCAATTCTAAATAAAGTGGGTCATCAGTTTTTCCTTGTGGGAGACAACCCAAGACTCTGTGCAACTGAATAAAGTTGTTCAGCTGTTTTACAAGGAAAACACCTGGCACCAAATCCTGGGCTCTGTAAAGAACTGCTAGCTAAGCCTCTTCCCCAGGGTAAATTTGGGAGAAGCACTATGAGTCTGAGCTTGCCAGGTTCATGGGGACCACACCCAGCAGTTAATAAGTTGTTCCGAACTCTGCATGCCCCATCTTAATAACTAGTTCTCTTCCCAGTTTGTAGGTTCCCATAATCATGTGGCTACTCAAATGAGAACAGCGAAAACCACTAACAATTTGGAGACGAGACAGAGTCCAGAAAAGGAAGAAAAGCATGAAAATATAAATTTAGCTTGAGGTGTTCCATGAACACAAGGCAGAGACCTAGAATTAGGCCTTGTCCTAAATTTTGAAATTGACAAAAGAGTGGCTTCTCTGAAAGCAGAATCATTTGGGTAAGGAAATCTCTCAAGGAGGCATCTGCATGAGCAAAAGGAAATTGATCAAAGAATTCAAAACTTTTGGAATTCAAAACAAAAGATTCTTTGGTCCATCTGGTGACAACTGGTCAGAGCAATGTGCCATAACGTTAATCTGAGAACCAACCTGCAGGTAGCAAGAGAAACATAGCTTCCTCTACCCTCAGAATGCTAGTTATAAATGCTAGCTTTTAAGTTAGAACAAGGACAGTAGTCAGCAGGAAAAAAATATGAGTATGAAGAGGTAGGCAGGAGCCAGATAATGTAAAATCTTGGTCTGGGATTTCTTCTAAGCTCAATTAAAAGACACTGCAGAGTTTTAAACAGAAAAATTGGCATCGTATAATTTACATTAATAAAACATCGCTCTCTCTGGTTGTGTGGAGGATGGATGGATTGCCAGGAGCAAGAATAGTTGCCAGGACAAAAGCTAGATGATGGTGGCTTGGACAAAGTGGCTAACAGTGGAGATCTAGAAAAGTGGATGGATTCAGAACATATTTAGGAGTAGAATCTATAGGACTTGTTGATGGAATAGAATATGTGGAAGGGGAGCAGAAAGGGAGGAGTCAAGGATGACTTCCAGATGGAGAGGAAGGCTGTAGCATCTGGACTTTTTGTTGCAATAAGCAAAGCTGGTATTCACCCTGTAGGAAATCTAGTATACATTTGCCCCTTCACTCCTACAAGATTGTGCTATCCGGCCCAATTGAGTCAATGCTATATATTTTTTCTAAATCTTTGCCAACATGAGAAATGAAAATGGTGTCTCATTATGTTTTTTGAATTAACAGTGAGGTAAAACACTTGTTTATATATTTGTTGGCCATTTGTGTTTCCTATAGTTGTCTGTTTTTCTATCCACCTTTTTTTTTCTTTTCTTCTATCCATCTTTTCTTTACAGTTTATGAGACCTGACCACCAATCCCTCAGAAACCCTTTGTCCCCACTTAGCTTTCTTGACTCTGTCTTCCTCTTACCTGCCTGACAATTCCTGCCCAATCTCCTTTGCTGCCTCTATTTCCTCAATACTCTGCCGTAGTCCCACTGCACCTTGCCGAGCTTCTATCCTCAGTCCTCCTCTCTTCTTTCTATAAGTGTCCCTAGATGATCTCTTCTATTCATGTAATTCAGCTGTTTTCTCTACATTAATCATCCTAAAATCTCTATCTCCAACCATGACCTCTTTCCAGATGTTCAAAACAATGGTTCCAACTGTCTACTCTGCATTTTCATCTCTGTGCAGCAGACACCTTCATTAAAACATGTCTAAAATTAAATTTCAGCCATCATTTCGACCAGCCAACTTCTCCTCATTTCTTGTTTATCTGCATAGTAACAAACTGATCTAGATTTCTCAGATTATAACTTCCTTCATTTGTTTATTTTTTCAACAGATATTTATAGAGTATCTGCTATGTGCCAGGCACTGTGCTGGGCCCTAAATTTTTTGACTCCCTAATCTTTTTCCTTGTA
This sequence comes from Aethalodelphis obliquidens, assembly GCF_003676395.1. Lineage (NCBI taxonomy): Eukaryota > Metazoa > Chordata > Mammalia > Artiodactyla > Delphinidae > Aethalodelphis > Aethalodelphis obliquidens. The sequence goes on from NW_020837952.1 coordinate 36,647,596, forward strand.
TTAATTCTATTATTAAATCTTGTGATTTTTTCCTTTGTGATAATCTCTCAAATGTATTACCTCGCTTTCATTCCTGTTGCCACCATCTTAATTCCTAGTCTCTCCAGCAGGTCTTTGGCATCTCATCGTTGCCTCATAACATTGCTTACTCCTCACACCTGAGCAAGGTGAATCACCTTAGAACATAGCTCTGATCCTCTCACTTCCCCCCTTAGAAACCATCTTTGATGGCACATTTACAAGTTAAGAAAAATCCAACTCTTCAGCCAACAATGATGGCCTTCAAACCATATCTCCCACTAATCCTTGCTCTGCATCCAACTCCCCATGAACATTTGGTTTTCTTCCTTCTTTTTGTATATTATTATTTTATTTAATATATCATTTTTATTAAAATATAATTTATATACATTAAAATGTTTTCCTATATGCTTCTATTTACAGCAAATATCTATGAGATTAGTATTGTGAATTATTTTATTATCATTGCCACTGTTGAATATTTTGCTCTGAAAGACAATTTTTATACATATGTAACTTCCAGGTTCTATACCTATAAAGCGTTGGTATTTCTTACATTGTCAAACAAAATTCAGGCAAGAATGTATTAGTTTCATGTATACCCTAACTTGAAAGAGGGTACGCTATGGCAAAACAACATTTCTAATAGGCAAAATGAAATGGAGAGAAAATAATGGTAAGAGTTTAAAGAACTGCTTAGATTTTTATTTATTTATTTATTGTAATTTATCTTGATTTTTATAGTGGTGTATAGCTGATTTACAATGCTGTGTTTCTTTCCGCTCTACATCCACTTGATTCACTTACAGAGAGAAATCTACATATTCTTTTTCAGATTCTTAACAGTCATGTATATTCTTTTCTGGTGATTACAGTGTGTTGAGTCGAGTTCTACGTGCTATGCAGTAGGCCCTTATCGATTACCTATTTTCTCTATGGAAGGTTATGCATGCTAATTTCAACCTCCTGGTATATGCCTCCCCCCTCCCACCTTTCCCCTTTGGTAGCCATAAGTTTGTTTTCTAAATCTGTGAGTCTCTTTCTGTTTTGTAGGTTAAGAACTGTTCAGATTTTTAATCTCAGTGGAACAATATAATGAAGCCCATTAAAAATCTCAACTTATTTCTGAAACTCAATTTATACCTGTCTCAATAGAGCCCCATTTATTCTCTGAAATCATATGTTTGTTTTTTGTTTTTTAATTAATTTATTTATTTTTCTCTGCATTGGGTCTTCTTTGCTGCACGTTGGCTTTCTCAAGTTGCGGCGAGCGGGGGCTACTCTTTGTTTCAGTGTGCAGACTTCTCGTTGCGGTGGCTTCTCTTTGTTGCAGAGCATGGGCCCTAAGTGCATGGGCTTCAGTAGTTGTGGCATGTGGGCTCAGCAGTTGTGGCTCACGGGCTCACTAGTTGTGGCACACAGGCTTAGTTCCTACATGGAAAGTGGGATCTTCCCAGACCAGGGCTCAAACCCATGTCCCCTGCATTGGCAGGCAGATTCTTAACCACTGCGCCACCAGGGAAATCCCATGTCTTTGTTTTAAAGACTGTGAATTATTCCAGTTACATCAGTATCTTACAATTGTCTTTATTTTCACATAAAAAATATATTTGTATTTGTAGTAAGATATTTTTTTGAATTTTATTTTATTTTTTTATACAGCAGGTTCTTATTAGTTATCTATTTTATGCATATTAGTGTATATATGTCAATCCCAATCTCCCAATTCATCCCACCACCACCACCACTACCGCCCCACCACTTTCTAGCTTGGTGACCACATGTTTGTTCTCTACATCTGTGTCTCTATTTCTGCCTTGCAAACCAGTTCATCTGTACCATTTTTCTAGATTCCACATGTATGTGTTAATATATCATATTTGTTTTTCTCTTTCTGACTTACTTCACTCTGTATCACAGTCTCCAGGTCCATCCACATCTCTACAAATGACCCAGTTTCGTTCCTTTTTATGGCTGAGTAATATTCCATTGTATATATATACCACATCTTCTTTGTCTATTTGTCTGTTGATGGGCATTTACCTGGCTATTGTAAATAGTGCTGCAATGGACATTGGGGTGCATGTGTCTTTTTGAATAATGGTTTCCTCTGGGTATATGCCCAGTAGTGGGATTGCTGGGTCATATGGTAATTCTATTTTTAGTTTTTTAAGGAACCTCCATACTGTTCTCCATAGTGGCTGTATCAATTTACATTCCCACCAACAGTGCAAGAGGGTTCCCTTTTCTCCACACCCTCTGCAGCATTTGTTGTTTATAGATTTTCTGATGATGCCTATTCTAACTGGAGTGAGGTGATACCTCATTGTAGTTTTGATTTGCATTTCTCTAATAATTAATGATGTTGAGCAGCTTTTCATGTACCTCTTGGCTATCTGTATGTCTTCTCTGGAGAAATGTCTATTTAGGTCTTCTGCCCATTTTTGGATTGGGTTGTTTGTTTTTTTAATATTGAGCTTCATGAGCTGTCTGTATATTTTGGAGATTAATCCTTTGTCCATTGATTCATTTGCAAATATTTTCTCCCATTCCGAGGGTTGTCTTTTCATCTTATTTATAGTTTCCTTTGCTGTGCAAAAGCTTTGAAGTTTCATTAGGTCCTATTTGTTTATTTTTGTTTCTATTTCCATTACTCTAGGAGGTGGATCAAAAAAGATCTTGCTGTGATTTATGTCAAAGAGTATTCTTTCTATGTTTTCCTCTAAGAGTTTTATACTGTTGGTCTTACATTCAGGACTTTAATCCATTTTGAGTTTTTTTGTGTGTGTATGGTGTTAGGGACTGTTCTAATTTCATTCTTTTACATGTATCTGTCCAGTTTTCCCAGCACCACTTATTGAAGAGACTGTCTTTTCTCCATTGTATAGCCTTGCCTCCTTTGTCATAGATTAGTTGACCATAGGTGCATGGGTTTATCTGTGGGATTTCTATCCTGTTCCATTGATCTATATTTCTGTTTTTGTGCCAGTACCACATTGTCTTGATTACTGAAGCTTTGTAGCATAGTCTGAAGTCAGGCGGTCTGATTCCTCCAGCTCCATTGTTTTCCCTCAAGATTGCTTTGGCTATTCGGGGTCTTTTGTGTCTCCATACAAATTTTAGGATTTTTTGTTCTAGTTCTGTAAAAAAAAATGCCATTGGTAATTTGATAGGGATTGCATTGAATCTGTAGATTGCTTTTTCTAATCTCATAGCATTGTGAGAAAAGATGCTTGATGTGATTTTAATTTTCTTAAATTTACCGAGGCTTGTAGTAAGATATTTTTAAATAGCTAAGTAAAAATCATTTAAGAATGGCTGCTGCTCTATTGCCATATTACATTTATTTTAAAATACATAAAGTACTTAGAAGAATAAAGGTATTGCTATCCTTTTATTGTTGTTGCCATCACTGCTGGTGATAAGATTCTGTAGAAACACTGGAATAGAGCAGAAGACCATCATTAATACTCTTGATGTGATTTCACAGCCCTCTGACACCTGCCTGGTAGGTCCATCTTCCTCCCCCACACTATGCGTGTCCTTAATTTGCAGCCTATCCCGATGTTAGCAGGAAGAGGCAGACCTGAGTTACTGCAACATTCAGGAGCCAGGCTGTGTCATCCAAAGCAGACCTGTTTGTCCTTTTCCAGGGAAGATTTTAAATAATCAAGAATTTTGTCTCTCTAGTCCTCTCTTTCTCAGGACAAAATTCCCACTTTTTTTAACTAGTCCTTGTCTAACAATATTTCTAGAAATAATACCTCCTGGTTTCTCACTTATACACAGTGCTAACTTAATTTGTAAAGCAAAATTTACCTTGCCTTTTCTTTACTTTCCATAATGTATATTCTTTCTATAAAAGTTATTTTAATTTACATAGCTATTGTTTCAGGAACCAAAAATTGAGCATTTATTCCCCCAAAACTCTTTATTCTCAATATTTTTAATATAAGCCTTTTAATATATGTTTGTTATTCCTAGTAAACAATGAAGAAAATTTTATTGCATGTACATAAACAAAAGAAAAATTTTTAAATTAGGATAGAATGCATTTCCAAGAGCATCATTTTATAAATAAAGAACACCCAAGTAATGGATTGCAATGTAATTCCTTTTTATACAATATAGGCTCATTACTGAGATACTCCACAATTTATACTTTTATTATAAAAACCATAAATGATTCTGTGCTACTGTTAATGAAAAAAATCACATTATTTTTCTGAAACCAAAGTAATTCCAACTTTTGAGTAGAATACCTCTGTAGATATCCTTCTGTACCTTTAGTTATTTATTTGTTTAAAGTAATTTTTAATAATTGAAGATGTATACATATTCCTTCAGTGGAAATAAATATATCTTATACATTGTTTAATGTCTTCTATCACATGTGACTAGTGGATTTAGGGGGCTGGTGGGGGAGGAGGGATGGGGGTACAAGTGATAACTCTATAAGTATTTCTCAATAGCATAAATATAGAAAAGGGTTTAGAAACTTCATCTGCTGAAATTCACGATTTTAAAGCACAAACCTGTGTCTGATGTCAGTTTCAATGCCTCTTTAAATATTTTATACATTTCACATCATGAGTTCCAACAAAGAATGTTTTTAAAAAGTCATATAGAGCATGAAGACACATGACTGAAATAGATAATTATTTCTTTATTAGTCTCACTGTCCATATATATAATGTTCAATTTTTATTTTCTCTTAATGAGAGAGGGGGAAATGTCCCAGGAGCTGAACGAATCAGGTCAAAACTGGGGCCATGATGATTGACTCATCTATCTCTAGTTCAACATTCAGTTCATTATTTCAGTTAAACTATAATGAAAACCTTAATTCATTCTAAATATTTCATAGGGCCAGATACTAGATATGTACTCAATCATGAGATATTATTTTTTAGTCTATTTAATATATCTCTACCTCAATTTAATGTTATAGTTCCCAAGACCTCAGTGTGTCCTACTTCTGAATGCTGAAAATATCTTTAGCCTAATCTTGTATTTTTGCCTGAGTCAGACAATTTATTCTTAAGTATGACATGCTTCCCTCAAGTTATGAAGGAAAACATTTTCAAAAATAGGTGTAGCAAAAACAGAAAAAAGAAAAAATCCCACATGTCTCCAAGTAAGTCAAGGCTATGAATCTCCCAAATGATAAACTAGCTACCTGCTTGGACATGCTAGGATCTAATTTTTATAATTCATCGTATAATTAGCCATGTTCAGTGATTTTCAGCACGATGTCAGACTATATGTCATGACAAGGATAGTTTAAAATTTACTGAGGTTTGCTTCTAGAAAACAGTGTACCTTATAAGTTAAAGAGGATGATTTTATACAATAGTAATCAAGGCCAGACATGGAAAGGGCAATTTGCTACACCAAGAGTAACCAAAATACGGCCTTTTTTTCCAAGGAGTTCAGTGATGGTACAGTACAGTTCAGTGACGGTATGGGAACGAATATTGTATCACTATGATACAAAGTGTGGACTACCTGGCAAATGCAATGTCGAAAGAGTGATTAATTTTGACTGGAGTAGGAGTTGAGAAAAGCTTCCCAGAAGGAAGTAACGTTGAATTTGGCCTCAGAGGATCAAGTAAGCAGAGAGAAGGGGGAAAAACCTTGAAGACTGGGATTGGTCATTTCAACAAAGATGCAGAGTCAGAAGAAAAGTAAGCCATATTTAGGGAGCAAAATTGTTTATTACAGGTAAAATACATGGTGACTCAGAGAGCATAAGGCCAGACATTAGGGTAGAAAGAGGGCTGAGATGTTGAAGGGCCCAAGGAACAGACAGAGGAATGTAAATCCTATTCTATATGCAATGCTCTAAGCAGGGAAATAGCACGATCAGTTTAGGGTTTGGCAAAGATAGTTCTAACGGCAGTGTCTACAAGCAATTAGAACAGAGATAGAGCAGAAGCAGGCAAAGCAGTGGAAAGTCAGTTGCAATTGTGTGGGAGAGAGGAAATGAGGTAAAGGGGGCTTGAAATGAGGAAGTGGCAATGAGAACAGAAGAAAGTAGGTGATTCAAGAGATTGGTAAAGTGTTACCAGTAGAATTTGGTGACATGTCACAGGAGTGAGGGAGAGGTGGAGGCAAAGACAATCCTCAAGGTTCTTGCCCCACCGACTGAGTGGATAAAGATCAGACACATTTACGTCATTGTGACTTTGTAAAACCCTTCCTTCAGCCTGAACTATCCCTTCCCCATTTACCACCTACAGATAGTCCAGCCCTCTTTCAAAGCTTGGGAGACATTCCCTAGCTGCATAGCAGCTTCCCAAATTCCCTGCCCTATATACTCCACCAACACCCCAAATTCATCACATCTATACTTACACACGATATTATTTTTACTTCTGCTTTCTGTTATAAGTGATTACTTACATGTCTGCTTCCCCATGGACATATAAGTGCTTTGAGAAACCATGTTCCACTCACCTTTGTATTTGTCATAATACCCATTATGGTGATGTTCAACAAATAACCTCTATGGCTATTCCATTTGAGACATTTCTCAATACAGTAAGTACCCTACATATGAATCTTCAAGTTGTGAACTTTCAAAGATGCAAATGTGCATCTGGTTCCAGCAAGGAACCAGAACCTGTGCAATCAATGTCAGGTGTGAGTGAAATTGCAGCTTGCCCTCTGTCTCCTATTGCTGACGATCCTTCAGCTCTACCATCTCCCACCTCCTCTCCCTCTTCCAGTCAGTAATTCTTCTTGCCTGTCCACTCGATGCCAGCCCCCGTATGCCAGCTGTTGTACTGTACTACTGTACTTTTCAAGGTACTGTACTATAAGGTTAAAAATGTTTTTATTTTTGTACTTGTTTGTTTTTTATGTATTATTTGTATGAAAAGTATTATAAACCTATTACAGTACAGTACTATACAGCTAATTGTGTTAGTTGGGTACCTAGACTAACTTTGTTGGACTTAAACAAATTGGACTTACAAACGCGCTCTCAGAACGGAACTTGTTTGTACGTAGGGGACTTACTGTATTGTCCATGATCAAGATGATTCAAAGAGAGGCAATACTGAGCAATGATTCTCACAGTGTGGTACATATTTTACTGGAGAAATATGGAAAATAACTTAGAATATGGAAAGATTTTTAATGGTTTCTATTTTATATTCCTAAAATAGAATAATACACAGATATTTTAAAAAGAATGAACTACATGTAAACAACTAGGATGAATCTCAAAAATATTGTATTGAAAAGATAAGCCAAACATGAAAGAATACATATTGTATGATTTCATTTCTGTGAAATTCACAAACAGGAAAAGTAAATCTATGTTGATAAGAATCATAACAGTAGTTGCCTATAGAAGTGGGATTTGACTAGAATGGTGTGCAAGATAACTTTCTAAAGGGATGGAAAAATTCTATATTTTAGATTAAGGTATTGATTTTACAGGGGTTTTTTTCCCCAGAAGTGTTTGTATTATACCCTTAAGATTGATATGTTTCACTCTAAGTAAACATTATCTCAAATAAGGAAAAAAACGTTCAGGGAAATTTGAATATCATCTCAGTATTAGCTGATACTGAGGAATTATTCTTATTAATTTTATTAGAGTATGATTATAGCATTATGTAAGAATATGATACTGATTTCTTATTAATTTTATTAGAGTATGATTATAGCATTATGTAAGAATATGTTCATGATACTGAGAAATATTTACAGAAGTGTATGTGGGTGAAATGATATGATGTCTAGATTGCTTTAAAACAACTCAGAAAATACAAAAATGATTCAAAAGGAGATAATTAAAGCAAATGTGTCAGAATATTGATAAGTAGGATTCTGGGTGAGGGGTATATGGGGATTCATTTTACTACTGAATCTAATTATGTGTATATTTAAATTTTCAAAATACATTTTACAAGAACCATTTAGTGAAAAAAATTAATTATCACATAGACAATAAACTCCGTTTTCGATCTACAACCATTTCTGTTGCCTCCAACTTGAAAATACATCCACAATACATCAATTCTTACCACCTCCACTGCTGCCTTCCTGAATGAAGCCACCTTCATCTCTCAGCAGAACTACTACAGTAACCTCCTAACCATCCTCTCTATGTCCGCAGTTTCCCCATGATGCCTATATTCCACTCTAAATTCAGAACCATCTTTTCAATAAACAAGCTATAATACTTGTTTATTCTACTACTTAAAATTCTCTAATTTCCCATCTCTTGCAATGTAAAATTCAAATTCCTTGTGTTTTGTTTTAAGAACCTAAGTGAACTTGTTTTCATGTGTCCTCTTTTAACTTACCTCCTACAGTCTCCCATTTCATGCACTCTGCTCCAGCCACAATGGCCTCCCTGTGGCACTCAAGAAAAATGGCAAGCATAAGCCTACCTCAAAGCCTTTGAATTTGTTCTTCCCTCTACACAGAAAACTCTTAGCCCAGGTGGCCACATGTCTCACTTCTTTGCTCTCTGTTCAAATGTCACATGAGCAGAGAAACTTTCCTTGAGCACCCATATGAAATAGCACCATCCCACCCACACTATACATGCTCTGTTCCCCTTCACCTGCTCTGTTTTTCTTCCTATCTTTCATCACTATCAGACATGTTATGGACTTTTTTGTTTGTCTCCTCTGACTAGAATGCAAGTTCCCTGGGAACAGGGTCATGGCTACTTTTGTTTACTGTGGAATCCCCAGCACCTAGGATACTGTATGGCACACAGCAGTTACTGAATACATATTCATTACTGAAAGATGAGTCAACTGGTTCATAGTACTACCTTTAATTCTGGATTTAGAAATTCAGCTTAGACCCATGAACAAAAGGAATTCTGTATTCCTCTCACCCTAAATTAGTGTTACCTACCCAGGGGCAGGATGCAGAAGCCATGACTAATTCATTCACCTATTGCATGGCAACAAGATGAGGATACAGAGTAGACAAGATCTCAAATTAAAGAAAGACAGGCCCCACGGGACTCTTCATTGGGTCCAGTGGTCCTACAGGCATATGATTCACTCCTCCCCAGGCAAGGAGGAGTGAAGCTGGGGGTGGGAAACTTCCGTGTTATCTTCCTAATATAGTCAGGAGGGCGAAGTTCCTTTTTGTGAGCCAAGAGAGAAATACTGGGAAAGGGACAGAACATTTCCTACCACAATGAAGATAATGGTTATGTTTATAATAATAAAGAAGATAATGATGGGCCTTTTTCCATCCCCATTTCCCTCCTAAGCCTATCAGAAACTAATTAGATTGTGATCTGAAAACTTCTTGTTTAATGTTCATTTGTTTTGCAATCTTGCTTATTCTTTTTTTATGTGCATGAATTATGGAATAATGCATTCTTTTATATCCCAAATAAGGTAAAATAAATGTATGTACTCATAAAAAAAAGAAAAAACAAATTAGATTACAGGAGTTTTTTTTTTTCTTCTCCACCCACCACAGTTTCCATCATTGGTACTGTAAACCCAGGAACTCTGCCCACCCACACACAGATATGCACACAAAGAGAATTGGGTGTATTGTATTGAAGGAGATGATGATCCTTTCTAAGAAGGATATGACTATATGTTAGGTAGGACAGTGATGGTTAGAATTTGTGGTAACCATACGCTTGAGAATTTTCTAGAACCAAGCTTGATAAGCATTATAACTTACTAACTGTATAACCTTACACAAGTTACTTAACCTCTCTGTGATTCAGTGTCTTATCTGTAAAATAGATAAACAATAATACCTCCTTTATAAAGTTGTTCTGAGGAATAAATAAGTTAATATATATATAAAACACATAGAAAAGAGCCTAGCACTTATAAGGACTCTATATTACTTATCAATTTAAAGTTTTCTACAATCAACATTAAAGATGTTTTATGAGATTCCAGAAGATGTGTTTGTATATTTCCTCAAGACAAATAATGGAATATTTGTAAAGGAGGAGACATAAGACAGTAGGTGGAATCAGATGCATAAGTTCCATCTGAAACTGAGCTATTTGGCAAAGATGACTTCATTCTGGCAATTTGTAAAAATAAAATAGAATAGAATAGAATAATGAGACATTAGGTACTAGGATGCCACTCACAACTCTAGGATTCATCCTATTCAACATTTACTGTTAATGATTTGGATAGAGACTAAGATGGCATGCATATCTAATCTGTCAGTACTACAAAGAATGGCAAGATAATGAATAGCTTTGATGGTCAGCTGGAGAACAAAAAGAGTAGGACAGCCTGGAATGTTGGACTAAAAACTAGCTATAATAAAAGATGAATGTAGAATGATATTTATAAAAATGTCGAATGATGTAAATAGCAAATTACCATACAGTGGTTAATTATTCATCCAGGCCCTTTGTTAGGAGATACAGATACCAAAAAATGAAAAATATTTTATCCCAGCTCCTCATAATATTCAGTTTAATTGAGAGAGAATCATAAAAAGCACAGTGATAGGCATATTCACACAAGCACAGAGAAGTAACATCTAACTCATCCAATGGAGAGTGAAGGGATAAAGGCAGGTGTCCCAGTGAAATAGGCTCTCAAGCTCAGGGGGGTTTTATTCGAGCCACAGGACACGATCTGAGAGAGACATGCAAGTAAAAACTAGTATGGTGCATGCAGAAAATTTTAGGCACTAAAATGCAGTTCAGGAGATAGTGAGAGATGATCCTGGAGAAGCAGAGTGAGCAAAGAGACATTACATCATGTAAAGGAGTGGGGCTTCATCACAGAAGCATGAAGAGCTGAAGCAGAGATTCAACCAGGAAGCATCAGGCTCAGACTTGCATTTCACATGATCACTCAGGAAGCAATACGGAGGATGACTGTGATGGACGAGGAAGGAGGGAAAGATGAAGGGGAGAAGACTGGAGGCCCAGACCCGAGTGAGAGGAGTCAAAGATTTTAATTAGTCCAGGGTTACTGTGGGCACTCCAGGCTTTAAGGGCCAGAAAGAAGAAGAAAAATCCATAGAGAAACAGGAAAAGATAGAGGAATACAGGTAAAACTACAAGGGTCCTGGGTCATGGAAGCCATGGAAACAGAGTTACAAGAAGGAAACGTGATTTACAGTATCCAATACCACATATAAGATAAGGACTTTAAAATGACCTCCAAATTTCACAATCAGACCAATTGTTAGACTTAATAGGAACAATTTTGGTAGAGTGGTTGAGATGGAAGACAAGTTAAAGTATATTTTAAAAAATAAATGAGAGATGAGTAAATGTAGCATGCACTTTCTTGGTAATAAAAGAAAGGAAAGGGGTAAGGTAGTAGCTATAAGAGAGATTGTTTCATTTATAATGGAAGAGATTTGAAACAGTTTAGAAGTAAATGTGGCAAAGCCGGTAAAAGAGAAAAGAAGAAGAAAATAAAAAAGAATTAAGACAAGGTCCCAGGGAGAAAGAAAAGAATGAATTACATAGGTGGAGAGGTTAGTTTTGATTTAAAAAAAAAAAAGAAGAGTCAGCTTAGCCTTTAAAAATTGGGAGGAAATGAGGGTAAGCTGTGGCTAAGTCAATGGATATATGGTAAATGTAAGGTGACCAATTTTCTCAATGATATGCTATTGTTGTGATGGTAGTTACATAGTTCTACATTTCTTCTTTTAAACTCCTATTACAGAATTCAGAAGTCCTAACTTGACAATATAATGTGAAAAATATCTTAGGAGCCAACAACATAACAGAAGCATTAGAAAAATAAATACAGTCTTAATATACATCCATAGAGATGGACATCCAGGTCACATTCCAATTATTATGTTCAATTTTCAAGGGCCACATTAAGAAAAGGCATTGTGAAATAAGGTCATGGTCAGGAGAAGAATATTAAGGACTATAACCCCATAAACCCACTTAACAAAAAACACTTGAGGACTTTTCACAATTTTAATATAATGTGTCTTGTAGAAGGTATTTTTGCATCGAGGTAATTTCTGGTGGTGAGCACACCGTAGGGTATACAGGAATAGAAATATAATGTTATATGCATGAGACTTACATAATGTTATAAACCAGTATTGCCTCAATAAAAAATAAATCTAAAATTAAAAAAAATAAAACAATTAAATGTGGTTGATATTGTTTACCCTAAGAAAGGAAAATTTAGAGATGAAGCCGTTGTAGAGCACAGAGAGTATATTTCCTCTTAAGTGCTCCATGAGGCAGAGTTTGGATGTGACAAAGAGGTAAGTTTTATTTTAACAGAAGGAAACGCTCATTATTAAACACACAACTCTCCATCACTGGAAGTGTATAAGAGGTCTGATGACCAAAAGGCAGGGAGGTTGTAGCAGGGACCCCTGCAATGGGAAAAAGTTGGATATCTTCCAACTCTAAATTTCCATAATTCCGTATTTAAACATCATTCACTCATCCTTGAGTGGTTATGGGATGAGCTATGGAGTGTGTCAGTCTTAGTATCCAATGGAACACGAAGGCAGATAAAACTGGAATGTTTAAGGTTTACACTGTAGGATTTGGCACTGAATGTGACATTTAGTTTAACTGCATGAGCCACTAAAAAGGTAATTTACTGTTTGAGAGTAAAGAATTCCAACCTGTAGTAATGATGTTTGAGAAGGATGACGGGAACCTTGGCAGGACCTGGAACTTTACAAACCGTAAAAAAAAAAAAAAAGCTCATGTGCATGAGGTGGGGGAGCGTGGGGCAGGGGTCAGGGGAAGTATGTGCTGATGCGTAGAGATGGAGAGAGAGGGGTGAAGAAATAAGCACATATCTAATCCAGCATCCAAACAACCAAGTTTACTACAGAGGAAAGGGTAAGGAAATGAAGTTGACAGGACATAAAAGGATCTTGGGCAGTCAGAAAAAATGGTCATGAGCACAACAAATCGTATGGGAGAGGGGCTGAGTTGCCTGCAGATGTTTTCCATCACTCAATGAGATGATTAATTGCAGCCAACTGAAAACCACTGAGCCTAGCTTAAGTGAAAAAGAGAGAATTTATTAGGGATTTAAGGGTGTCCTAAGAAGTAGGACTTCAGGAAAGCACTAGGAACTGGAGTAGGTCAAGAATTTGCATTTCTAATAAGCCCCCAGGTGATGCCCATGCTGCTGGTCCGGGGACCTCACTCTGAGACCCACTGCTTTAGAGCTTGTGAAGCATCTTTACAGGTATTATCTTATTTAATCCTTACCATAACTCTGTGGAAGAGGCCTTATTATCCTCATTTTTCAGGAAAGGAATAAAGAAATTTAACACCTAAGCTCTCACAGCTTCTAACCAGTGAAAAAGAGACAGGAATCTAGTTCTTATATTGCCAAGGTTCCATCGTTTCTCCCTACCCCTTAGCTGTTTAATGGGGTTGATGGCCAATATCTACCAGAACCCGATGAAAATAAATAGTTAATGGCACATCACTAATCCCATCTGTTTAATAGTAACACAGCTAATGAAAATGTTGTTATACTCTTTAAGGATAAGGGCTGTTATATTTTTATACTGCTAAGAGTGGGATTCAAAACTGTTTCCTTATTAGTTTAGCGTGCTTTTATATCAGAATGCAACTGCTACAAGCCTAAAGAGAGCACTGGGACAGCTACATTGATAGACTAATTAAATTCTCTGTAGTTATGCCGGCTTTTTTCTTTTCAGCATTTTTCCCTATACCCTGTAGCAGCAGCCATAATTACGTTGAAACGTTATTGTGTCAATGAAAGTAATCAATAAACAATCAATAATAAGAATAGAAAAGGGTTTTATTTGAGCCAAACTGAAGACTATAGCCCAGCAGCCAGCTCCCAAGATTACTCTGACAAACTGCTCCCAGGAAGACTGGTTTTCAGCACAGTCTTATATCCTGTCAGGACAAACATTAAAGTCAGGGATACATATCTTCAAGGTTTCAAAAAAAAAAAAAAAAAAAAGGCCAGCATGTACACAGTGAGTCAGTATTGCCTTGGCACCTGGAAAGGGAGTCTCATCAAAGGAGTACCAACATTGGTGTACCAGGAAGGGAGGAATTTAATCTTTATTTTTAACATGGACATTCTTTTTTTTTTTAATTATTTATTTATTCTTGGCTGCATTGGGTCTTCATTGCTGCACATGGGTTTTCTCTAGTCGCAGCAAGCGGGGGCTACTCTTTGTTCTGGTGCGTGGGCTTCCCATAGAGGTGGCTTCTCTTGTGGAGCACGGGCTCTAGGCACGCAGGCTTCAGCAGTTGTGGCATGCGGGCTCTACAGCTTAGGCTCAGTAGTTTTGGTGCATAGGCTTAGTTGCTCCGCGGCATGTGGGATCTTCCCAGACCAGGGCTAGAACCCGTGTTCCCTGCATTGGCAGGCAGATTCTTAACCACAGAGCCACCAGGGAAGTCCAACATACACATTCTTTACTTCTGGTCAATGTGTCATTTTTTAGTAATTAAAGCAGATGTACAAAGTATGTTTCATAGGCCACAAACATGCTGTTTTAGTTAGCATAAAATTCAAGTTAACTCATGTATAAGCCAAAATGACTTCCCCATTCCTCAATATGTGAAAATTTCTTCTATCAGTTGCCACAGTGAAAGTAAGTTTCTGTGTGTAAGCTCCCTTTGCAAACCAAATTTTTGATTCTGTTTCTTCGTAAGTTTCAGCAAAGCATTATTAAAAAGTGGTCAAGATATCCAGGCTATTTTTTCAGAGTATTTACTTTCTAACTTAAGATCAGGCCTGATTTTTAGTAATCTGGTATAAAACAATGCTGCATACTTGAACTGTATAACCACAAGGTTTAAAAATAGCAAACATCATGGTTCTGGAAACTTGCAAATTGTTATTAAAGGGGTAGGGATGGGTAAGAAGAGCTGATAGAGGGGTCCTCAGACTTTAATTTCTAGAATGGCCAGTTTCAGCTTCAATTTTTTTAGTTTAAAAATAATTTAATGAAGGATAAAACTGTGGTATCAAGCAGTTTTAATATAAATAAATACAATTCTTTAAGGACACATAGAATGTAATAATCATAAGAAGCAACGAAAACCAGTAAGTTCTGAGGAGTTTCTGGCCTATAAAAGTGGTGTTCATGAAGGCTCGTTCTGCAAACTTTCATTCAACAAGCATTTATTTGGTACGTGTCTTGCGTGAGGCACTATGCCAGCACTGACGCAGCATACCATAGCAAACAGGATCAAGGTCCGATCAAGGCCATGGATAAAAACAGAATATGCCGCCAGTCTCCATAGCCTTGAGTCTATACTGCCCATGGAACCTGGACTCCTACATGGCCCAAAGAGAATGGAAATTCCAAGCCCAGAATTGAGCAAACACCAGTGTGAGACTGTTATTTTCTCCAGGGCTCCAGAAGGGCACTTATGACATTGCCCTTACAAAATCTCTACAACGACTTAGGGCATGCATGGGATGCCCGTGCAGCACTGTCATGCCATATGTGCACACAGACAATAACCTACTGTGCCAAACTGGAAGAATATCAGAAGGAGAAACAACAGGAGAAATTACACCCAAGAAACTTCAGAACAGAGCAAACAGAATGCAGTCTTAAAACGAGTATGTTTAATTATTCAAGGAGATAAAGAAAGGAATAGAAAATAAGAGTAAATGATTATTTTTAAAAGAAAAAGGCAGATTTTAAAGAACCAAATAGAAATTCTAGAAATAAAAATTAGACTAAGCATAGCTAAAGAGAGAATACATGAAAAATAGATCTGAGAAAATCAACCAAAATGCAGGTGAAATATTTAACTGAAAAACTAAGTGAAGGAAAAATATTGAGAAGAGACAGGAAGTATAGAATGAGAAGTTCTAATATATGTTTAATAGGAGTTCCAGAAGAAGATAATAGAGGAAATGGTGGAAGAGGATCTTTTGAGTGATGCTAACTTCAATATATCCATGAGCATCCAATTCAAAATGGTAGCCTAACATCAACATAATAAATAAAGATAAGTTCCTACCTCAGTGCATGATAGTGCAAGTGTACAGCAGGAAGGATAAAGAAAGGATCCTTCATCTGATCCTCAAAGCTACCAAAGAGAACAGATGGATGGCCAGCTGAGGAATGACAATCAGATGGACATCAGCTTTCTCACTGGCAACAACCACAGAGTCTCCCTGCAGCTAAACATCATTTAGGAATGAAGGCAAAAATTGTGACTTTTCTCAAATGTACAAAATATAAACAACTTCACTCCTCACAGGCCCTCATGAAAGAACTACGGAAGGATACAGATAGGCAAGAAAGAAAAAGAACCCCAGGAGTAAAGGGACCAGAAGCGATTATGAGCAAATCAATCAATCTAAAGAAAACATGTTGACAATTAACAGTATACAAGTATTCATGACAACTGTATAAGAGCAGTTTCAATACTTTTCTGTAGTATAATTATCTTTAGTAGTTTTTTTCAAAAAAAACCAATAGCAGCAGTTAGTATTTATAGATGTTTGTTGTGTTCCAGGAACTGTATTAAGAGTTTTTATGGATTATCTCATTTATTCCTCACAACAATCTTGCAAGACATACCTACTTGTTATTCCCATTTTACAGATTCAAAACTGAGGCATAGAGTAGTAATTTTTCCAAGGTCATGCAGATAACAAACAATGGAAATGGATTTGTGTTGACCTAGGAAGTCATTTAGCATTAAAATGTCAAAACCCACTTTCCTCATCTATGCAATGAAGAGATGGATATTTGCTCTGACCACATTACAAGGGTACATGAAGATGAAGTAATACTAATAAGTGTTCAAGTGCTTTAGAAATTGTAAAGTATTTTACAATTTGAAATTATAATAAAAATAAAATGAAATATGTGTGCCAAATTTTAAAAAGGGAATTTGGTCACAGAGTTAACAGATAGTAGCATTTTTAAATCATCCATTCAAAATATTTCTTTAACAGGGCTTCAGTCAGTAGATATAATTTGGAAACAGTAAAGCAAAAGTGTTTCACGTATCACGTATTTCTAACGCATCCTGATCCAGAAAAGATCTTCAGGCAGCTAACAAAAGTATACAAAAAATTTAATACACAAGGATTCATCTCAGTTTTTAATTTTAAAAATATACCTTAGATTTAATTTCTAAATATACACACACTTTGTGAAAGCAACTTGTCATAAATTTAAAATATAACTGCACTCTACATATCCTCTGTTACCACCCCCCATCCCAACACACACACATGAAACAAATTTAAGCAGCAGGAAGAGTTCATATTGTCTCTTTTAAAAAATGAAAATTGCTCATTTTCATACTGCTTTGGCATGGTTCAAGTTAATGATGTGCTCATGTGATATTAAAGTAGTAACTCCTGCAGTTCTAACAGCCTAATCGGGCCTCCAACATCACAACAGTATAACTAAAGCATTGAATTTTACTCAATTTCCATCAGTGAATGGGATCTGAGACTCACTGCATGTTAATCACTGCAGTTTGGTAGGTCCCTTATTTATTTTGGATAAGCACTTCATTGGCAAATAAAGAATTAAGTGAGAAAACGAGCCAGAATTTGATAGACACTGGTGAGTAGTCATTTCTTTTGGCTCCCATAACAGAGAATTTTTAAGCCTATAGAAAATGAGAACAGATGTGGATAATAACACAATTTGTTATTTATGAATGCAAGGTTTTTCTGAAGATTTAGGAATTATCGTGAGAACTATTCATTGAACCTCAAAAAATCAATAAATATGAATATCAGGGCACAAATGTTTGCACTTTAATCTGAAACATGAAGACTATTTACCCATCACGCCTTTGAAAAATCCAGGCTGCCCTGAATACTTATGAACTGTGTGTCATCGGATGATTCAGAGAGCATCTCTGAACTACTTAGAATTCTCAAGCAGAGCAGTAAAAACACTTTCTCAGTACAGGAAAGCTTGTATATTGTTCTGTCTGTATTTTCTCTGGCTCTTATGACTTAGTAAAAAGAGGACTGAATATGGAATCAAGAAAACTGGGCTTCCATAGTGGCCTTGCCACTTAATAGCCAATGTGATTTCAGGTAAGTTCTTTAAAGTTGAAGTTACGTTTTCCACATCTATAAAATGACCATAATGGCACCTCCTACAAAGGGTTACTTGAAGATAAAGTGAGAGTAGAGTCTAGTGTCCAGTTAATTAAATCTGATTTAGAAATAGGGATATCCCACAAAAACTTTAATAATTAACCTTATTCACTTTGGGAATTCTGTTTTGACCTCTATGAAG
The DNA here is from genome assembly GCF_003676395.1 of Aethalodelphis obliquidens. NCBI lineage: Eukaryota > Metazoa > Chordata > Mammalia > Artiodactyla > Delphinidae > Aethalodelphis > Aethalodelphis obliquidens. Next base: position 36,665,830 of record NW_020837952.1, read on the forward strand.
CTGATGACATCTTTCTGATGGAAATGAAGTGACAGGTTAAAAAAACATATGTTGTCTCCACTTTACCAGTTATGATAGTTATGACTGTATGGGACTGATTGGATATATATACATACATGTGTGTGTGTGTGTGTGTGTGTGTGTGTGTGTGCGCGCGTGCGCGCGCCAAGCTGTTATGGCATATTGATTCAATCTTTAATGAGTTCTGAGCAATGGTCACTAAACGTATTTAACTGTTAAAATGGATTGCATCAGTCTATCACTTTTGTTATAAAGACTACTGTTTGGGCTCATTCTGAGAGAGACACCGTGGACTATTGGTTTACTAAAATATCATCGGGCTGATACACTGTAGAAAAATTAACAGAGCAGAAAGACTTGTCCAAGCATCTTGGCAATCATCTATTCCTACGCTCTGCTGAGTCCAAGACATCCTAGGATGTACTTGGGCAATCCTGGGAGGTGGTGAGAGGAGAAGTTGAGAGACTGGCTCCTGCTGCACTTGCTAGGTTTAACCCCACCAGCTCTGCTTTTATCACTTTGGAACCCTGACCTTTTGCCTAAGACTTCATTTACACAAAGGGTTGGGTTGCTATAAAGATGTTTAACTAGCTGATCTAGTCCAACTTGCTCATTTTAGAGATGAGGAAATTAAAGGCCAGAGAGATGACAGAAATCACCAAAGATCCCTCAAAAGTCAGTCCTCCAATCAGGATCAGATAAAAGGTGTCCAGATTCCCAATCCAGGTTATTTCTACCACATTGTTCTCTTGACGATAAGATTTATCCCTTTCAACTACTGAATGCTGCACTCCATGCTAGTTATTCTGCCTGTATTTACTAATGACTCCAGCAAAATCTCTAAATATTTTCACCATTTGAAGATGAGGCTCAAGAATGTCAGTTTACCAAGCCTACATTAAAATCCAGTCTAACTCCCAATCATATATGTATATTTGCCAAGTTTCATTAAAGTTGAATGTTTCCTGTCAGCCACCAAAACAACAGACTATTTATAATGCAACCCAGAGGGACAAATAAGTGAATGTTGGATATTTAATTGCCAAATTTTGGCTCTACTCTTTATGTGTACTTTATAAAAATTGAGGCACAATGCATATGGATGTAGAAAGGCTAAATGAAACCTAATTTGAGAATTGCACTTGTCTCTTTCTGGGCTGGGATTATCAAAATCACCTCTTATTTTATGTTGGTTCTTTATTTTATCAGAATAAGCATGTGGCTTTTCCATTCCTTGATGTATCATAGACCATGCATTTGCACATATTAATTTCTTCCCTCATTCAAAAAGTCTGTTGCTCATACTACAAATCAAATTTGTACATGTGCTCATAGGAGGGAAATAATGCAAAGATGTTGTCCCTCTGGCATCATCATTTTTCTTTTTTTTTTTAACTTTTTATTTTATATTGGAGTATAGCGAATTAGCAATGTTGTGATAGTTTCAAGTGCACAGCAAAGCGACTCAACCATACATATACAGGTATCCATTCTCCCCCAGACTCCCTCCCCTCCAGGCTGGCATTGTCCTTTTTAAGTTTCATGTTTAAGACAGTTTTCTTCGCCTTCTGTATCCTCTAACACAGATAAGTAATGTAGTTTCCAATGCAATTGTGATATAACTCTGTTTTTGTCCTATTTTATTTTTCTTCAAATGTGAGTCCACATTTCATTTGTAGAGAATTGTAAAGGTAATGTTAGGGTGCATAGTCCTTAAAAATCTCTATGATATGAAACAATAGCAGATAGATCTAAAAAGAGACTGCAAAAGAAAAAGTGATCTATAAATGAAAATCAAATAAAAAGACAGAATGACAAAAATTTTATACTGAATAGAGTGAGGTGACCAGAAAGAAGATGTTTCTCATCTAATTGTTATTTACACTTCTTTTTTAAAGTTTTTTGGTAGTTGTCCTAGGGCTTAAAATATTACTCCTTACATTTTGTTTATGGCTTCCTTTGCTGTGCAAAAGTTTTTAAGTTTAATTAGGTCCCACTTGTTTATTTTTGTTTTTATTTTCATTACTCTAGGAGGTGGATCAAAAACAATCTTGCTGCAATTTATGTCAGAGAGCATTCTACCTATGTTTTCCTCTAAGAGTATTATAATATCCAGTCTTACAGAATGGGAGAAAAGATTTGCAAATGAAACAACTGACAAGGGCTTAATCTCCAAAATATACATACAGCTCACGCAGCTCAGTAGCAAAAAAAAAAAAAAAAAAAAAAAAAAAAAACCAATCAAAAAATGGGCAGAAGATCAAAACAGATATTTCTCCAAAGAAGACATACAGATGGCCAAGAGGCACATGAAGACATACAGGTGGCCACGAGGCACATGCTCAACCTCACTAACTATCAGAGAAATGCAATCAAAACTGCAATGAGGTATCACTTCACTGGTCAGAATGGCCATCATCAAAATGTCTACCAACAATAAATGCTGGAGAGGGTGTGGAGAAAAGGGAACACTCCTACGCTGTTGGTGGGAATGTAAATTGGTACAGCCACTGTGGAGAATAGTATGGAGGTTCCTTAAAAAACTAAAAATAGAGCTACCATATGACCCAGCAATTCCACTCTTGGGCATATATTTGGAGAAAACCACAATTCAAAAAGACACATGTAGGGGCTTCCCTGGTGGTGCAGCGGTTGAGAGTCCGCCTGCCGATGCAGGGGACGCAGGTTCGTGCCCCGGTCTGGGAAGATCCCACATGCCGCGGAGCGGCTGGGCCCGTGAGCCATGGCCGCTGAGCCTGAGCGTCCAGAGCCTGTGCTCCGCAACGGGAGAGGCCACAACAGTGAGAGGCCCGCGTACCGCAAAAAAAAAAGACACATGTATTCCAAAGTTCATTGCAGCACTATTTACAATATCTGGGACATGGAAGCAACCTAAATGTCCTTTGATGGAGGAGTGGATAAAGAAGATGTGGTATATATACATATACACAATGAACTATTACTCAGGCATAAAAAAAGAACAAAATAATGCCATTTGCAGAGACATGGATGGACCTAGAGATCGTCATACTGAGTGAAGTAAGTCAGACAGAAAAAGACAAATATCATAGGATATTGTGTATATATGGAATCTAAAAAAAATGGTACAAATGAACCTATTTACAAAACAGAAATAGAGTCACAGACATAGCAAAAAAACTTATGGTTACCAAGGGGGAAAGGGGGGAGAGGAATAAACTGAGAGATTGGAATTGACATATACACACTACTATATATAAAATAGATAACTAATAAGAACCTACTGTATAGCACAGAGAACTCTACTCAATACTCTGTAATGACCTATATGGGAATAGAATCTAAATAAGAGTGGATATATGTATATGTATAAATGATTCACTTTGCTGTACAACAGTAACTAACACAACATTGTAAATCAACTATACTCCAATAAAAATTACTTTAAAAAATATTACTCTTTAATCAGAGTCTACTTTCAAATAATACTGTAACAATTTACTTGTAGTACAATCACCTTATAACAGTATGTTACCAATCCCTCCCTCTCATGCTTTGTGCAATTATTGTCACATATTTCACTTTTATAAACCCAGAATCAATTGCTACTATTTTTGCTTTAGACAAGTAATGATCTCTTAGTGATTAAAATAATGAAAAATAGAATCCACCAGAGAGCAGACAGCAGAAGCAAGAAGAACTACAATCCTGCAGCCTGTGGAACAAAAACCACATTCACAGAAAGATAGACAAGATTAAAGGCAGAGGGTTATGTACCAGATGAAGGAACAAGATAAAACTCCAGAAAAACAACTAAATGAAGTGGAGATAGGCAACCTTCCAGAAAAAGAATTCAGAATAATGATAGTGAACATGATCCAGGACCTCTGAAAAAGAATAGAGGCAAAGATCAAGAATATGCAAGAAATGTTTAACCAAGACCTAGAAGAATTAAAGAACAAACAAGGATGAACAATACAATAACTAAAATGAAAAATACACTAGAAGGAATCAATAGCAGAATAACTGAGACAGAAGAACGAATAAGTGACCTGGAAGACAGAATGGTGGAATTCACTGCTGGAAAACAAAATAAAGAAAAAAGAATGAAAAGAAATGAAGACAGCCTAAGAGACCTCTGGGACAATATTAAATTCAACAACATTGGCATTATAGGGGTCCCAGAAAGAGAATAGAGAGAGAAAGGAGCAGAGAAAATAGTTGAACAGATTATAGTCAAAAATTTCCCTAACATGGGAAAGGAAATAGCCATCCAAATCCAGGAAGCGCAGAGAGTCCCATACAGGATAAACCCAAGGAGAAACACGATGAGACACATAGTCATCAAACTGGCAAAAATTAAGGGCAAAGAAAAATTATTGAAAGCGGCAAGGGAAAAAAGACAAATAACATACAAGGGAACTCCCATAAGGTTAACAGCTGATTTCTCAGCAAAAACTCTACAAGCCTGAAGGGAGTGGCATGACCTATTTAAAGTGATGAACAGGAAGAACCTACAACCAAGATTACTACCTGGCAAGGATCTCATTCAGATTCAATGGAGAAATCAAAAGCTTTACAGACAGGCAAAAGCTAAGAGAATTCAAAACCACCACACCAGCTCTACAACAAATGCTAAAGGAACTTCTCTAAGTGGGAAACACAAGAGAAGAAAAGGACTTATAAAAACAAACCCAGGGCTTCCCTGGTGGCACAGTGGTTGAGAGTCCACCTGCCGATGCAGGGGACACGGGTTCGTGCCCCAGTCCGGGAAGATCCCACATGCCGCGGAGCGGCTGGGCCCGTGAGCCATGGCTGCTGAGCCTGCGCGTCTGGAGCCTGTGCTCCGCAAAGGGAGAGGCCACAACAGTGAGTAGGCCCGCGTACTGCAAAAAAAAAAAAAAAAAAAAAAACCCAAAACAATTAAGAAAATGGTAATAGGAACATACATATCATTAATTACCTTAAACGTGAATGGAGTAAATGCTCCAAACAAAAGACACAGGCTCGCAGAAAGGATACAAAAACAAGACCCATATATATGCTGTCTACAACAGACCCACTTCAGACCTAGGGACACATACAGACTGAAAGTGAGGGGATGGAAAAAAGTATTCCATGCAAATGGAAATCAAAAGAAAGCTGGAGTACCAATACTCATGTCAGATAAAATAGACTTTAAAATAAAGAATGTTACAAGAGACAAGGAAGGACACTACATAATGATCAAGGGATCAATCCAAGAAGAAGATATAATAACTATAAATATATATTCACCCAACATAGGAGCACCTCAACACATAAGGCAACTGCTAAAAGCCATAAAAGAGGAAATCGATAGTAACACAATAATAGTGGGGGACGTTAACACCTTACTTACACCAATGAACAGATCATCCAAACAGAAAATTAATAAGGAAACACAAGCTTTAAATGACACAATAGACCAGATAGATTTAATTGATATTTATAGGACATTACATCCAAAAACAACAGAATACACTTTCTTCTCAAGTGCTCATGGAACATTCTCCAGGGCTGATCACATCTTGGGTCACAAATCAAGCCTCAGTAAATTTAAGAAAACTGAAATCATATCAAGCATCTTTTCTGACCACAACGCTATGAGATTAGAAATCAATTACAGGGAAAAAAACGAAAAAAATACAAACACATGGAGGCTAAACAATACATGACTAAATAACCAAGATATCACTGAAGAAATCAAAAAATACCTAGAGACAAATGACAATGAAATCACTACGATCCAAAACCTATGGGATGCAACAAAAGCAGTTCTAAGAGGGAAGTTTATAGCAATATAATCCTACCTCAAGAAACAAAAAACATCTCAAATAAACAATCTAACCTTACACCTAAAAGAACTAAAGAAAGAAGAACAAACAAAACCCAAATTAGTAGAATGAAAGAAATCATAAAGATCAGAGCAGTAATAAATGAAATAGAAACAAAGAAAACAATAGCAAAGATCAATAAAACTAAAAACTGTTTCTTTGAGAAGATAAACAAAATTGATAAACCATTAGCCAGACGCATCAAGAAGGAGGGACTCAAATCATTAAAATTAGAAATGAAAAAGGAGAAGTTACAACAGACACCACAGAAATACAAAGCATCATAAGAGACTACTACAAGCAACTCTATGCCAATAAGATGGACAACCTGGAAGAAATGGACAACTTCTTAGAAAGGTATAACCTTCCAAGACGGAACCAGGAAGAGATACAAAATATGAACAGACCAATCACAAGTAATGAAATTGAAACTGTGATTAAAAACCTTCCAACAAACAAAAGTCCAGGACCAGATGGCTTCACAGGTGAATTCTATCAAACATTTATAGAACAGCTGACACCCATCCTTCTCAAACTCTTGCAAAAAATTGCGGAGGAAGGAACACTCCCAAACTCATTCTGTGAGGCCACCATCACCCTGATACCAAAACCAGACAAAGATACTACAAAAAAAGAGAAAATTACAGACTAATATCACTGATGAGTATAGATGCAAAAATCCTCAACAAAATACTAGCAAACAGAATCCAACAACACATTAATAGGATCACACACCAGGATCAAGTGTGATTTATGCCAAGTATGCAAGGATTCTTCAATATATGCAAATCAATCAATGTGATCCACCATATTAACAAATCGAAGAATAAAAACCATACATCTCAACAGATGCAGAAAAAGCTTTTGACAAAATTCAACACCCATTTATGATAAACACTCTCCAGAAAGTGGGCAGAGAGGGAACCTACCTCAACATAATAAAGGCCATATATGAGAAAACCACAGCAAACATCATTCTCAATGGTGAAAAACTGAATGCATTTCCTCTAAGATCAGGAATAAGACAAGGATGTCCACTCTCACCACTATTATTCAACATAGTTTTGGAAGTCCTAGCCTTGACAATCAGAGAAGAAAAAGAAATAAAAGGAATACAAATTGGAAAAGAAGGTGTAAAACTGTCACTGTTTGCAGATGACATGATATTATACATAGAAAATCCTAAAGATTCCATCAGAAAACTACTAGAGCTCATCAATGAGTTTGGTAAAGTTGCAGGATACAAAATTAATGCACAGAAATCTCTTGCATTCGTATACACTAATGATGAAAAATCTGAAAGAGAAATTAAGGAAACACTCCCATTTACCATTGCAACAAAAAGAATAAAATACCCAGGAATAAACCTACCTAGGGAGACAAAAGACCTGTATGAGAAAAGTATAAGACACTGATAAAAGAAATTAAAGATGATACAAGCAGATGGAGAGATATATCATGTTCTTGGATTGGAAGAATCAATATTGTGAAAATGACTATACTACCCAAAGCAATCTACAGATTCAATGCAATCCCTATCAAATTACCATGGCATATTTTACAGAACTAGAACAAAAAATCTTAAAATTTGTATGGAGACACAAAAGACCCTGAATAGCCAAAGCAGTCTTGAGGGAAAAAAAACGGAGCTGGAGGAATCAGGCTCCCGGACTTCAGACTATATTACAAAGGTACAGTAATCAAGACAATATGGTACTGTCACAAAGACAGATATATAGATCAATGGAACAGGATAGAAAGCCCAGAGATAAACTCACACACCTATAGTCAACTGATCTGTGACAAAGGAGGCAAGGATATACAATGGAGAAAAGACAATCTCTCAATAAGTGATGCTGGGAGAACTTGACAGATACATGTAAAAGAATGAAATTAGAACAGTCCCTAACACCATACACAAAAATAAACTAAAAATGGATTAAAGACCTAAATGTAAGACCAGACACTATAAAACTCTTAGAGGAAAACATAGGAAAAATACTCTTTGACATAAATCACAGCAAGCTCTTTTTGGACCCACCTCCTACAGTAATGGAAATAAAAACAAGAATAAACAAATGGGACCTAATGAAACTTAAAAGCTTTTGCACAGCAAAGGAAACTATAAACAAGATGAAAAGACAGCCCTTAGAATGGGAGAAAATATTTGCAAACGAATCAACAGACAATGGATTAATCTCCAAAATATATAAACAGCTCATGCAGCTCAATATTAAAAAAAACAAACAACCCAATCCAAAAATGGGCAGAAGACCTAAATAGTAATTTCTCCAAAGAAGACATACAGATGGCCAGGAACCACATGAAAAGCTGCTCAACATCACTAATTATTAGAGAAATGCAAATCAAAACTACAATGAGGTATCACCTCACTCCAGTTAGAATGGGCATCATCAGAAAATCTACAAACAACAAATGCTGCAGAGGGTGTGGAGAAAAGGGAACCCTCTTGCACTGTTGGTGGGAATGTAAATTGGTACAGCCACTGTGGAGAACAGTATGGAGGTTCCTTAAAAAACTAAAAATAGAATTACCATACGACCCAGCAATGCCACTACTGGGCATATACCCAGAGAAAACCATAATTCAAAAAGATATGAACCCCATTGTTCATTGCAGCACTATTTACAATAGGACATGGAAGCAACCTAAACGCCCATCGACAAATGAATGGATGAAGAAGATGTGGCACATATATACAATGGACTATTACTCAGCCATAAAAAGGAATGAAATTGGGTCATTTGTAGAGACATAGATGAATCTAGAGACTGTCATACAGAGTGAAGTAACTCAGAAAGAGAAAAACAAGTATCTTTTATTAGAGCATATATGTGGAACCTAGAAAAGTGGTACAGATGAACCGGTTTGCAGGGCAGAAATTGAGACAGAGATGCAGACAGCAAACGTATGGACACCAAGGGGGAAAGTGGCAGCGGGGTGGGGTGGATGAACTGGGTGATAGGGATTGACATGTATACACTAATATGTATTAAATGGATAACTAATAAGGACCTGCTATATAAAAAAAATAAATAAAATAAAATTCAAGAATAAAAGAGAAAAAAAATAAAATAATTTAAAATACCATTTATTTTAATATTTATTTTCACAATGTTCATCATTCTTTATCTCTCTGAAGATGTAAGTTTCTATGTGGTATCACAGTCCTTCTGAAGAACTTCCTTTAGCTATTCTTGTAATACAGTTATCCTGAGAATAAATTTAGTTTTTGTTTGTCTGCAAAAGTCCATAATTCTCCTTAGTATTTTTAAGGATTTTTTGCTGAGTAAAAATTTTGGATTGCTTTCTTTTTTTTTCCCCCAACACTTTAAAGATGTCACTTCAATTTCTTCTGGATTGAATAGTTTCTGATGAGGTCTGCTGTGATTCTTACTCTTCAAGTTTTTCTTCTTCCACCTCCTTTCCCTTTCTCCTAGATTTCCCTAACACATGTGTTAGACCATTTGATATTGTCCCACAGCTCTTAGATGTCCTATTTTTTATTTTATTTTCTTACTCTTCTTTGTGTTTCACTTTGAGTAATTTCTATTGACCTATCTTCACTGATCTTTTCTTTGTCTGCCTAACCTACTGATAACCCTATCAAAAGCAATCATCATCTCTGTTACCATGGTTTTCTCTGATTTTGACTTGATTCCTTCTTATAGCTTCTATCTCTCTGAAGAAATTCCCCAGCTGTTTATATTCTTACCCACCTTTTTTTCAGAGACTTTCACATAATAATTGTAGTAATTCTAAATTCCCTGCCTGATATTTCTAACACCTGAGTCATATCTGAGTTCTGAAGTTGCTTTGCCTCTTGACAAAGGTGGAGGTTTTTTCTTGCTTTTTTTGTGTGTCTCATAATTTTTAGTTGAAAACTATACATTGTGTGTAGGACAGGAGTAACAGAGGTAAATATTATTTATACCTGAAAATATGTAAGGCTCTTCCTCTGAATATAGATGGTCATTGAAGTTTTATTGCCAAAACTTGGAAGCAACCAAGAGATTCTTCAGTAGCTGGGTGGATAAATATAAACATTCCAGACAATGGAATATTATTCAAAGGTAAAAAGAAATGAGTTATAAAGCCATGAAAAGACATGAAGTAAACTTAAATGCATATTACTTAGTGAAAGAAGCCAATCTGAAAAAGCTACGTATTGTACGATGCCAACTATATGGCAAAACCAGGGAAACAGTAAAAAGATCAGTAGTTGCCAGTGGTCCGGGGAGGGGGAAGGGTGAGTAAGAAGAGCACCAAGGAATTTTAGGGCAGTGAAATTATTCTGTATGCTATTATAATGGTAGACAGATGCCATTATACGTTGGTCCAAACGTATAGAATATCCAATACCAAGAGTGAACCCCAGTGTAAACTATGGACTTTGGGTGATGTAGGTTATTAATTGTGACAAGTGTAGGGCTCTGATCTGGGCTGTTGGTAGTAGGAGAGGCTGTGCGTGTGGGGGGAAGGGCTATGTGGGAACTCTGCGTACTTTCCACTCAATTTTGCTGTGAAACTAAAACTTCCCTGAAAAATAAAGTCTATTTAAAAGAAAGAAAAATGTAACACCTAGGCTCAGGGAGTCTACACAAACTTTATGACAGCCCTATATCTTCCTAAAATATGTTACAAAAATGGAAAACCAAATTTGAGAAGACCGATAATTACCTGAACAAAACCATGCCACTGGGAATATGTAAAATACACTTGGACAGTAGTAAGTAGGCAGTAAGTGGCGATGTCTCACCGTCCCAGAATGTTGGAGACAACACTGGAAAAGCAGGCAAATTAGACCAGATGTGTGGAGTCACCAACCAGATGTGGAAATCTCTAATATCAGCTAAGGAGCTCAAACTTAGAGGCCATGAGAAAGCAATAAAATTCTGTGCTGGGGAGTGATATGGGGAAGCTTGTCCTTTAACAATATGTGTCTGGTGGCCTGTGTGAGACAGAATGAAAGTAAGAAAAACCAGAATCAAGGAAATGAAATATTACATTATTACAATAGCCTAGGACTAAGGGGGTCGAGGACTAAATTGGGATACTAGCAATGCAAATGGGGGAAGAAAAGGAACCATTTGGGAGACACTGTAGAGAAAGAATTTATAAGACTGGTTGACTGATTTGATAAGAGTGATGAAGGGATAAAAGAAATCAAATATGCAAGGCTTCATGCTGGGATAATAGTGGTGCAATTTTCTCACCACTATCTTCAATCCTTCCCTTTCTAAGAGCTTTCTCCTCTGCCTTTAAGCTTGCCCATGCTTGAATTAGCATAAATGTTTGGAAAAGGTAAAAAATATTTATCCTCAAAATGTTCTTGAGGTAAACCATTTCTGAAATATGAATCTGTTTGCCAGCCAAAACTCAATTTATATTCAAACTGTGGTTTAAACAATCTGTCCAAACATGACAGATGTTGGAATCAATCGGTTGCAAGTCTTTTTCTTTTTTTTTTTGTCAGCTTCAATAAACAAAATCTTCTGAAATTATCTTCTGTCAAATACATTTACTAAATCCTTGCAATGCATATGGACCTCTATAAAGTTAATTGAAAATCAAATTCTTAGCCTTTAGGAGCTAAAAAGAAAGGTAATTTTTTAACGGTGGGGAGGGAAGGCTTTAAAAATTGGCAAGAGTAGATGAAAAACAAAGCAAAACAACTAAACAAAAACAAACAAACAAACAAAAAAGCGCCACACAAAGAATTTTCTCTTGTAACTACCTCTCTAAAAATGTTTCATAACGTTTTTGCCTAAGGTTCCAAAAAATTTTTAAGGTTCCAATCCTAAAATTATGTAGAATATTTTTATCAGATCCTGTAAGTTACATAGAAAAGCATGACTCTTGTATACCATTGTATTCTAATTCAGTAATTTGAAATATCTCCTTATTGGTTCATACTATCTCTAATATGCTAGAGTCTGCTGAAGGTAATACTGTATAAGTGAGATGAGTCTGGAACTATTCCTATAGTTTTCTGTGTATAGGACTTTTGCCTCCTTAGGTAGGCTTATTCCTAGGTATTTTATTAATTGGGATTTATTAATTTATTTATTTATTAATAATATATTAATAATAATATATCAATATATTAATTGATTAATTATTAATTAAAATAAAATAAAAATAAATAAAATGAAATAATTAATTATATTAATATATAATAATAATATATTAATAATAATTAATTTATTTATTGGGATTGTTAATAATTTATTAATTGCAATATTAAATGGGATTGTTTCCTTAATTTCTATTTCTGATCTTTCATTGTTAGTGTATAGGAATATAAGAGATTTCTATATATTAATTTTGTATCCTGCAACTTTACTAAATTCACTGATGAGCTCTAGTAGTTTTCTGGTGGCATCTTTAGGATTTCCTATGTATAGTATCAGGTCATCTGCAAACAGTGACAGTTTTACTTCTTCTTTGCTAATTTGGATTCCTTTTATTTCTTTTTCTTCTCTGATTGCCATGGCTAGGACTTCCAAAACTATGTTGAATGACAGTGTCAAGAGTGGGCACCTTGTCTTGTTCCTGATTTTAGAGGAAATGCTTTCATTTTTTCACCATTGAGAATAACGTTTGTCACATATGGCCTTTATTATGTTGATATAGGTTCCCTCTCTGCCCACTTTCTGGAGAGTTTTTGTCATAAATGAGTTTTGAATTTTGTTGAAAGCTTCTTCTGCATCTATTGAGATGATCATATGGTTTTTATTCTTCAATTTGTTAATATGGTGTATCACATTGATTGATTTGCATATATTGAAGAATCCTTGGAATAAATTCCACTTGATCATGGTGTATGATCCTTTTAATGTGCTGTTGGATTAGGTTTGCTAGTATTTTGTTGAGGATTTTTGCATCTATGCTCATCAGTGATATTGGCCTGTAATTTTCTTTTTTTGTGATATCTTTGTCTTGTTTTGGTATCAGGGTGATGGTGGCCTCATAGAATGAGTTTGGGAGTGTTCCTTCCTCTGCAAATTTTTGGAAGAGTTTGACAAGGAGAGGTGTTAGCTCTTCTCTAAATGTTTGATAGAATTCACCTGTGAAGCCATCTGTCCTGTACTTTTGTTTGTTGGAAGATTTTTAATCACAGTTTCAATTTTATTACTTGTGAATGGTCTGTTCATATTTTCTATTTCTTCCTGGTTCAGTCTTGGAAGGTTGTTCCTTTCTAAGAATTTGTCCATTTTTTCCAGGTTGTCCATTTTATTGGCATATTGCTTGTAGTAGTCTCTTAGGATGCTTTGTACTTCTGTGGTGTCCATAGTAACTTCTTTTTCATTTCTAATTTTATTGATTTGAGTCCTCTCCCTTTTTTTCTTGATGAGTGTGGCTAAAGGTTTATCCATTTTGTTTATCTTCTCAAAGAATCAGCTTTTAGTTTTACTGATCTTGTTATTGTATTTTTTTTGTTTGTTTCTATTTCATTTATTTCTTCTCTGACCTTTATGATGCGGAAAACTATAAGATACTGATGAAAGAAATCAAAGATGACACAAACAGATGGAGAGATATACCATGTTCTTGGATTGGAACTATCAATACTGTGAAAATGATTCTACTATCCAAAGCAATCTACAGCTTCAATGCAATCCTTAGCAAATTAACAATGGTATTTTTCACAGAACTAGAACAAAAAATTTTACAATTTGTATGGAAACACAAAATACCTCAAATAGCAAAAGTAAGCTTGAGGAAAAAAAAAAACAAAAACCAGAGGTGGAGGAATCAGGCTCCCGGACTTCAGACTATACTACAGGGCTACAGTAATCAAGACATTATGGTACTGGCACAAAAACAGAAATATAGATCAGTGAAACAGGATAGAAAGCCCAGAATAAACTCATGTACCTATGGTCACCTAATCTATGACAAAGGAGGCCAGAATATACAATGGAGCAAAGACAGCCTCTTCAATAAGTGATGCTGGGGAAGCTGGACAGCTACGTGTAAAAGAATGAAATTAAAACACTCCCTAACACCATACACAAAAATAAACTCAAACTGGATTAAAGACCTCATTGTAAGGCCAGACACTATAAAACTCCTAGAGGAAAACATAGGCAGAACACTCTTTGACATAAATCACAGCAAGATCTCTTCTGACCCACCTCCTAGAGTAATGAATATAAAAATAAATATAAACAAATGGGACCTAATGAAACTTAAAGCTTTTGCACAGCAAAGAAAACCCTAAACAAGACAAAATGACAACCCTCAGAATGGGAGAAAATATTTGCAAATGAAACAACTGACAGAGGATTAATCTCCAAAATATATAAGGAGCTCGTGCAGCTCAATATCAAAAATACAAACAAGGGCTTCCCTGGTGGCGCAGTGGTTGAGAGTCCACCTGCCGATGCAGGGGACACGGGTTCGTGGCCCAGTCTGGGAAGATCCCACATGCCGTGGAGCGGCTGGGCCCGTGAGCCATGGCCGCTGAGCCTGCGCGTCTGGAGCCTG
>NW_020837952.1:36680598-36938086 GCF_003676395.1 Aethalodelphis obliquidens
GTTAATATGGTGTATCACATTGATTGATTTGCATATATTGAAGAATCCTTGGAATAAATTCCACTTGATCATGGTGTATGATCCTTTTAATGTGCTGTTGGATTAGGTTTGCTAGTATTTTGTTGAGGATTTTTGCATCTATGCTCATCAGTGATATTGGCCTGTAATTTTCTTTTTTTGTGATATCTTTGTCTTGTTTTGGTATCAGGGTGATGGTGGCCTCATAGAATGAGTTTGGGAGTGTTCCTTCCTCTGCAAATTTTTGGAAGAGTTTGACAAGGAGAGGTGTTAGCTCTTCTCTAAATGTTTGATAGAATTCACCTGTGAAGCCATCTGTCCTGTACTTTTGTTTGTTGGAAGATTTTTAATCACAGTTTCAATTTTATTACTTGTGAATGGTCTGTTCATATTTTCTATTTCTTCCTGGTTCAGTCTTGGAAGGTTGTTCCTTTCTAAGAATTTGTCCATTTTTTCCAGGTTGTCCATTTTATTGGCATATTGCTTGTAGTAGTCTCTTAGGATGCTTTGTACTTCTGTGGTGTCCATAGTAACTTCTTTTTCATTTCTAATTTTATTGATTTGAGTCCTCTCCCTTTTTTTCTTGATGAGTGTGGCTAAAGGTTTATCCATTTTGTTTATCTTCTCAAAGAATCAGCTTTTAGTTTTACTGATCTTGTTATTGTATTTTTTTTGTTTGTTTCTATTTCATTTATTTCTTCTCTGACCTTTATGATGCGGAAAACTATAAGATACTGATGAAAGAAATCAAAGATGACACAAACAGATGGAGAGATATACCATGTTCTTGGATTGGAACTATCAATACTGTGAAAATGATTCTACTATCCAAAGCAATCTACAGCTTCAATGCAATCCTTAGCAAATTAACAATGGTATTTTTCACAGAACTAGAACAAAAAATTTTACAATTTGTATGGAAACACAAAATACCTCAAATAGCAAAAGTAAGCTTGAGGAAAAAAAAAAACAAAAACCAGAGGTGGAGGAATCAGGCTCCCGGACTTCAGACTATACTACAGGGCTACAGTAATCAAGACATTATGGTACTGGCACAAAAACAGAAATATAGATCAGTGAAACAGGATAGAAAGCCCAGAATAAACTCATGTACCTATGGTCACCTAATCTATGACAAAGGAGGCCAGAATATACAATGGAGCAAAGACAGCCTCTTCAATAAGTGATGCTGGGGAAGCTGGACAGCTACGTGTAAAAGAATGAAATTAAAACACTCCCTAACACCATACACAAAAATAAACTCAAACTGGATTAAAGACCTCATTGTAAGGCCAGACACTATAAAACTCCTAGAGGAAAACATAGGCAGAACACTCTTTGACATAAATCACAGCAAGATCTCTTCTGACCCACCTCCTAGAGTAATGAATATAAAAATAAATATAAACAAATGGGACCTAATGAAACTTAAAGCTTTTGCACAGCAAAGAAAACCCTAAACAAGACAAAATGACAACCCTCAGAATGGGAGAAAATATTTGCAAATGAAACAACTGACAGAGGATTAATCTCCAAAATATATAAGGAGCTCGTGCAGCTCAATATCAAAAATACAAACAAGGGCTTCCCTGGTGGCGCAGTGGTTGAGAGTCCACCTGCCGATGCAGGGGACACGGGTTCGTGGCCCAGTCTGGGAAGATCCCACATGCCGTGGAGCGGCTGGGCCCGTGAGCCATGGCCGCTGAGCCTGCGCGTCTGGAGCCTGTGCTCCGCAATGGGAGAGGCCACAACAGTGAGAGGTTCACGTACCGCAAAAAAAAAAAAAAAAAAAAAAAAAATACAAACAACCCAATCCAAAAATGGGTGAAACACCTAAATAGACTTTTCTCCAAAGAAGACATACAGATTGCCAACAAACACATGAAAAGATGCTCAACATCACTAATCATTAGAGAAATGCAAATCAAAACCACAATGAGGTATCACCTCACACTCATCAGAATGGCCATCATCAAAAAATCTAGAAACAATAAATTCTGGAGAGGGTGTGGAGAAAAGGGAACACTCTTGCACTGCTGGTGGGAATGTAAATTGATACAACCACTATGGAGAACAGTATGGAGGTTCCTTAAAAAATTAAAAATAGAACTACGATATGACCCAGCAATCCCACTACTAGGCATATACCCAGAGAAAACCATAATTCAAAAAGATACATGTACCCCAATGTTCATTGCAGCACTATTTACAATAGCCAGGACATGGAAGCAACCTAAACGTCCATCGACAGAGGAATGGATAAAGAAGATGTGGCATATACATACAATGGAATATTAGCCATAAAGAGGAATGAAATTGGGTCATTTGTAGAGACGTGGATGCACCTACAGACTGTCATACAGAGTAAAGTAAGTCAGAAAGAGAAAACATTAGTATCGTATATTAACCCATATATGTGGAATTTGAAAAAATTGGGATAGATGATCTTATTTACAAAGCAGAAGTAGAGACACAGACTTAGAGAACAAACATATGGATACTAAAGGGGAAAGGGGGGTTGGGATGAATTGGGAGATTGGGATTGACATATATACACTATTGATACTTTGTATAAAATAGATAACTAGTAAGAACCTACAGTATAGCACAGGGAACTCTACTCAATGCTCTGTGATGACCTAAATGGGAAGGAACTCCAAGAAAGAGGGGATATATGTGTACATATAGCTGATTCACTTTGCTGTACAGCAGAAACTAACACAACATTGTAAAGCAACTATACTCTGATAAAAATTTTTTTAAAACTATTCCTATAATCATAAAAATAAATATTTATTGATTCTCTCCTTGATAAAGATAATGAAAATAACAACAGGCTAAGTTCAATAAATACAAAAGGAAATGAGAGAGAAAACTCAGCCACAAAGCCACCTGCCCTGGCCTGCCTACTTACTCATCTATAAACCAGGGATCTCAATAGAACCTAGTTTAAAGGGCTGTGGGGATTAAATAATGATATGTGCAAAGTACATAACATGGTGTCTAGCATATAATAAATATTCAATAACTATTATCTAATATTATTATATTATCATATCCCTTTAGTTTATCTAATTATGTTTATTTTTATTAATATCCCTTCATGTTTACTACCTATTGGTATCTTAACATTTTAATTAAGATTTAGTATGTTCTTTTTGTTTTAAAATATTAACCTCAGGGACTTCCCTGGTGGTCCAGTGGTTAAGACTTCACCTTCCAATGCAGGGAGTGCAGGTTCGTTCCCTGGTCAGGGAGCTAAGATCCCACATGCCTCATGGCCAAAAAACCAAAACATAAAACAGAAGCAATATTGTAACAAGTTCAATAAAGACTTTAAAAATGGTCCACATCAAAAAAATCTTTAGTGAAACATATATATTAACCCTTGGTTATATTTACTACAAATGCATTCTCTTTTTTTTTTTTTTCTGCTTTTCAACATAAGAAACTAAGTTACTTCTCTTAATATTTTCTTGATATTTACCATTGCTTTCAAATGTAGAAAAATCTTCCCTATTCCAGAAATACATGGTAACATATGTTTCTTTGAAGTTTCTCTCTTTTTTTTTTTTTGTGATAGTAATAGGACATTTTACATTTAACTCTTTAGTATAGCTGGAATTGGGGGAAGGGAATAAAATGAAGACCAAAACTTAATTTTTCATCAAACACTGTTTACAATACAAGCCTCACATACTGAATAATCTTTTCCTTCATCATTGCTTTATATTACAGGCATGCCTCAGAAATATTGCAGGTTCGGTTCCAGAAAACTGCAATAAAGTGAGTATCACAATGAAGGGAGTCACATGAACTTTTTGGTTTTCCAGTGCACATAAAAGTTATGTGTACACTGTACTGTAATCTATTAAGTGTGCAAAGCATTATCTCTAAAAATACAATGTACATACCTTAATTTTAAAATACTTTATTGCTAAAAACTGCTAACCATCATTTGAGCCTTCAGTGAGTCCTAGTAGAAACATCAAAGATCACTGATCAGAGATCACCATAACAAATATAATAACGACGAAAAAGCTTGAAATATTGTGAGAATTACCAAAATGTGACACAGAGACACAAAGTGAGCAAATCCTGTTGAAAAAATGGCGCCGATAGACTGCTTGATTCAGGGTTGCCACAAACCTTCCATTTGTGAAAAAATGCAGTATCTTTGAAGTGCAATAAAGCAAAGCACAATAAAATGAGGAATGTCTGTATGTGTTCAGCCCGGCTCATTGGCTTTAAAAGATCCAGCTGCTCAAACCTCAACTAAAAATCCAGGTTTTGTCTCCCACTCTCCATTCTGAACCTGTTGGCTCTGGTCTGAGCACTTGGTCTAGTCCACGGCTGTTCACTTAGATTTCCTTCCCTCCCTACAACAAGCACCTAGATGTTTGACTTAGGTTGAACTTAGGTCTCTGACTTCACTTGTCTTCTGCTGACCCCTCTGCCCAACGTCACCTGTGGCAGTGACCAGATTTGATTATGGATGTGGCATGTTTCGGTAGGCTCTGAGCTTTCACTTCTGTTCTCGGTCATACTGAGCCCTTCAAACCCACAGCTATGTCTGACAGCTTACTTTAAACTAGATCAGCAAATGTCAGGGCCAAAGCAGTGATCTGCTCACCTCTCTAAAACCATAGCTCTTAAAATAATTCCTTACTATTCCATGTTAGAGCTTCAACACTTTTATGAAAGAGTTTTGTATCTTATCTAGTAATTTCAGTTGTTCTTGGCCTCCTCTTACTAGAAATGGACTTGTTCTGCATTATAATTTAACTTTTCAATTAAATGCATGTGTGTTGATTTTCTATCTAAATTATATGTCTCCTCAGTGCCAAATTATTCTTTGTACCTAATGCAGTGCTTAACCCATGGTAAACACTCAAATAATATTTGACAATAATTATGAAGACAGTACTGACTTCATAATTCAGCCAAACAGAAGCTTCAGATTGAGAAATGGCCAAATAATTATAAAATATCTGAAACACTGACTCTTAAAAATGATATTTCTTACCATAGAATACTTTGAAGTAATTATGATTGTAACATGATTGGAAAAAAAGATAAAATCTAGAGTCTGTCTATAACATGTCTCTGTTTAGTCAATTAAAAGTATTTATGAGGCAAATGCAAAAGAAGTACAAACATGAAGGTCAGGGAGTGAGAAGAGGCACCATCATAAATATGTTTTTTCTATTCTCCAGCAAGAGTTTAGGAATAAATTGCTTTACACCTTTGATTTCATTAGTAGTATGGAGGACTTAAAAAAAAATAGTATTGAGGACTTGTTGTTCCAAATGTTTGTGAAACCCACATAATTATGTTTTATTTACTACAGGTCCTTCTCCACTTACAATGAGGTTATGTCCTGATAAGGCCACCCTACGTTGAAAATATCATAAGTCAAAATTACATTTAATACATCTCACCTACTGAACTTCAGGGCTTAGCCTAGCCTACCTTAAATGTGCTCAGAACACTTACATGAGCCTTCAGTTGGGCAAAATTTATTTTGCCCAACAAAACAAAGTCTATTTTAGAATAAAGTATTGACTATCTCATGTAATTTATTGGATATTGTATGGTTAAGTGAAACACAGATTGGTGTCTGGGCCCAGGATGATTGTCAGTGTATCAGTTGTTCACCCTTGTGATCGTGGGGCTGACTGGGAGCTGTGGACTGTTCCTGCCCACCTCTCATCATATGTGAGAGCCTCATACCACATATTGCTAGGCAGGGGAAAGATAAAATTCAAAATTCAAAGTACCATTTCTACTGAATGCATATTGCTTTCACATCATCTTAAAGTAAAAAAAAAAATCTTATGTTGAACCATCGTAAATCAGGGGAGCATAAGTCCACAGGGAAAAGTAAGGTTGTTTTGTTCATGACTATTCACAGTACTGAGTTCATTGCTTAGTACAAAGCAGGTGCTAAATAAACTTTTATTAAATGAATGAGTGGATGCAGTACATCCAGAGGCACAAGACCTGGTTCTGCCTCAGGGAATTTAAAACTTACACAGGGGGAAAGGGTGAGGGGCTCCCATTTGTTTAGTATTTTCCACATGCCGGTTTCCATGCATTAAATCATTTACTGCTTGCAAGGACCTCACAAGATGGCTACTATTACCATAATTTGTATGCACTTCTATCTGCTTTTCAAGATGAGGAAATTCAGTCTTACAGAAGATATGGAGGTTGCCCAGAGTCACATCGTTTTTAAATGGAAAAGCCAGTATTTGTCTGAATTCAGTGTTCATACTCTTTCTTGTATTCCACAAAGTCTCTCTACGAGTGAAACAAAAGTGATAAAATACAACACATAATTAAATTTTAAAATGTCCAGGGGTGAGTATAAATGATTTATAAATTCAAAAAATGAGAAGAGTGAAAATAAAATAGTCAGAACAGACTCATGGGGCAGTGGGGATTTGAGGTAACTCCTAATGTCTCTAGACATAGAGTAGAGCAGAGATCACTTCAGGAAAAGCAATTTCAGAAGTCCCATCAGGACTCTTTAAAGTCAATAAATGTGTTTTTTTTAATGGTATTGTTTGATTAGCACTATAAATAATGTGGAGGCCGGAAATGGTTTACTCACAAACCACATAACATAGCTTAGGCATTATATGGGCATGCGAAGAATGAGACTGATACAGTCTTGTCTTTTGCCCTACATATACTGAAAAATAATTGAGTGGGAAATGCTTAGGATATTCACACAATACTTTACTAATCTAAATGATAATATTCAATATCTGAGTCCGTGTTATGCCTAGTGATGACTGCCTAGAAAATCATGAAGAGCCAATAATACATTCTGATTTCTGCAAAGAGCTAACATGGTAATTTCACCACTTGATGAGGAGGATGCTAACTGTCCAGTGCAAAATTGGCAATGACCTCTATGAAATGACTGGCTCTCCAGATTCAGACAAAATGTAGACAGGGTATCTTACTAGTTAAGCATTTCATTTTTCAAAGCAATGCTTACTGGCATTATGCTGATTTGAGAAACCCCATTTGACTGTTAATGAAAACTTAATGGAGCTGACATAAGTAAGATGATCTTAAGCCTGCCTCACTCTAAATTGCTTTTTTTTGTTGCCTTCTGGAAAACTGCTGGATCATTGAACACTGATGTCATGCCAGGGTATGGAAGAAGAACTGGTAAACAACATTGAGAAGGTGAAGGAGGTCCAGAATTCAGCCAGGCAGGTCTTAGGGTCACCTAAGAGATGAAGAAGTAGCAAGCAGCAAATCAGAGCAAAGGCTACGAAATTAGTGATGTAGAAGGTGATCAAGACAGACCTAATTTTGCTTCCCAGTTGTGCTATTTAATAACTGTTAATTTGGGGAAGTTACATCACAAAGATAGATTATAAAAATAGTGTCTACTGCAAATACTTATTGTGAGGGTCAGGCGGAAAAATTCAGGTAAAACACTTAGCATTGTGCTTGACACACATAATTTCTCAAAAAAGAATGACAGCTTTCTCTAATCATTATTATCATCATCATCAACACTAACAGGAACAAACAAGACAAATGTATAGAGATTAAGATATGTGAAAGAAGGGAATTCCCCGGCAGTCCACTGGTTAGGACTCAGTGTTTTCACTGCTGAGCATGTGGGTTCAGTCCCTGGTGGGGGAACTAAGATCTCACAAGCTGGGCGGTGCAGCCAAAAACCAACCAAATAAACAAAAAGGTATGTGAAAGAAAAAGAAGGAATAACAAATTCTAGCACCACAAGACAGGCAAAGGTCAAAATTCTAGCACAGCTGTTCCTAGAATCACAAAATGTTGGAAGGGCATTTAGAGATCGTCGAGTCAAACATCTTCATTTTACAAATGAGCAGCCCAACACTAAGAAACGCCTCAGCAGTACAACTACTTCTGAAAACATTCTGGCAGTTTTTTATAACATTCAACACGGACTTACCATGTTTACACGGACAACCTAGTAAGTCCATTCGTAAGTATCTACCCAAGAGAAATAAAAACTTATGTTTACACAAAGACTTGCACGTAAATATTCACAGCAGCTTTATTCATAACAACCTAAATTGGAAACAATTAAATGTCCATCAGCAGGAGAATAAATAAATACATTTCATACAATAGAACACATTCAGCAATAAAAAATGAACTACTGGTACACACAACAGCATGGATGAATCTAAAATCATCATGCTGAGTAGAAGCAGTACAAAGGCATACATACTGCCTGATTCTATTTATCTGAAGTTCTAGAGAACACATACTAATCTCTAGAGATCCAAAGAATAGCATTAGTTGTCTGATGCCTTGTGGGGAGAGAGGTAGGAAGTGAGAATTTGACTGTGAAGGGGCACAAGGGAACTTTTTGGAGTGATGGAAAAATTTTATATCTTTCATAAAATGTTTTATATCTTGATTGTGCTGGTGGTTACAGAGTGCATAAATTTGTCAACACTCATTAAAACTGTGCGCTTAAAATGGGTATATTTTATTGTATGTTAATTATACCTGAATAAAGTTGATTTTAAAACTAGAGCGAGAGACAAAGAAAGATGGCTTGATGCCTTACTCTTTCCAGGGGCAGAGCCAGGATTCCAAGCCAGGTCCTTGCTGGCTAGTGAGCTAAACTAGCACTTAGCTATGCTCACGAGGCTGAGCTTTGCTCAGTAATCAGTGCATCTTGCTCTGCTTGCTCTTCTTCTGAGAGCTAGTCTGGTGAAATGGCATCAGTCTTGGCTTTGGCACAAAGATATGGGTTGGTGTCATGGCTTCCCAAAGCCATGGTCTTGGCCAGGTTGTTAGACCTCTCTGAGCTACCTTTTACTCATTTGTCAATTGGGGATAAAATTACTATCATAGAATTCCTACAAAGACAAAATAATATAGGTACTACCTGATGCATGACTGACTAAAGTTTTAAAATGAAAGCTATGAAATCTCTGGTCATGTCTATCTGTAAGTATGTACGTATGTATGAGACAGACCTACAGTCATTTTGGAAAAGGACCAGGGAATGGCCCTGGGCAAAATAGGCCTTGCAAGCTAAAGAACAAAGGTCTTGGGGGCCTGAGTCCCAGAGACCAAAAAAAAAGACAAAATAATATAACACAAAAAGTGACCAGAAAATGACAGGCAATCAATAAATTGCAGCCAGCCATGACTACTATTAATTTCTTAAAAAGAACATCCCAGACCTGAAGCTGTGCCACAAATAAATCTTGTCTTGTGAGGTTGAGAGAGAAAGCCTCCAGACTGCCTGTATTCACTCATTCAACAAATAATACTCAGTGCCTATGATGTGCAAGGCTCTGTTCTAGATTCTTAGGATTCAACAAAGAACAAAAGAGGTACAAATCAATAAACCAATGTATGTACATGTCAGGTGGCAATCTGTGCCAGGAAGAAAAATAAGCCAAGTAAGAGGGAAAGAGAATGAATAGGGGTGATAGGAAGATGCCATTTTATATGGAGTGCTTAGAAGCAGCAGATCTATTGACATAATAGTTGAACAGAAACTTGAAAAAAAAGGAGAGAAGGAGTTATGCAGAAAAGTAGTTGGATGGAAAGTACTGCAGACGGAGGAAAGAGCAGGGAAGAAACTGACACAGAAGTCTGCTTGGCCCGTTCTGGGATCAGCAAGAAGACCTGTGGGCCTGTGTGTGTTGTTTACACAATTTAGAGCAATGCCAGCTATTTGGGCAGCATGTGATGACAAGTAATTTACCAACTGTTCAGAACATTGAACTCTACCTCTGCACTATTTGTACTGGGATTTGCTCCATACACACAAATCTTCATATCAAATTCCTATTGTTATTGTCATGCTTAGCTTTGGTGCCAGGAGGAAGTAGTTACTTATCTATGTACGCTTTGTAAATGTTAACCATTTATTAAAATAAAATAAAAATTAGTAGATACTGGTCCAAATGAGTTGCCTCTTTGTCTAAGAGAGATGTGAATTCACACACTCAGCGTGAGTAGGAACAGCTGAACTCAAGGGTGCCATCTGTCATCATGGGAAATGATGTTCTCCATTCCCATCATCCACCTGGAAGCAGGGGAGACCATGAAGACGGGCATGGAAGATGGAAGTGCACAGTTCCACCACTTCTCATTCTGATTTTCTCCTGTGTCTTAAGAATGAAAAGTGCAAAATCCAGAACCATGCTCTAAAATAATGCTTCCTTTATTTGCGGCATTCTCTGTTCATGAAGCTCCACAGAGTGGGGTGCAGTGAAACAAGCCCAGCACCAGCACTGAAGCAGCAGGTGAACATCAGGGCTGGAGTCAGCCAGGACACTGGGTTCCTTTAAAAGTGACACTAAGACCCTGAACACAGACCTGATGGCAACCAGTGACTTCTCTCCTGGCTATTCCTAGTCATCCAAGGTTTCCTTCCAGGAGGAATCAACAGAGGAGGACAAAAGCCAGGGGTGCTTCCTTATCTTCTGCTATGAGCACGATCCACCTGAACGCTGAAATGCTCTCTGGCCACGTACTGGGACACAGTGGAATCCAACCCCTGGAATGAAGCCTCAGGGGTCATTCTGGGGAGCACCAAGCTAAAGGCAGGCAGATCATGGCCCAGGGTGGTTAAGAAGTGCAGGCAGGGTGCGAGCAGGCAAACCACAAGAGTCGCTAGAAACAAATGTCGGCCTCAGTGATAAATGTAAGTAGAGTCAGGATCCATCAGGGGCAAAATGAAGACCCAGGTGGAGATCCAAGGGAGCAGTCCTCTTTAGTTCTCAGGGAAAGAATATTTTGGCGAGGATCCTTTTAAAAGGCTGAGAAAACTCTTTCTCAATTCTGTTGTTTTACATCTTAAAGTAACTATTCACAGCCGATCTCATTCACCTTGGTAATCTGCACCTAAACTCTGCTTTCATTAGCAGAGACAGTGAAAGCTGGTTGTGTTAACAAATGTTCTAAAGAAAAAATAATCGCAAAAGAGCGCAGTTGAGAGACTCAGTTTTTCTGTGGGAAGATCTTGAGTGTTTAGTCAATTCAGCCCACTCGCGTAGACTAAACATTAAATAAACTGATTGCAGTTTATTTGGCTATTGCTAAACCACAAAAGCACTGAGCTGAAATCCAAATCTAACTTTAGACAAGCATGAAGACAGGACACTGCTTAGTTTCCTGAATTCACTGAATGTTGCATAGAACTGTCCCACACGTGGGCCAACCAATGGTGCTTCACACACATGTGGATAAAGTTCTAACAAAAGCTGCTGTTGAATCTATGTTGATTTGTATATAAAGTTACCAAAAACCAGAAAATTAAAAGGAAGCAGAAATGTTATAAAGCATTACCTAAGTTCAATGATATCGCATATAAATGATATTGGCAATACATAGAAAGCTCTATATTTTAAAACTTTAATTCAAAATTGAAAATAAATGGTTATAATAATATTGATGAATAACAATAGATACTGACTGGGTGTTTTACATTTTTATAAGTACTCCACATACCACTTTTCAAAAATAGCTTATATTTCTCAGTACACGACAGTTTCAAAGTGTTGTCAGGAAAGTTCACTTGTTTAATGCTCGTAAAAACCCTGAAAGATAAATATTATTACCATGCCAGCCATTTTCCTGAAGAAACCAAAACTTTGATATGGTAACTTATTTTCCCAACTTTCTACAGGCAAGCACCAATGGCACACCAAGATTGGTTACAAAAAGATTTTTGATTCCAAAATCCTTTACAAGTTTCCCATTCTGCCTTTTCCAGTAAAACCTGAAAACAATTTGACACAAATAAAACTGATGAGTGAAGACTCGCCGCATATGCAAGGCATATTTCATGATCATAAATACTAAATATGACTTTTTTGTTTTTTTGTGTGTGTGTATGAAAGAGAGAGAGAGAGGGAAAGAGAGGCAGCCCTCAGGGGAGGGAAAGAACTGTTTCATTTAGTCACTATGCCTTTCTCTGCACTCCACCCCCTCAACACACACTCTTTTTTTTTTTTTTTTTAACCATTTTTGTATCTTAAGAGTTACCCATTTCCCTTACCAAACTCTCCGAAGCTGGTTAGCTAGCATTTTCCAAAATCCGTAAAATGATAGCCCTCAATATTAAAGAGGTTTTGCTGATATCTATTCTAATACATAGGTCTCTGGTGTAAATTAAATGGTGCATTTTAAGACTGGTTCACCCAAGCAATGATAACTATGCAGTCTCACTGAACTTATTAACTTAATCAATGCGCCTATTAATTTTAAATATATAATTTTTAAGGTATATCATACACATAGGACAACATGTGAGAAGATCTTGCTGTTATATATATAGTGGTAAGGTAAAACAGAATGCCATGTAGTGCAAAGATGGTAAGGAGGTTTCCATTACAATCCTATTCCAACTGATTGGTAGCTGCTGCCTGAAGCTGTGTTTTGTAAAATAACCTGAGGCCAAGACCAGAACCCAAGAAAGGGAATACAGAGATTGATTAAGAATGTCTGTCATGGCTTCAGGAGTGGGGAGTTATACTTCTCATCCTAAAGGTATTCTGTCTTGCCAGACTAAGAAATAAAATATTAAATGTCTTTCATTAAAAGGCAAATTCATAATTTACATGCCAGTCTATAAAGAGAATCACATACTTATTTCTAACTCCCTGAGGTTGACTTCTGGATGGACTCCAAGTGATGGTTTTAATCAATGGTACATTGGGTAATTTTAGAGCCTGAGAATAGCCCCAGTCTGGCATCTGACTGTGGGTACATTTCAGTATGTGGGGCAGTAAAGCAGAGAAGTTGGAAAAGAGAAAAAGGAAGGGAAAAGAGTGTACTTCAAGACCGATCGGGATATTTAGAAGTGCGTTCGCTAAATACTGGCAACGTCTGACGTGAGTGCTGCCACATCAAAGTTCAACACATGCAGTCAGTCCAAGTGTTTAGCTTGTCACTCTCCTTCCTACCTTCGGCCCCTGCTTTCAGCCCCTCGACACTCTCCAATTCACTTGTGACCCTGTTTGAACCTACAGAGGCTCAGCATGAAGTTCATACATTAACAGTGAAATGCAAAACAGCTTAATTGAATAAAAATTGCAAATCACTCTCATTTTTCTCCTAGTGTCATTGCATTAGGTCTGTCTTTTCTGAAACTGCCTACATTTGCAGAGTTAACGTTTAACTTTCCTATTGGTTTGGACAGAGAGTTGGTTCTTTGTAGTATCTTAACATCTAGAAGACAAAGAATATAAATGAAAAGCTGAATGAATATCCAAGCCCTCCCTTCCCTTCCAATTGCCAAGAAAATGCAAGCCTCTGTTTCTCCTTTGTTTGCCATTCATAAATAAAAGCAGATCCCTTTTAGGAGTTGGTGTGAGGTGATAAAATCACTGAGGTGTCCCTGATTTAAGTCTCAAATGTGCTACCTTGACAAGTAAAGTACAGTTTCAGAACTCAATCCCCTTTTGATCATTTCAGCTCTCAAGATCTTTGGTGCTGGAGGTAGTTACAGGAATATTCAGTAGACAGATACAATCATTCCTGTTTATAAAGTTCCTGTAAAAAAAGAAAGCAGACCAAGTCTCCCTACTGTGGATTGTGGATTGAAATATATTTAGCCAATGAAAACGCAAGCCACAGAAGACAGTGGAGAGAGGGTATAGTGTGTATTTCTTGGCCAGGAGGTCACTGGGCCTTGAAATGCAAGGAGTTAAAGAGGAAAATTTGCTCACTGCCGTCTCCTTCAATTAACCCCCCAGGAAAATGCTCTCATTAATCACTTGCTACTTCAGACATGACTTTCTAGCCCCTTGTTTCATGTGCATAATCATATTCCTCTTTTCATCATACAGTCATCTTTTGGGTACCATAAATCTGGAAGCATGTTGGGGAGACATAAATAAACCAAGCCCTGCCTTTAAAAAAGAGATCACATTTTTTGTGGTGCAGAAAATAATGTCATTTAGTCAGGTCTCTGCTCATATATCCCCTCCTCAGAGCAGCCTTCCATCACTCTGCCACTTAAAGTAGCAACTCCCTGAAGTCCTCTATTTTCTTCTTCTGTGTATTTTTTTTTCATGGCACTTACAGCTTCCTGGAATTACATTACATTTGTTTATTGTCAGTCTCCTCCAATAGAATGCAAATTCCATGAAAGCAGAGATTTTGCGATTTTTATGTTTTGTTCTCTGCTGTATTTTCAGATCCAAGAGTTTTCTGGTATACAGGAAGCTCTCAATGAATATTTGCAAGATGGTTGAATTCATGGGTGCATGAGCTGCAGACAGCTTACATGGCGGTTAAAACTTGAGTTCTGAAGTCAGACATCTGGGTTTGAATTTTGTTTACACAGATTACCTTCGGAAAATTATTCACTTACCTAAAGTCTCAGTTTTCATTTTTCTGTTATATGAAGATAACAGTAATACTTAGCTCATAAATTGCTTGTGCCTGATGTATAATTAGTATTCAGTACATACCACATATTATTACAATAGAGGCATGGACACAAAACAAGAAAGTACAAAGTCAGAGAACACTCCAGCTGTGTCTTAAAGACAGGGAGGGTACAACCTGTAGAAGGGACAGCACGGACAAAAGTACACGGACATGAAACAATTCAAAGCTTTTTAAGGGTGATGGAATGCAGAAGCTAAGGCAGCAATACAGAATGCCAGATCATCCAAAGATGCCCAAGGACAATATCATAATCCTGGCTGGACCAGAGCCTCATAACATGCTTTCATCAATCACAGAAAGAAAATCCTATCTTCTCTCTTCAATAATAGGACTCAGCAATATTTAATAAATTGGGAAACTCTAGAAGAGTCTTTTCTCTAGCTAAACACCATACGTGCTCCTAGGACTTAAGAAGATGAAGAGATGGAGGATGGTAAAAGACAAAAAATCTGAGTCTATCCCACTGGCCACAGGCCCTTTAAACTTGCTTGGACCTCCCCACCCCATGCACTACCCATCTGAAAAACGCAAGTTACAAAGAGCAATGATAATGGAAAAGTCCCCTGGAACTCCCTTTTGCCCATTCTTGACCTGCTTGCCCTCTGAACCATCTTCAGCTAACTCTGAGTTCTTCCTGAGTAACTCAGTCTCAATCCCTACCTCTGTCTCACTGACCATGAAGTCTTATAAGCCACCACTGGGGACTGGGGTTTGGGCTTCTTCTGTTGTAAGGGGGCCTTGACTTAGTCTTTTGGCAACCAGGATTCCTTTACTACATTGGGCAGAAGCATCTTTCTGGAACCTCAAGACTTAGATGCCAGGCTCTACCTCGATCCATGAAGTCTACACCCAAATAATTAACCCCAGCCATTATCTCTCAACCTCACCTACAATGAAGAATGTGAATCAGGAGACATGGATTCAATTCCAGTTATACCCCTTATAATTATACTCCAAGACCGATATGGGATTTCTCTGGTTAAGGATACCCAACAGGGAATACAAGGGAGACCAAGACCTTTGAACATCCCCACCTCGGAGGGCAGCAGAGGCAGGTACTGAGGCCCAAGAGAGGGGACCCTGACTGCCTGTGTTTGAAGGAAGTCCAGTTGGGCAGGTAGAATATGGTACCTTGAGAAACTGCAGCAGGGAGCAGTGAAGACTTACACAGCAGTTGCTATTGAGGGACTTTGACACAGAGTTAGAGGAGCCTTAGCAGGTTGGGTAGCCTGAGATAAGGGGGACCAAACATCCAGTATTGCTCAGATAGTGTGATGAGCAAGCTGGAGAAACAGGGGCATGGATCAGTAGATAAGTCCAGCTTCCTGGTGACCTGAAAGATCTAGGTATTTCCTTGTGAGACTGAAAGAAGCATTGTAGGGCACTATTTTGAGTTACCGTGCTAAAGAAAGAACTTTTAGCACGTGGGGCAGTGTTGAAGTTTACTTGCAAGAATTGAACATGTAGGTAATACATAGAGATAAAAATCTTGATTCCCCCAGGTCACCTGTTCCACCTCTTTTTTGTGGTTTCTAACCTCTCTATCTCCATTTCCTTAACTATAAAATAGACTCAAAATGTTTTCCATCTGTCTGAATTTTGGAAAGATAACATGATATTCAAGTTAAAGCCTTAGTGCATGGATTATATAAGCAATTGATAAACGTTCATTCTGTTTATTAGTTTGTAAGATATATATAATTAATGAAGATTTAATTAGCAATTTTTTTGGCCAGCCATTCTAAGTCCTTTACATTAATTACTTCATTAAATCCTTAAACAACCCTGAGAAATCTGTACTATCACCTCCACTTTGCAGATAAGGAAACTGAGGCATATCCAGTGAAAGCCACTAGTCCCAGGTCACACTGTTAGCAAAAGGCAAGCTGAGGTGCAAGCCCAGGCAACCCAGTTTCAGACCCTGAATTCTAAACACTCTGCTAACTCTGCTGCCCCTCTAAATAAGGGGTATAGTATTGCCCTCTGAGAGTCAAGCTATGAAATAAACACGGCAACATGCAAAATCCCTCCAAGGAGTCAGAATCACCATCTGGCTAGAGTCAGCCTTCCCTGTAAACTCACTAGAGTTATTAATGTGGTGATCTTAAAAGGGGAGTTGGTCAACCATGGAACATGAAAAACTGAGGCTCCCAGAGACAAAGACTAGCAGTGCATGTACAACCCTAAGCAGGGGTGAGGGAGCCTTTGGTCACCAGACAAAAATATTAAGGCCAGTACTCCTACAGAAGAGAAGAAGTGCCCCAGATATCTTAGCTGAGGTATTCTTCTTAAGATCAACCAATTCTCTTTGCTGTGATGTCATGCTCGCCAAGCAAATGTTTGATTAGTTTGCCTATAGAAAAAACAAAAAATGTGTTGCTCTGGGGATTCAAGTATTTTGGGTAACTTTAAAAAATAAAAACAAAAACAGGATTCTCGCTTAAATACCAATCTTTGCTGTATTTATTGAGCGTACTCTTCCCCTGAAAGCTCTCTCCGCCATCAGTCAACATAAAATTAAGCCTTTGAAGTGGAAGGCCAGACATGTGCAATTATACAGAGAATCCGCTAAGGTAAAGACTGCCACACAAGGGCTCTTACAGCCAGATGGTCAACCTCCGCTGGTGAAATGCATTCACCCCATCGAGCACCTTTGCAATGTCATCATGGCTCAAGATAGGGCTAGGCCAGCCACAAGATCATTAATGCTGAATCCTGGTGTTAGACTAGGGAATTGTAAATCCTTCTAACAGTCTGTCCTAAGATTAGAGTTGGTGAGACTGAGCCTACACATGGGCGCTGTGGCTTCAAAAATTAGCCATGATTGCAAATAGGGAGGAAGAAACTAAAAACAGGGAAGGACAAGTGTCCTGCTAACAGTGGCACCAGTCAAGTCATTTAACTGCTCTGAGTCTTAGTTTCCTCATAGAAAGCATTTTAGATGACATGTCTGCTTCACTTACCTCTATAAGCACCTCTATGAGAATCAAAATCTATATGAAATCATCCTGTGAACTGTATGTAACTACATCACACTAAAAAGTGCTAAGGTGGACCTCGAGTGTATGACGGCTGTCATTCACACAGCGCTTATCACACACCAGGTACTGTTCCAAGTCGTGTTTTTGTGTTAACTTATTTCATGCTCACAATCACCCTGTTGTAAATGCTTAATGTGTCACCTAGAAACTGCCTGCAGGACAGACAGGCAGCCAAGTCACTTCATTCCCCAGCTACCACGGCAGTGCTGGTGACTGACCACTCAGAGCCAAGTTACTCTCAAGAAATTGCTTTCAGCCAAAGGGCACTACCTCACCAAAGGTTATGACCCCTGGCTGGGGGTAGCCCTCTTCCAGTAACTAGTTGGCATGGGTGAGAGGGGACAAAGTCTCAGCCCCCTTGCCTTAATATGAGACCACTCTGAAGGGCCATCCAGCCCCACAGGTCCCCGTGGGAAGGGCTGAGGCCCCAACGGTACCTGCATCACAGGTCAACTTCTCACTAGGCCCCTTCCTGCCCCTCTCACTCCCTTACAATGCTACTCCCGGGAACCTTCCCCAGTGCATCATCTCTCACAGATAGCTGCCTCAGAGCGTGTTTGAGGGGGTACGAAATTTAAGACAGACCCGGTGGATTATTATTATTATTCTTCTCATTTTAGAGAGGTGAAGTAATTTGTTCAAGTTCACACATCTAGTAAGTAGCAGAGCCAAGATGTGAAACCTCGCCACCTAGAAACATCTAGAAAATGTTCTTACTGTAATATTTGGCTCAGGAATTCCTCTATGTGAATGGACTGCTTGTGTTTGACATGTACCTTGATTAATGGTTGGGCTAGAAGCTGAGCCCTAGGAGCTAGACGTTGGTTGCTGCCATAACTTCAGAGGCAGGGAAAAGCTGCTCCGAAAAAAATAGCAAGACAGATTTGTAGCCGAGTATTTAGAGATTAACCCAGAATGGGGGAGATGGGAGGAAAGAGAGTGCAGGGAGAGATGAGGCAATTTAATTGGGGGGATGCTGTAGGCTGTGTGATGTGATCCCTCCCTGTGACATGCCTCCCTCCAAATATCTTCAGTAAAATCTACCCAACTCAGGACATGTTTGGTAGTGTATTCATTTACTAGAGCTGCCATAACAAAGTACCACAAACTGACTAGATAAAGAACAGAAATTCACTGTCACAGTTCTGGAGGCTAGATGTCCAAGATCAAGGTGTCAGTAAGGTTTCCTTCTGGCTCTGCAGAAAGGATCTGTTCCATGCCTCTTCCCCGAGCTTCTGGCAAACATTGGTGTTTCTTGGTGTACAGAAGCCTCACCATGACCTGTGCCTTCATCTTCACAAAGAGTTCTCCTTGTGTCTGTATCTGTGTCCATATTTCCTCTCCTTATAAGGACGCCAGTTATACTGGATGAAGGGCTCACCCCATTCCTGTATGACTGCATCTTAACTTAACTGCATTTGTAACAGTTCGATTTCCAAATAACGCCACATTCTGAGGTACTGTGGGTTAGGACTTTAACATATGAATTTTTGCAGTATACAATTCAACCCATAACTGGTATGGATTGACTTTCTGGTGGAAATATTTTAAGAGTTTGACTTCTACATCTGGGTTGACATGGAAGTAAAAAGAAACCACAAGATGTGGTCAGTAGATCTGTGAGAAAAAATTCCAGCATGGCCTAGTGCTTTCTCAATTTGAGGAATTGGGGTTAGAGGCAAGCCTGCCCACGTTTGAAAGACTTGCAGACCGACCTAAAATCTGATGACAGTGTCTGGAAATGAAGTCATTTCAAGGACCTCTATCCATTGCCTCCCCACTATGACCTTCAGACCTTATACAACCAACTCTATCCTCCCAACGCTCCAAAACGATCATCTTCTCCCATAAATCCTCAGGTCCATCGGAGGGAGAATTTCTTCTACCTCTTTTACATCTTCTGCATGTCTAGCACACAGGGAAATGCCCTACTGGAGGTTGATTACTGGGAGATTTCTGCAAGGGAGTTCATAGTACCTAGATTGCTTGTGAACACATACAATTTGTGGTGATGTAGCACTGCAATGGCTAGACTGATACACATCATTTTTCTTGGTGTCTGATTTAAAGAAAATCTCATAGCACAAGAAATATAGCAGTATATGGTACGGGAATTTCCTACTCAAGTGGTCGGAGCTAAAAATCCAGCTCTATCACCTATTAGCTGTGTGACTTTGGGCAATTTACTTAATCTTCCTGTGCTTCATTTCCCTTGTCTGTAAAATGGGGATAATAACACATCTCATCTCAATGGGCTGTTGTGGGAACTAGCTGAGTTAAACTAAGTAAAACAGTGTTGGCTCTCACATAGTAAGCTCTCAATAAAATTGCAGCTATTATAGTGTCACAATAGCCACTCTCCTTCATACTATCAAAACGTGGTACTGGAAACTTATACGAGATGGTCAAAATAAGTATAACACTTAAAATTAAGTAGAACAGAGGAAATAGCTCTGCCTTGTAAGACTCATAACCATGGGTGAAACTTAAATCATTGGTCAGGGGCCAGGCAATATTCACAAGATACTTAGGCCATTATACATATTTCAGATAGAAACTTCCTGAGCCCAGAACCTACATTATCAACCAACTCAACTACATAACCAAAAATAAAAATTCATGGCTCAAGCACTGATGATAATAATTTAACTATATGTGTAGTCTATCAACATCATTAAACAGACAATCTGATGGCTTAAGAATATAAATACTAGACCAAGATGCAATTTCAGAGTAACCATTACCTTTCTCCCATTTTAAAAATGTCTTGGGGGAAAAAACCAATGGCACCTCATAGACAAGAGCTGTTATGAAAAAAACTGGCAACAAGAAGTAAGGTATCTATTTGATAATAAAAGCCAGAGATCTGATCTACTCACCAGGTTTGGTTCTTTAAAAAAAAGCTCCAAAATGGTGGGGTTCTTGTCTTGGCAAGTCTGTCATGATCTCAGACATTTCTTAGAATACCACCATTTAGAAGACAGCAGAGGTTCCTCATCTGTAAAATAAGAAAATAAAGGTCAGTATTTCAAGGCCTCATTGGAGAATCAAAGTGAGATAATTTACATAAAGACAATTTGAAAACTATAAAATGTATATATGGTAGTTATTATTATACTTATAGAGGGAATTATGACTTCTCAATAATTACTAGATACTATTATGTGAAAATAGAATAAAATAATTTGAGTAACACATGGCCACATTTGAAGGAAGGCAGGCAGCTATAGTTAGACCTGGTTACTACAAAGGAAACAGAAGTTCAAGATAACATACATACACACATGGCAAAAGCAGGATGGGAACAGTCCTTTCTGATTTCTGATCTTGTCTCTGTCCTTTAGGCTTCCTTCAGAAAAGGAATATGCATGTATGTTACCTTGAGCTTCAGTCTCTCAACTTAGCTTTTCCTGTCATCATCATGCACATTTTTCTTTTATCGGTAAATAAAACATAATTCAAGCTAAGTTCCTCCCTCTTTGTAAATGAAAGTCAGCTCAAAAATATGAAAGAGGTAGCAAAGTTCATACCTCTCCCATAATATCTTACCTAATGTCTTCCAGGAAGAACCCAAACTAGAACCATTTATCTGAATCAAAGCTCAGTGTCTAGAAGGCCATCACACCACTTAACTATGCTGCATAACAAAACACCCCCAAACTAAGTAGCTTTAATAAGTACTTCTTATTGCTCAGAAGTTTATGGATGAACTGGGCAGTCCTCCTGGCCTCAGCTGAGTTCACTTGTGCATCTGTGGTTAGCGTGGACTCTGTGAGAAACTCTGTTGCCCCTGGTAGAGCTCTCACATGTATCTGTGGGATGACTTGCTGTAGACTGGTCTAGATTGGCCTCAGCTGGGACAATTAGTCACTCCTTGTGATGCTTAACCTTCCAGGAGGCTATCCCAGGCTTGTTCTTTATGGCAGCGGCAGGGGTCTGAGAAACAAAAGTGGGCATGGCCTCCTGAGGTCAGGACTTAGAACTAGAACTTTGTTCCTTCCACTGCGTTCTGTTAGCCAAAGCAAGTCACAAAGACCAGCCTGAAATCAGGGACTAGGGAAAGAAATGCCACCTTTTGATATGATCAGCTGGAAATTACACAGTGAAGAAAGTGGATATGGGGAGAGCTGAAGAATTAGCCATCTTTGCAAGCATTCTACTGTATCCAGTAATATGTTATATCACAGAGGATGGGGAACTAGCATATTAGACATTTGCCTTGATTAGCTGGTCTTCACTTTGCAGGATGGAAAGCTCTCAGTTAATCAGGCAGGGGATTTGATAATAAAATAAGATAATTTACTCATCTTTATATTCCCAACACTTAGCATTGCATCAGGCAAATTGTAGGCATTCCACAAAAATGATTAATAATGATAAAAGAAATGATAGTGGAAAATTACTCTATTAGAAATCAGAAACCAGCTGAATCACAATTCAACTATGCCAAATCACCTGTGCGACTTTGGAAGGAAATAATTCAGCCTCCCTGGGATTTTTAGAGACAAACCGGGCATTCTATAAATTATTCCTTCCTTCCTTCCCTCCTTCCCACCTTCCTTTTTTCCTTCCTTCCTTCCTTTTTCTTTCTTTCCCTTCCTTCCTTTCCTTTCTTTCCTTTCTTTCTTTCTTCCTTTCATTTTAAAATATTAAGTCTGGGGGACTTCCGGTAAGATGGCGGAGATCACCTTCCTCCCCACAGATACACCAGAAATACATCTACACGTGGAACAACTCCTACAGAACACCTACTGAAAGCTGGCAGAAGACCTCAGACCTCCCAAAAGGCAAGAAACCCCCCACGTACCTGGGTAGGGCAAAAGAAAAAACAGAGACAAAGAATAGGGACGGGACCCGCACCAGTGGGAGGCAGCTGTGAAGGAGGAAAGGTTTCTGCACACTAGGAAGCCCCTTCGCGGGCGGAGACGGCGGGTGGCGGAGGGGGAAAGCTTCGGAGCCGCGGAGGAGAGCGCAGCAACACGGGTGCGGAGGAAAAGGGGGGAGATTCCCGCACAGAGGATCGGTGCCGACCGGCACTCACCAGCCCAAGAGGCTTGTTTGCTCACCCGCCGGGGAGGGCGGGGCTGGGAGTTGAGGCTCGGCTTCGGTCGGAGCGCTGGGAGAGGACTGAGGTTGGCGGCGTGAACACAGCCTGAAGGGGGCTATTGTGCCACAGCTAGCCGGGAGGGAGTCCAGGGAAAAGTCTGGACCTGCCGAAGAGGCAAGAGACTTTTTCTTACCTCTTTGTTTCCTGGTACGCGAGGAGAGGGGATTAAGAGCGCTGCTTAAAGGAGCTCCAGAGACGGGCGCGAGCCGCGGCCTAAAGCGCGGACCCCAGAAACGGGCATGAGACGCTAAGGCTGCTGCTGCCGCCACCAAGAAGCCTGTGTGCGAGCACAGGTCACTATCCACACCCCCCTTCCGGGGAGCCTGTGCAGCTCGCCACTGCCAGCTTCCCGGGATCCAGGGTCAACTCCTCCTGCAGAACGCACGGCGCGCCTCAGGCTGGTGCAACGTAACGCCGGCCTCTGCCGCAGGCCCACCCAGCACTCTGTGCCCCTCCCTCCCCCCCGCCCCCGGCCTGAGTGAGCCAGAGCCTCCGAAGCAGCTGCTCCTTTAACCCCGTCCTGTCTCAGCAAAGAACAGATGCCCTCCGGAGACCTACACGCAGAGGCGGGGCCAAATCCAAAGCTGAGCCCCGGGAGCTGTGAGAACAAAGAAGAGAAAGGGAAATCTCTCCCAGCAGCCTCAGAAGCAGCGGATTAAAGCTCCACAATCAACTTGATGTACCCTGCGTCTCTGGAATACATGAACATACAACGAATCATCCCAAATTGAGGAGGTTGGCTGTGAGAGCAAGATTTATGATTTTTTCCCCTTTTCCTCTTTTTGTGAGTGTGTATGTGTATGTTTCTGTGTGAGATTTTGTCTGTATAGCTTTGCTTCCACCATTTGTCCTAGGGTTCTATCCGTCTGTTTTTTGTTGTTGTTGTTTGTTTTTTTTAATATTTTTTCTTTTTTTCTTAATAATTATTTTTTCATTTTAATAATTTATTATAGTTTATCTTACTTTATTTTATGTTACTTTATCTTCTTTCTTTCTTTTTTCTTCTTTCCCTCCTTCCTTCCTTCCTTCCTCCCTCATTTCTTTCTTTCTTTCTTTCTTTCTTCCTTCCTCTCTTTCTTTCTACTTCTACTAATTCTTTCTTTCTACTTTTTCTCCCTTTTATTCTGAGCCGTGTGGATGAAAGGCTCTTGGTGCTGCAGCCAGGAGTCAGTGCTGTGCCTCTGAGGTGGGAGAGCCAACTTCAGGACACTGGTCCACAAGAGACCCCCCAGCTCCACATAATATCAAACGGCAAAAATTTCCCAGAGATCTCCATCTCAACACCAGCACCCAGCTTCACTCAACGACCAGCAAGCTACAGTGCTGGACATCCTATGCCAAACAACTAGCAAGACAGGAACACAACCCAACCCATTAGCAGAGAGGCTACCTAAAATCATAATAAGTCCACACGCACCCCAAAACACACCACCAGACGTGGACCTGCCCACCAGAGAGACAAGATCCAGCCTCATCCACCAGAACACAGGCACTAGGCCCCTCCACCAGGAAGCCTACACAACCCACTGAACCAACCTTAGCCACTGGGGAGAGACACCAAAAACAACGGGAACTACGAACCTGCAGCCTGCAAAAAGGAGACCCCAAACACAGTAAGATAAGCAAAATGAGAAGACAGAAAAACATACAGCAGATGAAGGAGCAAGATAAAAACCCACTAGACCTAACAAATGAAGACGAAATAGACAGTCTACCTGAAAAATAATTCAGAATAATGATAGTAAAGATGATTCAAAATCTTGGAAATAGAATAGACAAAATGCAAGAAACATTAACAAGGACCTAGAAAAACTAAAGATGAAACAAGCAATGATGAACAACACAATAAATGAAATTAAAAATACTCTAGATGGGATCAATAGCAGAATAACTGAGGCAGAAGAACGGATAAGTGACCTGGAAGATAAAATAGTGGAAATAACTACTGCAGAGCAGAATAAAGAAAAAAGAACTGAGGACAGTCTCAGAGACCTCTGGGACAACATTAAATGCACCAACATTCGAATTATAGGGGTTCCAGAAGAAGAAGAGAAAAAGAAAGGGACTGAGAAAATATTTGAAGAGATTATAGTTGAAAACTTCCCTAATAAGACAAAGGAAATAATCAAGTCCAGGAAGCACAGAGAGTCCCATACAGGATAAATCCAAGGAGAAATATGCCAAGACACATATTAATCAAACTGTCAAAAATTAAATACAAAGAAAACATTAAAAGCAGCAAGGGAAAAACAACAAATAACACACAAGGGAATCCCCATAAGGTTAACAGCTGATCTTTCAGCAGAAACTCTGAAAGCCAGAAGGGGCTGGCAGGACATATTTAAAGTGATGAAGGAGAAAAACCTGCAACCAAGATTACTCTACCCAGCAAGGATCTCATTCAGATTTCATGGAGAAATTAAAGGCTTTACAGACAAGCAAAATCTGAGAGAGTTCAGCACCACCAAACCAGCTTTACAACAACTGCTAAAGGAATTTCTCTAGGCAAGAAACACAAGAAAAGGAAAAGACCTACAATAACGAACCCAAAACAATTAAGAAAATGGGAATAGGAACATACATATTGATAATTACCTTAAATGTAAATGGACTAAATGCTCCCACCAAAAGACACAGATTGGCTGAATGGATACAAAAACAAGACTCATATATTTGCTGTCTACAAGAGACCCACTTCAGACCTAGAGACACATACAGACTGAAAGTAAGGGGATGGAAAAAGATATTCCATGCAAAGGGAAACCAAAAGAAACTGGAGTAGCAATTCTCATATCAGACAAAATAGACTTTAAAATAAAGACTATTACAAGAGACAAAGAAGGACACTACATAATGATCAAGGGATCGATCCAAGAAGAAGATATAACAATTGTAAATATTTATGCTCCCAACATAGGAGCACCTCAATACATAAGGCAAATACTAACAGCCATAAAAGGGGAAATCGACAGTAACACATTCATAGTAGGGGACTTTAACACCCCACTTTCACCAATGGACAGATCATCCAAAATGAAACTAAATAATGAAACACAAACTTTAAATGATACATTAAACAAGATGGACTTAATTGATATTTATAGGACATTCCATCCAAAAACAACAGAATACACATTTTTCTCAAGTACTCATGGAACATTCTCCAGGATAGATCATATCTTGGGTCACAAGTCAAGCCTTGGTAAATTTAAGAAAATTGATTCAAGTATCTTTTCCGACCACAACACTATGAGACTAGATATCAATTACAGGAAAAGATCTGTAAAAAATACAAACACATGGAGGCTAAACAATACACTACTTAATAACGAAGTGATCACTGAAGAAATCAAAGAGGAAATAAAAAAATACCTAGAAACAAATGACAATGGACACACGACAACCCAAAATCTATGGGATGCAGCAAAAGCAGTACTAAGAGGGAAGTTTATGGCAATAAAATCCTACCTTAAGAAACAGGAAACATCTCTAATAAACAACCTAACCTTGCACCTAAAGCAATTAGAGAAAGAAGAACAAAAAAACTCCAAAGTTAGCAGAAGGAAAGAAATCATAAATATCAGATCAGAAATAAATGAAAAAGAAATGAAGAAAACGATAGCAAAGAGCAATAAAACTAAAAGCTAGTTCTTTGAGAAGATAAACAAAATTGATAAACTATTAGCCAGACTCATTAAGGAAAAAAAGGGAGAAGACTCAAATCAATAGAATTAGAAATGAAAAAGGAGAAGTAACTACTGACACTGTAGAAATACAAAAGATCATGAGAGATTACTTCAAGCAACTCTATGCCAATAAAATGGACAACCTGGAAGAAATGGACAAATTCTTAGAAATGCACAACCTGCCAAGACTGAATCAGGAAGAAATAGAAAATATGAACAGACCAATCACAAGCACTGAAAAAGAAACTGTGATTAAAAATTTTCCAACAAAGAAAAGCCCAGGACCAGATGGCTTCACAGGCGAATTCTATCAAACATTTAGAGAAGAGCTAACACCTATCCTTCTCAAACTCTTCCAAAATATAGCAGAGGGAGGAACACTCCCAAACTCATTCTACGAGGCCACCATCACCTTGATACCAAAACCAGACAAGGATGTCCCAAAGAAAGAAAACTACAGGCCAATATCATTGATGAACATAGATGCAAACATCCTCAACAAAATACTAGCAAACAGAATCCAACAGCACATTAAAAGGATCACACACCATGATCAAGTGGGGTTTATTCCAGGAATGCAAGGATTCTTCAATATATGCAAAACAATCAATGTGATAAACAATATTAACAAATTGAAGGAGAAAAACCATATGATCATCTCAATAGAGGCAGAGAAAGCTTTTGACAAAATTCAATACCCATTTATGATAAAAACCCTGCAGAAAGTAGGCATAGAGGAAACATTCCTCAACATAATAAAGGCCATATATGACAAACCCACAGCCAACATCGTCCTCAATGGTGAGAAACTGAAAGCATTTCCACTAAGATCAGGAACAAGACAAGGTTGCCCACTCTCACCACTCTTATTCAACATAGTTTTGGAAGTTTTAGCCACAGCAATCAGAGAAGAAAAGGAAATAAAAGGAATCCAAATCGGAAAAGAAGAAGTAAAGCTGTCACTGTTTGCACATGACATGATACTATACATAGAGAATCCTAAAGATGCTACCAGAAAACTACTAGAGCTAATCAATGAAATTGGTAAAGTAGCAGGATACAAAATTAATGCACAGAAATCTCTGGCATTCCTATACACTAATGATGAAAAATCTGAAAGTGAAATCAAGAAAACACTCCCATTTACCACTGCAACAAAAAGAATAAACTATCTAGGAATAAACCTACCTAAGGAGACAAAAGACCTGTATGCAGAAAATTATAAGACACTGATGAAAGAAATTAAAGATGATACAAATAGATGGAGAGATATACCATGTTCTTGGATTGGAAGAATCAACATTGTGAAAATGACTCTACTACCCAAAGCAATCTATAGATTCAATGCAATCCCTATCAAACTACCACTGGTATTTTTCACAGAACTAGAACAAAAATTTTCACAATTTGTATGGAAACACAAAAGACCCCGAATAGCCTAAGCAATCTTGAGAACGAAAAACAGAGCTGGAGGAATCAGGCTGCCTGACTTCAGACTATACTACAAAGCTACAGTAATTAAGACAGTATGGTACTGGCACAAAAACAGAAAGATAGATCAATGGAACAAGACAGAAAGCCCAGAGATAGACCCACACACATATGGTCACCTTATCTTTGATAAAGGAGGCAGGAATGTACAGTGGAGAAAGAACAGACTCTTCAATAAGTGGTGCTGGGAAAACTGGACAGGTACATGTAAAAGTATGAGATTAGATCACTCCCTAACACCATACACAAAAATAAGCTCAAAATGGATTAAAGACCTAAATGTAAGGCCAGAAACTATCAAATTCTTAGAGGAAAACATAGGCAGAACACTCTATGACATAAATCACAGCAAGATCCTTTTTGACCCACCTCCTAGAGAAATGGAAATAAAAAAAATAAATAAACAAATGGGACCTAATGAAACTTCAAAGCTTTTGCACAGCAAAGGAAACCATAAAGAAGACCAAAAGACAACCCTCAGAATGGGAGAAAATATTTGCAAATGAAGCAACTGACAAAGGATTAATCTCCAAAATTTAGAAGCAGCACATGCAGCTCAATAACAAAGAACAAACAACCCAATCCAAAAATGGGCAGAAGACCTAAATAGACATTTCTCCAAAGAAAATATACAGACTGCCAAGAAACACATGAAAGAATGCTCAACATCATTAATCATTAGAGAAATGCAAATCAAAACTACAATGAGATATCATCTCACACCAGTCAGAATGGCCATCATCAAAAAATCTAGAAACAATAAATGGTGGAGAGGGTGTGGAGAAAAGGGAACCCTCTTGTACTGTTGGTGGGAATGTAAATTGATACAGCCACTGTGGAGAACAGTATGGAGGTTCCTTAAAAAGCTACAAATAGAACTACCATATGACCCAGCAATCCCACTACTGGGCATATACCCTGAGAAAACCATAATTCAAAAAGGGTCATGTACAAAAATGTTCATTGCAGCTCTATTTACAATAGCCTGGAGATGGAAACAACCTAAGTGTCCATCATTGGATGAATGGATAAAGAAGATGTGGCACATATATACAATGGAATATTACTCAGCCATAAAAAGAAACGAAATTGAGCTATTTTTAATGAGCTGGATAGACCTAGAGTCTTTTATACATAGTGAAGTA
This sequence comes from Aethalodelphis obliquidens, assembly GCF_003676395.1. Classification (NCBI taxonomy): domain Eukaryota; kingdom Metazoa; phylum Chordata; class Mammalia; order Artiodactyla; family Delphinidae; genus Aethalodelphis; species Aethalodelphis obliquidens. Next base: position 36,709,529 of record NW_020837952.1, read on the forward strand.
AGTCAGAAAGAGAAAGACAAATACCGTATGCTAACACATATATATAGAATTTAAGAAAAAAATGTCATGAAGAACCTAGGGGTAAGACAGGAATAAAGGCACAGACCTACTAGAGAATGGACTTGAGGATATGGGGAAGGGGAGTGTAAGCTGTGACAAAGCGAGAGAGAGGCATGGATATATGTACACTACCAAACGTAAGGTAGATAGCTAGTGGGAAGCAGCTGCATAGCACAGGGAGATCAGCTCAGTCCTTTGTGACCGCCTGGAGGGGTGGGATAGGGAGGGTGGGGAGGGAGGGAGACGCAAGAGGGAAAAGATATGGGAACATATGTATATGTATAACTGATTCACTTTGTTATAAAGCAGAAACTAACAATGTATATAAATGTCAAACCACTATTTTGTACACCTGAAACCAATATTGTACTATACTTCAATTATAAAAAGAAAAATAAAAGCTCTGCTATATACTAATAAAAAAATAAAATAAAATAAAGTATTAAGTCTGTAAGAACCCTAGAAATTACATAGCTGCAACCCTCTCATTATATAGATAGGGAAACCAAGGCTAAGAAATGAATCAATTGTCTTGAAAACATAGATAGTTAATATCAGAACTAGAACTCGAATTCATGACTCCCAGGCCAGCTCCCCCATGTATTACACCAGTACATTGTCACTCAGAGTGCATCTATGGACCAGTAGCATCAGCATCCCATGGGAGCTTGATAGAAATGGAGAATCTCAGACCCTCTCCTAGGCCTACTGGATCAGAATCTGGATTTTAACAAGATCCCCAGATAATTCATATGTGTATTAAAGCGGGAGATGCTTAGGCTTCCCTGGTGGCGCAGTGGTTGAGAGTCCGCCTGCCGATGCAGGGGACGCGGGTTCGTGACCCGGTCCGGGAGAATCCCACATGCCGTGGAGTGGCTGGGCCCGTGAGCCATGGCCGCTGAGCCTGCGTGTCCGGAGCCTGTGCTCCGCAACGGGAGGGGGCCACATCAGTGAGGGGCCTGCGTACCGCAAAAAAAAAAAAAAAAAAAAAAAATGCTGGAGATGCTCTAGGCTTCCTAATAAATGCTTAATGGCTAAAAAAAAAATAAAGGAACTTGTCTAGTTAGGAGAATGTGCCTTTGGATACATTAACACTGAAACCATATTGTTACACACCTCTCACTAAACAAATACTTACTCTGTCCGAGGTGTTGTAAAAACATCAAGAGCAGGTCTTGCCCTCCGGGAGTTCACACGCCCCAAGGGAGTCAGACCCCTTCCCTTCCTCCCACATCCCCCTTCCTTCCTCTGTAGCCTCTCTTTGCTCTTTACCTTCCCAACCCCTCCCACCCCTCATCTTTAACGATTCCACCGCTGAAATCTAATTTCAGAAGCTGTTGGTTTAAGAGCAAAGCATTTTATTCATTTGAAATTCCAATTTCAGAATAGTGATTTAAGATGTTGGAAAAATTTTCTTTGGCTCATTTCCAAGCAGCTTACATGATAATATCAGCATGACCCTAACACTGTGTATAAAGATGACGGAGGTACGCTGAACACTTTGGGAGGAAATTCTATATGAATATAGTACAGGTTAGTCATACACTTTAGTTGTTGCTTTTGTCTTTTTCTTTTTTTTTTTTTTAAGAAATTTATTTATTTATTTTTGGCCGCTTTGGGTCTTCGTTGCTGCACGCGGGCTCTCTCTAGTTGCGGTGAGCGGGGGCTACTCTGCGTCATGGTGCGCGGGCTTCTTATTGCAATGGCTTCTCTTGTTGCGGAGCACGGGCTCTAGGTGCGTGGGCTTCAGTAGTTGTAGCATGCAGGCTCAGTAGTTGTGACACGTGGGCTTAGTTGCTCTGTGGCATATGGGATCTTCCCGGATCAGGGCTTGAACCCGTGTTCCCCGCATTGGCAGGCGGGTTCTTAACCAGTGCACCACCAGGGAAGTCCCGCTTTTGTCTTTTTCTAATGCAGTCTTTTCTCTAGGAAGATAAAAATACAGTACTAAGATTGTATTTTTCCCTCAAATATTTAAAGCCAGCACATCTACTTCTACAATCAAACATTTATTTTTTTATTGAGAAGCAAAGGGAAATTTTCCAATATCAACAGATTAATTTCATTCAAGAACTTAATAGAAAACAATTAAACAGAAATCCAGTAAATTAACTATTTTCTGGTGAGTAATATGCAGGATGGAGTCTTTACATTAAATAATTGGATCACAGGTAATGGTTATATGATGATATTCAATTCCTTTGAGGCTTTATATGCCTGGCATTTTAAGTTCCGGTGATTGAAAATATTATACTTCTCTCCCTCTCTCTCTTTTTTTTTTAATACTCCTTCATAGTCCTGAAAAGCCCTGAGCTCATTTTATTCTTTTTTCCTTCCTTTGTCTTCTCCCTCTTCAAAGATATTCCATGATGATGCTGCTTTTCAAAATCAAGACTGCTTGAACTTGAGCTGCGAGTAATGAAATTTCAATCTTTCATACAATGGCAGCTACATCCTCTTTCTGCTCTCTTGGTGTTGTCAGAATAGCAACCGCCTGGCGTGAACAATAGGACTACTTTCAGTTCTAAGGGACTGGCCATTGCTGAACAGCAGTGCATAGAAATAATCCTTGGCAATCCCCTGGGTGACATTTCTCATTCCTTATCACCCATGCTGCACACAGCCGGAACTTGATAAGACACCCAGAAAGAAGATAATGGCTGCTATCAAGCTGTCTAGGTAGAAATAATAATAATAATCTGTTTAAGGAAAAGCAGCTGTCCTATTGTTTTGGATTTCATGAAATCTCAGAGTCGGATCCTCTCTCCCATGCCAGCCCCATCCCCGGTCCCCATGCCAATCCAATCACTTTGGGGCTTTAATGATGGGCATTTTTTTCATGATCTTTTGATACAATAGACAAGAACGCATGTAAATATCCCATAATCATATTCAGTCACAGGATAAGGTTAAAACCTAGAGAAGAAGCATTTTATAGGAAGATTTGGAGGCTGGGAGGGCTTGGCAATGAATATAGGAAAGCCCAGTAACCCTTTTAAAATTATGCACAAAACCCAGAATTATTACTGCAAATGAACAGTCTGGGGATCATTCCAGTCTGAAATCTTAACCCCCCAAATTTCAAAGTCTCAACTTCTCAAAGTGAAATCCCAGAGAATTGTGGTTGCCAACAGTGTGGGCTCCATCTATGTTGATTGCTTTTTATTTGTTCTAAACAGAACAGCCCAAAGCTCTGAAGCATCCTGGCTGTAACACCATTGTCCTCCTTTTCTTGGAGCTGGATTGCTCCCTTGGCTGGGACCGAATAGGTGATCACTTTATTTCCCAGTGTTCAGCTACACCCTTGCCTTTAACACAGTCTTCTTCACGTAGGGTTGTTAGTGGATGCTATTTCTGTTCTTTATCTGTCCCCGTATCTCTGGTAAAAGAGGTAGGCAGCCATGTCCTTCAGGGTCAAACATACAATTGAAAAGAACAACGTATATCAGCTCCTTTTTCCCTTCACTTGGTACTAAAACACAGCCAAAGCTTTCATGTTCACTTCCAGGCTGGTTGATACCTTCATCCGTGAAACGGTCATCCTATAAGCGTCCCACCGTTGCAGTGAGCAGAGAGACAGGTTACCTTTGTTTCTCTTTCCTGTGGTCACCATAACAGTGATCACCACCTCTAATTTACCCAGGCTGAACTTCTTTTCTCCCTGAGTCCCCTTTTAGTAAGACATGGCAATGCCATAAGAGCAAAGAGGACAGAGATCTGGACATGATAAGTAGAGAAGCAACCTTAAAGGATCTCCCACTGCTATTCCCACTATTCTGTGCACAGAATCACTCTGTAAGTCCAGGTCTCTTCCTACACAACGAAGCTCACCCAACTGAATCTCTCTCCGTCTTGAATATCCCACTCCATAGAGGCATAACTCAAGTACTAGTTTCTTTCTGTGGCCTTCCTCTAACCCTCTCCCACCTTCTCCCACTCTCCAACAGAATTAGTTACTCATGTACATAGCTGTGTGATAGCCTTTTCCATTCTGCATCACATGCCTTTCTTGCCAACCAGAATGTGAATTCCAAGAAATTGAGTAAATGCCTTTTGATATTTGTATTCATTTCTAGGAAGGCAACTTAGCTAAATGAATGAGGAAATAGGTTTTATATCAGACAGATCTAGATGTGAATCCTAGCTCTGTCATCAACTAGCCATGTGCCCTTGACTTTTCTGGAACTCATTTTACTAATATGTCAAATGGGGCTATTTCATAAAGATTTTTTAAAGAATTAAGTGAATTAAACTGCATGTATGTAAAATGTTTAACATAATACCGACATGCAGTAAGCTCTCAATAAATGGTAGCTATTATTATGATTGTAATTAACTTAGTATCCCCAGCCATCCCTTAGTAGACTATCAACAAATACATATTGAATAAAGTAAAGGAACAAATGAAATACACACATATATACACAGAACACATACAATCGTCCTCCTACTATAAATTGCACTGCTTTCTGCTTATCCGAGCTCTCAAAATGGGATACAGCCTATCAAACTATGGGGCATATGACAAGGGAAAGAAACTGATCACAAAAGAGTTTGCAGGAATTCTCTTTTCTAGCAGCTTTACTGTAAATGGTGGCCTCAAGGAATCCGCGTGTTTAGCTCTGAGAGTGCCGAACTGGCCCTGGCGACGTCCAGCTGAAAACACAGGTGAGGCACGGGGCAAGAGCACGGCGCTTCTCACCCATGACCAGCAGGCCTGCAAAGGGAACAGCAAGGTGATCGAATCCATGTCCGTTTGCCAGAATGAGTTACGGCAGAATTCAGGAAACAAGGAGATGTGGCCTTGAACTTGTACTTCCTTCTCACAATAGCCCTTTTTTTTGCACACGTTATTATAAATCGCCTGATCTCACACTATAAGTGACTGTTAAAATCCTGGAAGTGTCTGGATTCAGACTTGTCATTTCTCCCCTAAGACACCAAAGGGGTTAATGTTTGGCCAGAAATCAAAGTCTGGCAGCTTCCACCCCACACATAATGGGCATTGTTGTTCCTGAGAGTTGGTCTGTTTTTTCTGGCAGACTTTACCGTTTGGAACCACTTCTAAAACAGAAAAGGAAAAAGTCAGTCTGCTTTTTTTAAGCGCACATGCAACAAAGCATAAGGCTGGTCATAGAACTGTTGTTTTGCTAGATTTCCAGGAAAGTTGTTGGCTTACTGTTCACAGAAGATGAATTATCAACTTAAAATCCGTTTACCTCAAAAGGAGTTCATTTATATACATGTATGAGACACACATAATATCCTGAGGTGGTCACCTTCTCTCAGATATGAAGCAACACAGTACAACTGTATTAGCTGATAAGTGAACTGTGGCTGCCCATCCATCCACATATGACATCCATTTGCGTGACGTTGTTAATGGGCTCACTCATCAACATTTCCAGGTCAGTTGCAATCTCAGGACCCCCTTCGTCACTCCCACCTGATGGGACCCTAGATATTCTCATCTGAAACCACACGAATATATCTCACTACGTTAGCAATACAACAAAATCCTGTTACAAAACACCAGATTCTATTCCAATGGGAAGGGCCAAGGAATTTTTTTTTTAATTTCCTCTGTCATAAACCAAGACTTTTGTATAAACCAAAATCATACACTTGGATGTCAACAGCACATCAAATTGTTATAGACGTTTCTAAATACTTTACTCTTAGTTTCCGTACTTAGTATGTCCTGGATCAGTAACAAACAGTTTGTGAATCACGCTGGTCGGTGGACCACATTTTGCTGGACTGTGGGCTTAGTTATATTGCTGATCTACCATCTTTTAGATCAGGTTCACAAACTTTTTCTGTAAAGGGCCAGAGAGTAAAAATTTAGGCTTTGCAGACCATACAGTCTCTTGTAACTCCTCAGTTCTGCTGTTACAGTGAGAAGGCAGCCACAGACAATAAGAAAATGAATGGGCATGGCTATATTCCAAGAAAATTGTATTTACAAAAGCCGGTCACAGGCTGGGTTTGGCCCACATGCTATAGTCTGCCAACCCCCAGGATGATGATGACGACAATGATAGCAAACATTTACTAGCCAACTCTTATGCGTCAGGCCCTTTCTATCCTCCCACTATAGCCATGGATTAGGTAACACTGCTTTAATTTTACAAACAATGAAAATGTGACAGCAAGAAATGAAGAAATTATTTCGGCTTATCTGAAAATAGATGGATGGTCCAGGATCCAAACCACAGTCCCTAGGCTCATACTATACCACATATACATAATGGGTGGGATGTCTTTTTCACTATGAATGGAAAATTTTAAATGTCAGGGTCACCTTGGTCATCTTTTTCCCTTTCTGATCTCTCTACCCACCATCCACCTCAGAAGTACCAAGGTCTTGGTGTTCAATCACTCTGTAGAGTCCCTACAGCACCTGGGCCAGGCCTGGATGGTCTCCATCACTCATCCACACACTCACTTACTCACCAAATAAGTGTTGAGGGCTTACTCTGTGCCAGACACTGTTCTAAGCAATGGGGCCATAGCAGTGAATGAAATACACAAAGTTCCTTCCCTTCAAATGCTTACATTCTAGTGAGAGGTGGTAGGCAATAAGCAGAGAAATATATATCATGTTGGAGTGTCAGGGAGTCACGCTTGGAAGAAAAATAAAGCAAAATAAGAAGATAGAGAGTGACAAGGAGATGTTTCTCTTTTATCCATCTCTTGTATCTTTTCTTTACCAACTAAGATACATAAACTCCAAACAGAGGTATACTTTCAAATACACCTACCAGGTATAAACATATTATATTTATAGGATTTTTATATCCTATTTTTACCAGTTATTTTCCGCATAATTGTATGGAAAGGACACCGAGGAAGAAATGAGTACATTCACTTATACTGCAAATATTTATTGAGTGCCTACTTTGTGCCAGGCACTGTTTTTAGAACAAAGAATCCAACAATGGCAAAATACACAGATCCTGGCTATCATGGGTTTCCATTATGGCCAGAGGAGTCAGAGAATAAACAAAACACATAATAAACACATGTTAGAAGGTGATAAGTACAATGGAGAGAAGAAAAGGCACAGTGGGAGAAGGAGACAAGGAGTACCTGTGGGCAGGGGCCAGGTTGTAATTTTAAGTAGCAAGCAACATTCCTTGATCTGGTAGAATGCCACAAAAACAACGTCTATGCCAACGGCAAGCCCTAGGTTTTAGTTCACCCATTACTACAGTCAGAGTGTCATCAATTAAAAGAAAACACAGGATGTTTTGTGTTGAGTGTTCTATTTAAGTCCATAGAAAGAAATGTTATTCTTTCAAAGTCATTTTTGCCCTTCCCTTTCCCTTGCTTCAGAGAAAAATTAGGGGTTGGCAGCTGAAACAATGTAGGGATGGGAGAGCAGAAAGGAAGGAAAAACTAAGGGCCTGCATTCACGCTGGCTGACTGTTTTAACAAGGATGTAGCTGTGACCCAGCCCTCCTGGGTCCCCAGACAGCCTTGTTAAGGAACCCACAAAAACAGAGCTGGCAGACACCAAGCATTTTCCATTAAGCATAGAGATCACTTTTTTCAAAACATAATGAGATGTTAATATAGATTTGAATTTTAATCAGATCCAACTTGGGAACAGAGTGTTTTTCTGTAAATGTGAAATACTTCTAGGCTTTTAGGAAAATGTCATCCTTATAAAGGATAACTACTGTTTTACATATAAAACTGCCATTCTTCATTGGTTTTTCAGGAAAGAGGAAAATACGATAATAAAACAAAACATTGCCACAAAGACTTCTTACTTTCTTGTGAACGTTAATTGTTTCTGAGGATACTTTTTTTAAATAATTCTTACCTACTAGGAAGAATGCTTGTAGGCTTAAGGCAAGAATTAGGGAATTTCAGTTAATAAATTATGAAAACAGACATAACTTAAATCTATTTCTTGATAATAATAGTATTAATTTAAGAAGGGTATACAATCAGTAAGAGTGGATTCTAATCCACATCTCTATTTCTAAAATCACACCTTAGCCTAAACTTTTCCCCTTTTTACTTTTTTCATTTTCCTCTGTTTTTCCCCAAAGTCTTCCATGGCTGTGTACTTCTTTTACAATTAAAAAAAAAAAAATTCTCTTTTGGAAAATAATTGTTATATATGCATTACACTTAGTTTAATAACTAATCACCAATCAGTTTATTCTTGTAAACCTCAGAATGAAGTCCTCTGGGATGTGATGGGGCAGGCTGGGTCCTGGGGGGTCACTATCACCTCCCTTGGATAAATCAAGCTTTTTTCCGCATGACAAGTCTATCCTGCAATCCATTGGTCAAACAAGGAATAGGAACTCCCTGCCCCCAATCCACTTCCTACCTACTCCCCTTGAGATCAAAAAGACAATGTCAGAGCCAGCAGCTGGTGGAAGTCAGGAGGCTAGGGACAAGAATTTCCTAAACGCCCTGCATTCAAGCCGACATTCATATTCCATAGCGAAAAGAGAGGTGAGTTCCACTGAACCCCTGTGTTCGGAGGAGGGGCCTTTCCTGCAAGCTTGATATTTTCCATCTGTGCATATATTTGGACGTCTAAATGTGTGTTTATAACACACAATCCTATTCTTAAACATCCAGAGTCATAAGACAAATGCATTGGAGGGAGGGGCATTTATTTACTCTATTAAAGGATTTTTCACATTAAAATATAAATCCTTATTGCATTCTTTGCAAAGTAAAACTCTGAGATGCCATTTTATTTTCCTAACCCAGACAGAACACACAGACTGAGAATATAAACAAGGGTAACTAGGGCAAAGGGGAAGGGGAGTGTACACAGACAGGTGTTCTGAGAAGCCCCTCTAAAAACGACCAGCCCCAAACATCCTAAATAGATTTCCATTTATAGAAATTAAATGTATCCATTTTTTAAACCGCACATATCATCTATAGGAAGATCGACCCAGTTAGTAAACTTGAGTATTTGTATCGGTGAAAGACAACATGGGCCCGTGGGTGCCAGGTTTGGGGTGCATTAGAAGCACTTGGAGTGGTTTTCAACTTGAGCGATTTCAGCCCCACAGCTGAAAATTTTGATTCCGTGGATCTGAAGGGGTCCAGACATCAGCATCTTAACAAGTCTTCCCTGCAGACCCGTCTACCAGGTTACACAGCTCTTTAACATAACGTTTTTGGTTTATAATATGTATTTGGTTTAAAATTAAAAGGGGCTCTGGTACTCCTCTGTTGAAAGCTTCTCTCATAAGCCTTGGCCCTATTTTTGTACTACCTTACCCATTCTCTGTATTTCTAGTACTGCAATTTATGATACAGGATTTCAGGTGAAGATCAAGAGATACCTCTAAGAAAAACAAGAAAATGAAAACCATTATCCCTTCTTAATGCTCATTAAAAAATGACTCCTATGCACTGTCAGTCAGCTGGGTCTACAGTAACAAAATAGTGCAGTGTGGGTGGCTTAAGAAACAGTCATTCATTTCTCACAGTTCTGGAGGCTGGGCAGTTCAAGATCAAGGTACCAGCCCATTTGGTTCCCGGTCTCTCTTCCTGGCTTGCAGATAGCCAGCTTCTTGCTGTGTCCATACATGGCAGAGAGGGAGGGAGACAGAGACAGAGAGACATGGAGGGGGAAGAGCACTCTAGTATCTCTTCCTCTTCTTATAAGGTCAGTAATCCTATCATGGGGGCCCCAACCTCAAGACTGCTTCTAAACCTACTTACCTCCCAAAGGCTTCACCTCCAAATATCAGAACATTGGGGGTTAGGACTTCAACATATAAATTTTGGAGGAACACAAACATTCAGTCCCTAACATACGCAAGGATAAACTTTATACTCTTCAGAGGAGAGGCCATGAGCACCAGTCTACACATTAATACATCAAAGTCATTGCTCCCCTCAAATGAGTCCTTGGAGGTGAGAAAGTTAACTTATTTGAGAGAATGTAAATCAATCTTATCCCCCCCAAAAAAGATGCTGATGTCAGTTTCTACCATATTGATAGTCAAGCATTTGTAGAAACATAACAATGACAAAGAATGAAATTCAAGAATCTAGCACTCAAGTTGTTGTTTACTTGGTAGTAATTGCTTGGTTAGTGGCATTGCCGGTTCAAAGTGAAGTAGTAAAGAGTGAATGAAATTATCCAATCACTATTTAATTCTGTAATTCTGTCCATAAATTATCCACTCTACTTCATGTAACTGTCTTTCCTATTTCGTTTTTTTTCTCTTACTTCAGACAGACACTCTATACTACCTATTTTATAAAAGTGCTATACAGACTGGTAAACTTGAAAAGTATTTCTATTTAGACATGCCAAAGACAGAACAGTTTTCTTTGTTTTTTTTTTAATTAATTATTTTGGGGCTGTGTTGGGTCTTTGTTGCTGTGCACAGGCTTTCTCTACTTGCGGCGAGGAGGGGCTACTCTTAGTTGCGGTGCGCAGGCTTCTCATTACGGTGGCTTCTCTTGTTGTGGAGCATGGGCCCTAGAGCATGCAGGCTTCAGTATTTGTGGTGCGTGGGCTCCGTAGTTGTGGCACATGGGCTTAGTTGCTCCGCGGCATGTGGGGTCTTCCCGGAGCAGGGATCAAACTCGTGTCCCCTGCATTGGCAGGCGGATTCTTAAGCACTGTGCCACCAGGGAAGTCCCAGGACAGTTTTCTTCTCCTATATTTCCGTTAGTTAGTACTTAAAGAGGCTAATGAAAGAGGGTATATTCTGTCATTTTATTATCTGCTTGCTCCCCTGCAGCCATCACTGGAAAGATTCTGAGCACAGATGTGCTATCGGATCTGTACTCCTAGAAATGAGGAGTTTGTGCAGTGAATAGCAGTTACATTCTAATTATATTAATTCAGACTGCAATTTCTTTGAAATATAAAGGACCTGCTGTCATGATGGTGTGGACAATGGAGGCTGAACATGTCAACGACATGACAAATTCCTCGAATGGAGTGCCAGATGTATTGTTGCCCAGGATTCTTTTCTGAGAGCAAATTCAGCAAGCACTATCAGTGTCAACTCTGGAGCAAGGAATTGGTTCATTTGTTATCTTTCCAAGTTGCAGGTACATCTGCCAGAAGAGCCTGCCAACAGATGAAATGGTAATTAAAATCATTTCCGTGGTTGGAGGAGTGATTCAGAAATTGTTCCTCTTTCCTTTCTTTCTTTTCCTGTGCAAGGAAAGAATTTTGGTGAATACTGATATCAATTTGCCAAGGACAATACTAGAATTATGTGATTCACTAGGGCCTTGCTGCCCACTTTAGCGCTTGAACATCTTTACTGGGATTGGTCGTTAAGATTTTCTAACAGAGTTTTAAAGTTCTGTTCTTTGCTAGTATCATACCATCCCCTGTCTTGTAAAAGTTCTTTGCAGATGTTCACAAAATCAAAAATGGGTCAAATACACCTAACAGTATCACTCAGTTCACACACACACACACACACACACACGCACACACAAAAGGTATACTGTATCTCTTCCCTATGCCAGTTACTGTGCTAGAATAAATAGTGGGTAATGGTGACAGATTAAAAAAATATTAAAGTTGCTAAATCATATAATATAATACAGAGGCTAGTTTGGTACCTGCCTCTAGTAGTTACTCAACAAATATCAGTTTTACCTTCTCTTTCTCTTCTGTGTCCAGAAAGAGACACTACTTTGTAAATATCCCCATATTTACACGTCATCGTCACAACGACAACAAAACCAACTAGCATTTATTTTATCCTTACACACTTGTGCTGTTTTATTCCTATTACACTGAGGAAGCTGAAGCACAGAGAAGTAACGTGGCCAAGCTGACAAAACTAGGAAGGACCAGAACTGGAGATTTGACCCAAGCATCTGAATCTCAAGGCCTTGAGCTTAACCATGTTACAGTAATGTCACATGACCCCATGTAAATAATTGAACTGCAATAATTTTCCCAGACTATGCAGTAGCCTACTAATTAATCAGCTTGTATTTTAATACTCACTTGCTGGCTCTGTTTTTCAATTCTTCCTCCTTTCCTCCTCCCTCCTTCCTTCTTTCTTTCCTGCTCTTATGTCTATATAAACAGCTGCTTCTGTTTTTCTAGCAACAAAGCAAGGTTTTCTACCATCCTCAGAGACTCAGGGGAATCTTTATAACCGTCAGTAAGTGGAAAAGTGTTTTAAGATAAAATGTTAAACCACGACAAGAATTACTTTCTTCAAATCAAAACAGCAAAATAGTGTAGATTTACAGACATTGGTAACCTAGAAATTTACCAATGAGTTATTAGCATATATATATGTATATTCATACATATACAATAGAGCATTGAAACATATCAAATATGCTTAAATTCATGAGGTCTTAGTGATATTAACAATAAAAGCAAAAACAACAGCTTCTGTTCACTTTAGAGGATACCAGAGAGAAACAACTCATTACTCTGCAAACTGGTAGATAAAAGAACAAAGCATTTGTCCTGGGTTTTTTAGATGAACTTTACTTCACATAACCAAATAGGTTATGAGGGGGAAGTTTCTCCTTGTAGAAGGACCCCTGTCAATAAAATAAAAAGAAATCACTGATGGATACAGGCCATTATATATTTGTCAAAACCTATAGAACGTACAACATGAAGAGTGAACCCTAATGTACACTATGGACTTTGAGTGACAATGACGTGTCAGTTTAGGTTCACTCATTGTCAAAATGTACTGCTTTGGTGCTGGATGTTGATAGGGAAAGAGGCTGAGGCTGGTGGGGGAGACAGGGGAGAAGGAATAGATGTGTATTTTCCACTCAATTTTGCATGAATCTAAACCTGCTCTAAAAAATAAAGTCTATTCTTTTTAAATTGTAAACTCAGGATATCGCGACTTTGCAATAGCTAATGAAATAATGGATCTAAGCAAAACTCCTCAATAATTGATAACATGACACACGCACAAATACATTTCTACTGATGGAAATATATACTACAATTTATGACATAGTCTTGCTAAAAACATGGAACCAGAATCTAATAAAACCTCTACCTTTACCTATAAATGTATAGGAAGTGCAAAGTATAAGACAGTAAATGTACTTGAGAACACCTCAAGGAACAGAATCAGGACAATTCGGACTGTTATCAGACTGTTAGAAAATTTCAGGGAAAACAGTCTCTTTTCTTCAACCAAAAATCCTAAGAAAAAAATTGGAGTTGAAGGAGGACCCAGAAGATTTAAAGAGACTTTAGCTACTCACAAGCAATCGCAAGGCATGAACCTTGTTTGGATCTGAATTCAAACAAACTTTTAAAAAACAGATTATAAGACAGTTGGGGATAGGTGAATGCTGACTGCATATTTCTTTTTTTTTTTTTTTAATGAATTAATTTATTTATTTTTGGCCACGTTAGGTCTTCGTTGCTGTGCACAGGCTTTCTCTAGTTGCGGCGAGTGGGGGCTACTCTTCGTTGCAGTGCAAAGGCTTCTCATTGAGGTGGCTTCTCTTGTTGTAGAGCACAGGTTCTAGGCGCGCGGGCTTCAGTAGTTGTGGCACGCAGGCTTAGCAGTTGTGGTTCGCAGGCTTTGTTGCTCCATGGCATGTGGGATCTTCCCAGACCAGGGCTCGAACCCGTGTCCCTTCGCTGGCAGGCAGATTCTTAACCACTGTGCCACCAGGGAAGACCCCCATATTTCTTGATATTAGGAATTATCATTAATGTGTTAGGTGTGATAGAGGCATTGCAGTTATCTTATTTTTAAAGAATCCTTATCTCTTCGAGACTCACATTGGACGATATACAGATGAAATGACCTGATGTCTGGGATTTGTTTCAGAATACATAATGGGGTGGGGTAGATGTCAGTGAAGCAGACTGATCCTGAGTGAGTGACGTCAAATAAGCATAGAGGTCCATTTTACTATTTTTTCATGTTCTTTTTGCATGCATTTGAGATGTTTTATAATACAAGTTTGTATAACTTATAAATTTACTTAACATGCCCAAGCCTGTTTTCATTTGTAAAACAGAAATAACATTATCAAGGGCAAGAGTAACATCTCCTTACAGGTTTTTTGGAAATTTTAAATTATGGATTAAACACGTGGCTCACTGTAGATATTAGAGAAATATTTTAGGGACTCAGGTTGACACACTTATTATTGAATTGACTGGCCTAAGCTTACTGGAGTTTCCACACTGTCCCTGGAATGTAGTAAGACTAGGAAGGCTTAGGAAGGGACAAGAAGAGCTTACGTCCTCAGCTGCCACCCTTTGGGGCACCACAAACATGCTGGTTGGAGTTGTTCATTTTTTTTTCAACTTCAGTCTTGTACCCAGTTACAGTTATTAGATTTGCTGATACTGGAGCACATGTAGATACCCTGGTTTTGCTAAATATTTATTCAATTCTAGGCAATCGCAGGTGCAAGGAGAGAGTGCAGATATACCACATCTCCCTAAGCCATTTACTCTGGCTCCACCCACACTTGGACAGGCAGTTTTCTTTGATGAAATACCGAAAGTATCAGATGACCTTCAAAACTAAGTAACGCTAAACCCACCAATTTCCCCAACTCGTTCCAATTCTTCGTGATCATTCTCTTTTTGCTTTGCATCCCTGTTCTACTTATCCTCACAAACCTCTGAGAGACCAAAGTTTAAAGGAAAAAATTTACAAAAGTGAAGAACAGGGGTTCAGAAGCCAGAAAAGATTAGATTGCACCCAAAAACCAATGGTTTGCTTTCAGAGATGACATGCCCCGGGTAGGAATTCTTCGGGTTAGTTTTTCAATAGCTGAATTTTTTGGCTCTCTGGGTCCTGCTGGAGACTTGAGTTTGTCAAGAGCTGAATCTGGACTTTCTCCAGCTCATGGCTGCATGTCAATGCATGTGATTTCTAATACAGCCAATTTTTATTTTTCTAACTCGCTTCCAATTCTCAAATGTAGCTCCAAAGAAAACAGAAAGTAATTAAAATGTCAACACTTCCCTGAAAAGGAACATAAACTCTCTTTGGATTTTCTTCCCACTGGAAACATTGCTTTTCTCCAAGGCACCAGCCCCATGCGTGGTAACCAGCAATCACTCATAGCAGAGCCGGTTGATGGGCAACACACATAAATCCCCCTCTTTCCATTACCTTGTTTGCATTTCTTCTTCTCCCTTGCCATTTTCCTAATGGAGAGATCCTGTAAATGAAGTACTTAAGTCTGTCTCTCATAACGGACTAATATCTACTCCATTGTAATATATCCGAATTTTATGCGATGAAATAAGCTCCAGCAGCAATAAGCTATTGGATCTAGCGTGAATAAAGTAATGTGGAGCCTAACAGCTTATTATTCAGTGCAGTGCAATAAATTAACTGAGCATCATTTTGCATAATGGGAGCCTGATTATTTCTTTTACCTTCATTTGGATTGGTTCAGATGGATTATGACTCTCTACAGGTTTACGTGAAACAACTTCTCTTTTCAATGTATTATATTAAAGGATGAAATAAGGGGGGTGGGAAACATGGGTCATGATTTTGTGTTTTGTAAGGTTAGTCCTTCAAAAGAGATTTCCCCACTGAGAGGAAAATTTTGTGACAGTTGGCCCAAGAACTGCGATGTTCAATTGGGGAGAAAAATGTTCATCTTGCACCCCAGCCCCTTTCCCACTTTCTTCCCATAGATTCCTGCCGATTCCTTGACTCAATTTTGAAAAGTACTTTTAGTGGAACTCTTGATTCCTTCTTTCCAGTACCTCCCCGACCCTAGCATCTCTCCTCCCCACACCCAATTACTTAGCACTTTGGTGCACATGTCGGGCTGACTGTCACCATCAACAGTGAGTCCAGAGGCTCCATCTAGGACCACAGCCCCACTTACCACCAAAGGTCTGCAAAACACATCAAAGTGTATGAAAACACATGCCAGCGTTAAAAGCTGCTGCAAGCGGTCACAACCATCATGTTTGAGAACTGAGCACGAATCAAGCAACTGTCTGATCTTTATAGCAACTCTATCATGGGTACCATCTTCCCAATTTAACAAGTGGAAACTGAGTCTCATAGAGATAACTTCAAAGTCTGTGTGACGTTACATTATTTGCTGGAAAAAAAAATGTTAGCAAAATAGTATCTCTATGTTTCTGCATCACTGTCAAGGAAAAAGCAACTCAAGGTGGGTATTCCATTGGCAGTGAGGCTGAACCTTCATAATCATGTAGGTGGAGTTATTTTTACAGTACTTAAAATAGGATAAATATGTGGTCTGCTGATTTTGCTTTTTACAGAGACATTTGCAGTCTTTCCTGGATTATAAACCGCTTGAGGCCAGGACATTTATTTCTATATTTATAACAGGACATCAGTGTGGTATGGTGTTTGAGGCAGAAAACCCCAGGTTTCAATTTGGACTGTACTTACTACTAACTGTAGAGTGAGTTCCAGTTGGTTTAATTCAAAAGTAGGTAAATATACTACATAGAGTTATTGGAAAGGTTAAATGAAACAAATTACATAAACAAATAGCCCAGGAAATGTAATCAATGCGTTCTATTTCTCTATATCCATCCCACCCCTAGTATCTAAGCATCAGTTTTCCATGCACGGAGATATTCCATGGAAATGTCAATGGGACATGAAAGTGTTATGACTGAAAGACACCTGATTGAAACACTTCTTCCATTATTTTCTCTTACAAGTATTCATTTCACACACATTTAGCCATCTCACCAAAATGAGATTTTTAAAAGATGATTTTAATTCTAAAACTAGGAGTAATAAAGTGAATAAAGATACTTGGCATTCGTACCTACAGTTCTTTTCTTCTAATTCCTCCTTTCTTACTGCTTCACTTCTTTTCCCCAGGTTGTGACAGTAAATGCTGCTGATAATATAAGAAAGCTCCAGATCAAGATCAAGGACATATAACTTTAAACTTTTATCTCCTCACTTCTTTGACATGAAACTCTCCTTTTGTTTGAGGGGAAAAAGACCTAAGTAAAATGGCAAAAGGTGAATCTTGAGTTTTTCAAAAATTTAAGGAAATTGGAGAAAAAATGAATGACAATCTTGTGAACAAGAAAAAAAAATGCATGGCAAAGCCTTGCTTTATTATAAGTGGCTTCAAGCTTTAAAGACACATAAGGAGGGGGACCCTGTTCGCTGGAAATAGTTTCACTTTGTTGGGGTCTGAATGAAATGTTTGATAAAAATTATTATTTTAATAAATGACAGTTTATTTCATCTTTGGCTTATGATATCCTTTCCTCTGGAGAACTCAGAGAATTTGGTACATTTCTTTGAGTTATAACAAGAGCATTATTTGACAGAATTTGAGTTGATAAAATGACAGCTCAGAGAGGTTAAGTGAAATATACAGGATCACACAGCAAATTAGTGACAGAAATTTAATAATTTGGAATTAAGAGAGTGCAGAAGCTTTACAATGAGAAAACAGAGGTAAGTTGCTGGGTAGAACAGTTTGCTTGAAGACAGAAACTTTGTCCTTGAATCTTCCTCTCCATACACTAAAGGAATACATAATCTCATCGGAGGTGGGGAGCAACGGGGCATATGTGAGATAGTACTTTGCCTAGAAAGTTGGCAAGGAGTACAAAAGTAATGCATAAGATGAGCTTTGACAAGTGGGTAGGACTTCCCACGGACCACACTGTGGACTGGGAGTGGGGAGGGAAGGCATTCCAACGAGATGGGAGAACTATGCAGCAGCATGAAAACATGAGTGTAGACGACCTGTGTTGTGAAAGCTGAAGGGGTGCTGTAGACAGAGCCTTTATAGCCCCTAAATTCATATATTGATACCTAATCCCCAATATGATGGGGTTTGGAGGTGGGGACTTTGGGAGTGATTAGGTCATTACTGCCCTTACAGGAGATGTGGTATATATGACTACTACCCAGCCACACAAATGAATGAAATCTTGTCATTTGTGGCAACGTAATGGACCAAGAGGGCGTATGCTAAGTAAAATAAGTCAAACAGGAAAAGACAAACACTGTATGACTTCACTTATATAGAGAATCTAAAAACCAAAAGAATAAACAAAACAAAATAGAGAGACTCATGTACACAAACTAGTGTGGCCAGAGGGGTGGAGGCTACTAGGGAGTGGGCAAAATAAGTGAAGGGGATTAAGAGGTACAAACTTCCAGTTATAAAAGAAATAAGTCACTTGCTCTCCCCACCGTGTGAGGACACAGTGAGAAGACAGCCAGACAACGACGAGTCAGGAAAAGGGCCCTCATCTGACCATGCTGGTGCCTCGATCTTGTATTTCCCAGCCTCCAGACCATGAGAAAAAAACATCTGCTGTTTATAAGCCACCCAGTCTATGGTATTTTGTTACAGCAGCCTGAACAGACTGATACACGGGGATAGTAAGTAGATCCCAATCAGGTTTGCATTTTGGAAAGATGAATATGGTGAGAGTAAAGGATGGAGCTAAAGTTGCGAATAGAGAGGCCAGCCAGGGAGCCCTTACAATCATCAGGGGGTTTGAGCCATCTCTGTGTTGCTCACTTAGTTTAGCTCAGCAGTGTGGATTCTGGGTGGCTGGCCAGGATCATTCATCAGAGGTGGTCCTTATTCTTGCATATCACCCGCTTGTCCCATTAAACCACGTTCACATCTCAGCAAATTCCAGAGTGTGTTATATACCTTTGGGATTACTCAAAGCAACAAATCAGTAGAAGCCATAGTTGAAAAGAAAGTAAAACTAAGAACAGGATACAAAAGCACACCAATTTATGAACGGGTGAAAGAGAAGAGGAACCCATGAAGACTACCTAGAAGGAAAAGCCAAAGAGGAAGAAGGAATTTCTAGAGCTAAAAGATGGAAGTCAAGAGAGGAGAAGTTGGGCTTCCCTGGTGGCGCAGTGGTTGAGAGTCCGCCTGCCGATGCAGGGGACGCGGGTTCGTGCCCCGGTCCGGGAAAATCCCACATGCTGTGGAGCGGCTAGGCCCGTGAGCCATGGCCGCTGAGCCTGCGAGTCCAGAGCCTGTGCTCCGCAACGGGAGAGGCCGCAACAGTGACAGGCCCGCGTACCGCAAAAAAAAAAAAAAAAAAAAAAAAAAAAAAGAGAGGAGAAGTACATCAGACACAGGGGAAAAAAAGGTCATGAGCACCAAGTGCTGGGAGGAGGCCACGTGAGCAGACAAACGGGGGAAAAGTCCCTGTCTACCTAAATGGAGACTGTGGGGTCATTGCTGGACCTTGACAAAAACACTTTGTGTGGAATAAGAGTACAGAGGTCCTTTTACAGGTAAATTGGGGAAGTATAAAGGGAGACAGACAACATAAATGAGTATCTTTTTAAGACATTTAAGTTATGAAAAAGGAGAGGGAGGGGCTATAGATGGAAGGGCTTGTAGAACTAAGGTAGGGACTTTTTTCATTTTATTTTTAAACAACATAGAGCTTTGAACCTGTTTAAGTCACGAGAGTAAGAAGTCTGGGAAAAGGATATAGTCAGAGAATGTTCTAACCAACAGAAATATAATTGCTAGAAATGAACGCTTTGGGTGGGCCAGGAGATGGATATCAGTAAGTTAAAAAGGGAGAATTAAAAAGGGGAATTTCATCAAAAGAAGCAAGGAGACCCCAGTTTCTGGTGATGATATATAGCAGAGCACACGTGGAAATAACCCTTTAGACTCTAAAGTATCGGGAGCATCCACCATCAAACATCAGCTACATCTCTTGGGAGCAATGTCACCCTTGACCAAGTAAATGCTTCACCTCTCTAAGACTCAGTTTCCTCATCCATAAATAGTGACAAATACCCCTACCTCAACGAGCCATATGAGCGTGTCCATCTTACCACTTCCTATATTTTCCCAGCTTTATTTTTTCTCCCTAATGCTTACAACTTTTTATTTATCTTGTTTATCATCTATCTCTCCTATTAGAATGCAAAACCAGACAAGAGTGGGGATTTTTGTTCACTGCTGTATCTTCAGCAGCGCAGCACCTGCACATAGTAGGTGCTCAATAAATAACTGTTGAATGAATAAATAAATGAATGGTTATGACGTTGCAGAGCAGTTTCTCAACTTTGACACTGTGGACACTTGGAATCAGATAATTTATTTGTTTGGGGGCCTGTCCAGTGCTTTGTGGCATGTTCAGCAGCAGCATCGACCTCTAACCATCACATGCCAATCGCACTCCATCCCCAGTTGTGCAAGCAAAAATGTGTCCCAACATTGCCAGATACCCCCTGACGGACAAAATTTCCGAGGTGAAAACTTCTGCTTTGGGAGTCAGTGCTTTAAAATGCTTGTTTTTAATATTGTTAGAATTATTGTTAAAATTGTTAGAATGGAGGAATAAAAAACGAAGTAACACTTGGTCTCCAGATTCTCCCACAGCCTGCTTAATTTGAGGTGGAGAAAAATACTGCTGCTGAGATGAGTATTGGCTTCACAGCACAGTGACATTTTAGTTATTTTACCAAGAAGCATGTTTAGAAGAAAACAGTTCAAAAATCCAGAAAGTGCTTCCTTAGTCTCTCACCTCTTAGTTGCATGTGACATATTTTCTTCCTTGTCACCTCTCTGGACAAACAATAACAACACAAATAATTATCCCTACCCACTTAGTCTGTTATCATCAAAGTTAATAATGTATGAGACAGAATTTAAGAGCCAACACTTTAAAGAGAAAGATGTCTCCACCTCCACATTCTAATTAAGAAAGGATTATAAAAAGCCAGAAGATACAGCTCAAGTTTTCCTTCTTGGGATTATCTCTCCCTTCAGATTTTCCTTTTACCACCCCATTCCTTTGCTTTGAACAGAGATCAACTGTCTTGTACTCAAATGGCTAATAGTGACCTTTCAGAAACATGAGGATTTCATAAAATGGGGAATGTTCCAAAAATTGCTTTTGGAAGCATAAAAAAATAATGCCATAAAAAGACCCAGAAATGACTTGGCCGCAGGTTCTCCCCCTACGTACAGACTCCACGAACTGGGGAGCAGTGTCAGACCGACAGAGAACCCATGGTGAGGGCAACCCTACGTCTGAGTCTGCCTGAAACAGTCCCGGTTTATGCCTGCTATCCCAGGACGGTAATTAATTACTAGCAGCCTCTTGCATTTTCAAAATGTCTGCGTC
This sequence comes from Aethalodelphis obliquidens, assembly GCF_003676395.1. Lineage (NCBI taxonomy): Eukaryota > Metazoa > Chordata > Mammalia > Artiodactyla > Delphinidae > Aethalodelphis > Aethalodelphis obliquidens. Next base: position 36,730,686 of record NW_020837952.1, read on the forward strand.
TGGATGTGACGTATAAAGTCACCTTCACACGGAGTTAATGAGCATTTGATGTGCGCACAAAAGGAAGGCAACGTCGAGAACTGGCTGGCTGTTTCCTTTGTCTGGACCCCGAGCACACCCCAGACTTTTCTCGGCGCTCTGGCAGCCCAGCTGCTGGGAGAGAACTTTCTGTAGCACAAGCTCAAAGATGAACTATCTATGAGTCAATAAATGAATCAGTCCACCCAGCTTATTGATCTGTGTATCACTTATCTCCCCAGTCCCAGGAAAAGTGAAATGGCAATTAGATGGTCATGTCCCAGAGTCTGGCAAGTAGATGATCACGTCCCAGATCCTAACTGCTCAGGATTTCCAGAAGGCACTTAGATTCAAGGTCAAGTGGGGTGAGAGTTAACGCTCACCAGCCTGGCCTCAGATTCCTGAGCCTGTTAAAAGGGCCCCAGACTGCAAGGTGCCAGCCAGAAGAGCCCCTTGATAAGAACCTCCTTGCCCTGTAGCCCAATCCCCCTCAGATTAGGGGAGGGCTGATATTTAGAGAGAGCCAACTGACCAAGGATGTCCCGCCATGTTGCTAGAAAGATAAGCCTTTGTTTTTCAGGACCAAGAACACAGCTTAAAAGATTACACTAGAATCAGGGGTTAGCCCCATAACAGCACACCCACTCAGATCAGACGTCCCGGGTCCACAGTAGAGCTGGCCCTCGTTCCAAAGCCAAGCTGAGGAGGAGAGGAACTGAGAACTCAAGAACAGCTAAAAGGTAGCCTGGGATTAGACGATATCTGCTAGGCGGCCACCAAGCCTTTCCACGGCCTAGCAGCCCTGCTACCCCCGGCTGCAACTCTCATCATTCATCCCCTCAAACTCCAGAATGAACTGCTTTCCATTTCTCAGATATGTTATAGTGCCTCTCCTCTTAGTGCCTCTGCACTTAGAGTTCTTTAGAACACACCACAGCCTCTAATCTGCATTTTACTCATCCCTCAAGTCTCAGCATAGACATGATGTCCTCCAAGGAACCCTCACTGAACCCCCCAAACTGGAATTATGGAGTCCCTCCTAAAACATCCGTTTTGTATTTCCTGCTATCAACGGACTCATCACTCTTGGTTTTAACTGTCTATTTATCTATAACCTCTACTCAGTTATAACCCCTTTGAAGTTAGGAACTGTGTCTTGTTCCTTGCTCTCTATTTTTCCCCAAGTAACACATGCAATACCTGGTATGTAGCAGATACTCAAAGAACATATTTTGAATGAATGAATGATCAGTTTTACTTGGTGGCAGGGACTGTGGAGCCTAATGGCATGAATAATGACACCTGACAAGTAAGTAAGCACTTAAAAAACATGGTATAGAGAACACACAATATTTCCATTACCTTGTTATTTATGTGTCACCTACCATGTACCAGACATTTTACTTGCAAAGTTATTGTGTTAAATTAGATAATGTACATATTTGATGTTTAATAAACAGCAGCTGATGTCGTTATCTTACCTAGCTTCACTGCAACCCTGTGATATAAGTATTTATGATCTGCCTTTTAACACTTGAGGGAACTGAGCCTCGGAATGGCAATGTCAAGATGTTAATAATATCTAACTAAATAATAACTTCCTGACTCTAAAATCCAAGATCTTTAACTATAGAATTCAGCCTCTCTGTGAAATGAAAGGGTGGGAGGGAGGGAGGAAGGAAGGAGGGAAAGGAAGGAGGGAGGAAAGAAGACAGGGAGGGAAGAAATAAAGAAGGAAGAAAGAAAAGAGGATTGAGATAATTTTTCTTTTAACTCTGCCTAACTTTTATCCTTGCAGAATTCTTCAAACAATATCATTGCATTTCTTTCCATAGCACCCAAGCTCCACCCATCACAGTTATGATTTATGAAGAAATATTATAAAGATGATCAAACTCCCTGATTTAACTGAGCTGTGACATCGCTTGGACATCATAACCAGCGTGAAGCTCTGTCCACACTGACTTTTCTGGCCAATGTCCTTGCTGGGCACATTCTGCATCTGTCGGCTTTGCCCTGACTCTGGTCTCTCTGGCTTGCTGGTGTGAGTCCCCTCATCCTTGTGGAAGATGCTGAGTCAGAATACTCATCCAAGTACTTTGACAAATTGAGGTTAAGCATCTATATGAAGAGTCATAAACGTTTGCAGGGCGGTAGGGGAGGAGGGGTCATCAATTAGCTGCTTAAACCCAGTTTACAGCCTTTCTCCATAGATGACAAACAGGAAAAACAGATAAGACCTAAACACTCTCTAACATCTAGTGGCTGTCAGAAATTTATCAGGCCAGATCAACGCCATCTCTATTCGCCTCCAAAAAGAGAAAACCGCTAACTAAGAAAATGCTTCCCCATCAACAATATAATCCAGAGAACTCAGAAAGTCTGTATGTGAGGCTATATGTGGAAATGTTCTTGGATGATTCAAGAATAACATACGGCATCTGATGTAACCATCCTGGTCAGCCTATACAAGCATATTTCTTCCTTCATTGAACATGTACTAGGTGCCAGGCACTACGTTAAACTCTAGGATTAAATTATAAACTATACAGAAATGATATATGCCCTCATGGACCATATAGTCTGGTATGAAAACAGATAATTGAATAATCACAGAAATATATAAATGAGTATAAACTATAATATGCCTCTCAAAGAAAATCAGTTTTTAAAAAAAAATTATTCTATAATGAATACATTTTAGGAAAGAGGTGTAATTAAAATTTTGGGTATAATAACCAAAAAGTTACCAATAAGTCCCCAAAAGATAAAGCTTGCTGGGTTGATGAAAATAAAGTTATTTCTAAATGTAGGCTTGTCCAGTAAGAAAGGCTACTTTCTCATGTATTTCTTTCCAAGAAGAAAGTGATGTAACAAATCATTGACATTTATGGCTACTAAATGTTATGTATTTATTTTGTGAGGATCAGTGAAGTACGAATACTCATTTTATTTCAGAGAATTATGAAACTTTAGAGTTGGGAGAAGGTTTTGAAATTAAATCCTATTCCCCCTTATAGTTTCACAGATGAGGAAACGAAGATCCAGAAAAAGCAAGTGACTTACTCAACATCACAAGTATATGTGTAAGAGCTAGAAGTGAAACTTGGGTTTCCTCATTCAGGGTTCTTTCCTCCAAACCAAGTTGCAATAAACCCTTTACTTTTTTGTAGGGATGCTAATTACCAAAGAGGTCATGGTTTACTTTTTTTTTAAAAATTCCCTCTCTCTCTCTCTCTCTCTCTCATACACACACACACACACGGAGCAATAAAAGAATATGCTTAAGGCAAAAGCTATCAACTAAATAGTAATCTAGTGTTACACTACTACTGTTACATAGCAGACAGAAAAAAATATGTGTTCTTTGTTAATTCAGTCCCTGAAAGAAGCTTTCAGACAAAGCCCAGTTGATTACTCCAGATTCTTTGCTGTCTACTTGTGGGTTTGTTTGATTTTATACAGAAAACGGTTTAGTGTTTAAACATAAAAGCCTGAGTTGAACAGACCGGAACTTTTTCAAGGACTCGAAAAAAATATTACAGTATTACACTTAGTCTTTGACAAGAAATATTTTTTCCAAGGTGGCATTCATGTACATTCCATACTGTGGTTATCCAGAGTTTGCCTTGGCAACTTGATTTATTTTACATACTCACTTATCATAAGCTCAGACAATTAAGAAAAAAAGACAAGGCAAAAACACAAACTTTAAGTGTTTATTTCTTCAAAATCAAGGTACAAGTTTAATATGTATTATCCACATTCTACAGTTAAAAACATTTTTAGATCTCCTAAAATTTGGCATCATCTTAGCTTGAATCATCTGCTCAAAGCAGGGGCAGGAGTGAGAGATGCCAGAAGACCTAATCTGCCTGCCAAGGATGTACACCCTTTCTCGTTAAGTGCGAGCCAGTCATGAAAATTTAACCAGGCATTCTCTTTCTAGGCCTAAGTTTTCTCATGGAAACAATGAAAAGTCTGGATAAATTACCTTGTTAGTCCCTTATAGCATCAGAATATCCTGTTCCTTTTAGTTCTCACTTTTATTATTTGCTCCAAAATCTAAATAAGATTCAACATATGTCCCAGGGACAGAGAGAGCTGGCATAAGAATAAGACACATAGCAAACAAGGCTCCAGGTAAAATCTAAAGGTACACATGAATTATACGTGTTAAGAGAAAAATGGTCTAAATGAGCACCCAGAGGTTAGATATATCTCGAGATGTTGGTACAACTGTACTCTCAAAATACAGACTTCAAGGTGTTAAAAAACATTTGACATGCACAGACCTTTTTTTTTTTTTTTTTTTTTTTTTTTACAAACTACTGTTAATTATATACTGATCAGGTGGAATTTCAAATATGTTTGGCAGTTTGAAAGAAGAATCGTCATTCCTTCAATCTAAGAGAACTGCATTAATTTAGGTAAACCACACTTTCTAGTATACACTTATTACATACAATATAATAACACTAACACTAAACACTAATGCTGAATGTGCCTTAGATGAAATGTTATAAGTTAACTTCTATTCTAAGGTTTTACATTATAATTTCAGTGATGGAATTCCATGGCAAAAGCAATAACTGGCACCAATAAATGAGAACAATTTCTCTTAAAGAGAACATTTTACCTTAAAGAGCACAGAAATATCTCTTTAGTAATCATAGTTTTTAGAGAAAACAGGAACTTTCTGGTAAAATATTAATATTCTTTGCACTGATTCCAGTAGCAAACAAGAAAAGTTGATAATGCAGTTCCAGAAAATGGGGTGATTGCCAATTGAAAATGTGGGAAGAGAAAGTATCCATTTCCCTGAAGGAACATACGGAGTCCTTTTAAGAGAAGTACATTTAAAGAAAACTGTTTTGGACAACACTAATTCCATCGTTCGTTTTTGGCTTTCTTTCACATGACTATGTCTCTACAGATGCTCTGAGTACCAGTGGGGAATCTCTACTGGAAATTCTTTCTTTGCCGTTTGGCAGAGTCTACATCATAAATAAGTGTCAGAGTTAAGATTTTATTGTTGGTTTTTATGTGTGACCGGTTAAAAAGACAGACTTTTACCATCACGTTGGATTATACTAGACAAAAATAGGGATGAATGGGTTAAAAAAAAGACAAGACCAAAGGAAAGAAAGAACAAATGAAATTTTCTTTTTGAAACAACATAGCAATAATAGCCTAGCTGATGTTTTAACATTTAACAATGTCCCCTAGCAGGGACATTGTTAAATATGTTATAGATGTTATCCAGAAATAGGAGCAAAATGGCAGTGTGAACACACAGTCTCTCCCACTCTAATTTCTCTGATATGATCAAATAAAGAAATATATTCATAACCGCACTGGAAAACAAGAAAGAGTAATGTCAACATCAAAGAGGTAAGATCATCGTAAGAGATATAGAGCAGATAGGATTGAATTCTTGGTGAAACAAGACCAGAGAGCAACATACAGGAGAGAACTAGCGTGGAATGGGAGTGATTACAGGGAACTTCAGGCAGAAGGAGGTCAGGGAGTGATTGTCACAGTGATTAATTGGGGCAGTGCATTTGGAGGAACTAGGTCTGTCAGCCAGCCCCCCACCTCCTGAATACATGGAGCAAGAGAGAGCAGCAATTGCCCACAGGCGAAAACAGATGAATGTGGGCTCTGAGACCAAAGAGCTGGGGCGGTTCATGTCACAGGTGGCTAGTGATACTCACATTGCCTCCTTGAAGGATGCCTTCTTCTGCCTCCACAATCAATGAGACAAGCTCTATCATCTAAACCAACTTTACTAAAATGTAAACAAGATATTCAAACTTGTATGCCAACAAAACTAAGAAGCCGAGATAAGGAAAGATATGGGATATGAGAAAGCATGGTACAAAGGACAAAAGAAACAGTAAACAGTGTATTACTAACTTTAAATTCTTTTATGCATAATATGCAAAATATCTTTATTGTAATTTCAAATTAAAATTTCAGCTGATTCTAAATTGGGAGGTGACGAAGCACAAAGAAATGAAAAAATATTAATGTTCTTATTTGGTTTTCTGGGAGCATATAAATGCTGATGAGTTCTAGTTATTGTCCAAAACTAATTATGTTGAAAGATACCTCTTAAGAATTTAAAGGTAAATCTTCTGGTTAAACATAGTGAATTAAATACGCATATTCACTGTACTTCCTTTGAAATGCTTCTAAAAACTTAAAAGGAAATTAAGCTTACATACACACACACACACATACACACTTTAAACCAATAATAGCAAAGAGAATTGGAGACGAAATGATAACAAATGAAGTATGTAAAACAAAGAGAAGAAAAGAAAACAGTTGGGTAAGTGGTAACTGATTTAATTGATTAGAGGAAGCTAAACTTTATGCCTGAGAGAAGAATGTTAACAGGAAATAAAGACAATGTGTGCAGGAAAAAACCCAGAATACTTTAAGAATTGGAGGTTCCAAGTATCTCTGAAGATGAAGGTGAGGGGTGAAACTGAAGAAAGGAATCTTTGAAAAAAGTCTGAATAAGGAGCAGTTAGACCCCCAAAGTCCTCCCCTATACCAACAGCTAGGTGAGTACCTCTAACACATCTAAAAAAGGAGAGTAAAAGATTCTGAAGAGATTGAATCTGAGAAGCTCTACACTTCATACACATGAAGTACAGTGGAGAGATTGTCTACTTGAAGAACTCTGGGACCCTTCCAGCCCTGGAAGCAGCATTATTATCCCCATCCCACTCCAGACAGGACACTGGAGAAGTCCTCCCTGCGGGAACCATCCCATCCAAGGGAAGACCCACTGACAAGGCTGAATCCAGTTTGTACAGACAGTATTCTTAAAGGAGTTGTTGATGACAAGTGCATTCTGAGTGTCTGGACACCTTCTCTGATTGAATGATACCCATGCCATAGCAGTTGTCAAATACTTTTAATATTACACTTGGGGTTTCCCAGTAAATAACCAGTTCCACACTTAGTTACCAGGAAGACCAGGAGTCAATAAAGACCCAGCCTCATGCACAGAACATTCCATCAGCTATTTGGAGCCTCACTCTTAAGTGTGAATAGCCGGCCAATGGTCACCAGATATTTGAAGAAAGACTCCAATATGGAAAGCAAAGATTAAAATAATAATAATAAATTAACAGAATTTGTAAGTAGCAGCGGTAATTCAGGAAGCAGGAGAAAACTTCAAAAGTGTTACATTTTCAGGGCTTCCCTGGTGGTGCAGTGGTTGAGAGTCCGCCTGCCAATGCAGGGGACATGGGTTCGCACCCCAGTTCGGGAAGATCCCACATGCCGCGGAGCGGCTAGGCCCATGAGCCATGGCCACTGAGCCTGTGCGTCCGGAGCCTGTGCTCCGTAATGGGAGAGGCCACAACAGTGAGAGGCCCGTGTACCGCAAAAAAAAAAAAAAGTGTTACATTTTCAGAGAAATATAAAAAGATATTTATCCATGAAACAAACAATAGAATGCTATTTAAAAGAAAAAAAAAGAAACCATCAGAAATATAACAAAGGATCCTTTCTGCATGAACAGAAATTTTTTAAGCAAATATAAAGGTTAGGAGCATAAAGTAGAAATTGCCCAGAAATTAGATCAGAATAATAGAGATGGAAAGTAGGACAGAAGGGTAAAGAAAAACGAATCACGGGATCAATCCAGAGAGTCAGAGATCTGAATTATTGTTTCAGAAAAAATAAACTGAAAGGGAAAAATATCAATGAATTAATACAAGAAAATAAATCACCACTGAAAAATATGCAGATTAAAACCTTCAGAATAACAGCAAGGTATTGAAACACGGGTCTTGCTGGTAAAGAACTACACTTACTGAACAAAGATAGTCATGAGCTCATCTGCTTTAAGGTAAAATAATTAGTGATGAGTCTTCCTGCAGTTGAGGATTTAATCCATCATGAGACCACAACATGTCAATTTTTCATGAGCAGTTGATTTGGAAAACTATGTTCTTGTGGTTCAAGGAAGTATTGCTCCTCCATAAGAGAGCCAGTATCTTTCACTTTAAGACCAAAGTACTCCAAACATCAGATGTTTAAGTCTGAAAACTCATGATTGCCTAAAAGGATTTATCCACTAACTGGCCTGAATAATGCCTGGAATTCACTTTTCTATCTGTCCAAATATCATCCAGAATGAGAATCATGAACAATCCTAGACAGACACCTTCACCAACAGCAGCAGCATGACCGTCGCCATTTATTGAGCACCGGCCCTATGAGCATAAAAATACTTTGGGAAGCAGGATTATCAGGTGACGGGAAAAGAGAGATGAGCAAAGCAACTGATGTTTTAAATAACTTTTTATATGGGAAATTTCAAATACATACCAAAGAAAAAGAATAATATAATAAGCCCCCATGCACATGCCCTCAGCTTCAACCATTTTTCGACTCCTAGTCAACCTTATTTTATTTATACCCCCATCCGATCTCACCCCCACATGCACTGTATTATTTAGAAACAAAACTAAAACATCGCAACATTTTACCTGTAAATATATATGTGTATAATATATAATTATATATGCATACATATGAAATAGCTACACATATATATTTCAGAGATAAAAACTTTTTCTTAAATGTAACGACAATTTATTATCATAACTAAAGATAATTAACAGTAAGTCAATAATATTACTAACTTTCCAGTCAGTGCTCACATTCCCCCAATAGTCTAATAATTTTGTTTTCATTTCATTGATTTGAATCAGAAGCTATTTTCTAGTTGGTTACCCGGTGGTATAGTATACAGAAAAAACAGGATATGTGCTGAATTATTTCTCTTCATTTTTTAGCATTCAAATTTATGAGTTGGTTACCTAGTATCCTCCAAAGAGGGCCCATTGTTTTGGGGGTTTGAGGGGATGTGTTTTGGCTGTGTGTGTGTGTTTTGGAATCACTATAAGTTTAAATATAATGGATGTGTTTCAATCATCACAGTTATTATTTTATTGATGCTCAAATTGTCCCATCTTTGACTGCAGAAAGCCTTTCCTAGTTGGCTCCAGAGTATTTTAGACATAACCCCAAAAGTCATTGATAGCTTCCCTGCTCTTTGGTTTGGCAAATTATTCCAGGCTCATTGTTACACATTTCCTGCCCCAGATCTGGAATCAGTTCTCTACCAGGGAGCCCTAGTTCTTTTTAAGGAGGAACAGTATTGAGAGACCACAACAGTACAGTATTGAGAGACCACAATCTGAGTTTTGAACCTAGTTAATGAACACAGGGGTGTTCATTTTTACTGAGCTGGTCGTTGTTTCTAGGTCTTTTCTGTGAGTACAGCTAGGGAATCTGTACTTTTTGTATTAAAATACATCACAAGTTCAACTGACAATTACAGTACAAATTCAAGACCACATGGTTTTTACTTAACCTCTTTGATCTTACATTTGAATTACCTTCTTCCCTGCCAAAAATCTAATTCCCAACCCCAACATAATACCTCATTTGTTTTATTCTGTAGTACACACAACGGGAGAGAGAGAGAGAGAGAGAGAGAGAGAGAGAGAGAGAGAATCTAAAACAGTAACAATACTATCATAAACAATACAATTAGAAAAAACAGTTTAAAATTTTAACAATTTTTTTCTTAGGATATTTCTACAGATAAATTAGTCACTTGAAATAATCTCTCTGCATTTATGCCACTAATTTGAGACTCGGACTCATCTGTGCCATTTTGCTTTCAATTTTTAGATTGCTTTGTCTTGCAATTAACTTTGTTTTATAATCATGTAAAATACTTACATGTTTTTTAATTCAAAACAGAAACAAAATATATTTGGAGACATTTAACTTCTAATTCTGTCCCCTCCACTTGTTTCCTCCCTCACTCCCTCATAAATAACTTCTTCCTGAGATTTAAGCAAATTTATATTCAGATTACCCTCTTTGATAAAGAGCAGTACACCATAAACATGATTTTTTCAACTTCACAATAAATCATAGAGATCATTCCATAAACTTATTAATTTTTAAAAAGTATGTGATTTTGTAGCCCAGGTGAAAAAATTGGCTATAAAATAGGAGCATTAATAGGCAGCTGCTGGGAAAAAGATTTAATCCAAATGTTTTACCAAAAAAATATGCAGATTGGAGCTTTGTAGTAAACCTTCAAAAAATGACTCACCAGATTCACAGCATCGTGCTGGGAAAAATTAGCGTAGGTGGCTTTGCTTCTGAGAGACATACACAGTGTACAATTTCACCATGCAAAATGCTTTTGCTACTACAATTTTCCTTTGCTTTGCTTTTTTGAAAAGTAACGGTTCCTTCCATTTTAGCAGCACCATTTGCATTCCTATTATTCACACTTAACTAGGATTTCCATTTTTATCTTCCTTTTGTTACTTGTTTTCATTCCAGCACTTTCTCTGCTTGCTCTTTGCCTTTCCTTTATCTTGCCCTTAAATGGAGGCCTCATGCCATGGGAACAGTGCCATATATTTTTTCTCCATCATGCCAGGCCTTGTCCCAATTTAATAATATAAGTTCCCTTGAACCAGTGGCAACAAAGCTAGGACATCCCACACACGTTTGCTATGGAAACACCTTCATGACTAATGGTCTCACAAATTGAGGCATTTTAAAATTGAAGCTAGAAGTGGTTTTCTTTTTTTTTTTTTTTAAACATATTCTGCAGCTAAGGAAAAAATATACCAATTCTCTAAAAATTGTGAGTTGCTATACTAATATATCCAACTTCTCTGAGAGGTAGATTCTTACAGCCCCAATCCCAAGGTTTGTACATAATGAAAGCAAGAGTTCATGCATACTCATCCATGTCTTTGAGCAGCCTCTGCTCTCTTCTGCTATGTTTATAAGGTCATGTGGTTAAGTTGTTCTTTCCTTAGAACATAAGCGTGGACGTTGAAGACCCTGCATGACTTGGGTGCTGCCAAATCACCAGATCATGTCCCACTACTTTCCCTCTCACACTACAATAGCAAATCACACAGACTTCTATAGACCCACCAGGCCCTTTCGCCTTTGTTTAAGCTATTGCCTTTGCCTGAGAAGACTGGGTCCATTTTCCAGGTGAATCTCCCTTTCATTCATAAACGCCTTGGTCAGGCATCTCCTTCTCTAAGATTTCCCTGCTATGCCTTTTTCTCCTGCCCAGGGACAGCTGATCGTTCCCTCTTCTGTATGATTTCTTACATGCCCTTGGAACTGTGACCATTTAGGGGCCAGAGACCATGTTTTATTTATTCATTTCCCCAACCCCTGCCACCATGCCTGACAAGCATGGGTTTTGCTCAATAAATGATGGTGAAGTAAATCACTGAATGAGTAAACAGGTATGTGAATGTGCTCTCCCCGGTGGAAAAGGGAGACTAACATACCACCTACATGCCCGTTGCATTGAAATGTCTGTATTTAGATTTCCTCTGTTTCATGTCTCTGTTAGAAAGGAATGAGGTTTTCATACACCTCTCTGGTTTCTGACCATGAAGAATAGCATAAAAATGGTGGCCACTACAGCCAGACACAAAGAAGATTTTTGTTTTTACTTGAAAGAGGACAAGTGGGCTTTGTCATTCTCTGTTCTTTTAACAAACCAATCTTCAAAACCCATGCAGACAGCCAACCATCCCAAGAACCCTCTATACCCCATTTGGGGCCTTCATATATGATGTCTCCATGCTGCCCAGTCTTGCTTCTGCCATGTTCCTCTAATATTCACTATCTACTCCCTACCCTCTGCCCCTAATTGAAGGCTGGCCCCCGTCGGGTAGGTCATGTCTACAGGTCTCAGATGGCAAGTTGCTCATCTGATTAATTTATCTCTCCCAATGAGGGAAGACTAGAGTGGTGGCTCCCTGGTTGATTATAATAATCACCCAGATAAAATTATAGATGGCTTTGTTCTTATGTGTTTCCATTCAGTAGGTCTCGGTTTAACAAAGGATCTCTCTATCCTTTTTAAAGCATCTTCATGATTCCAGTGATGAGGCAAGTTCTGGAACTACCCAATGAGGAGCACAACCACGGGATGGGTGCACATCATGCTCTCTAACAAAAGCCATTCAAAACACACCCCACTGTGCTGTCCATCTCCTGGATGGCAAAACAGTGACTCTGCAACACAGTGAAGACAGAAGGGAAACAATTTCCTTTGTAATTGACCAGCAGAAATCATTCTATTGTAGTTATGCCTTCAGAATCTCCAAATGCAAAGAAATAATTTGGGGTCAGCTCCCTGACCACAGAAGTGAGATTTTAATCCTTATTCCATTATGTCTTTGCAATAGATGCGATTTTTAGCCACAAGGTCAATTGGAAGCTGGTAAATACATTGTATAAAAAGTCAGCTCTCAGCCCTCCTGTGCCCTACTGAAGGGTTGGATCAGAAGTCAGAAATCCCTGTCCCTAGGATGATTCCACTTACACTGCTTTTTCTCCATATCAGGTGTCATCACACCTTTCCCAACAGCCACTCTTCCTTTCCTGACTCTGTAGCTGCAGAATTCAACAGAGCACATTTCTCCTACGCTAAACAAGTGACTTTTTTTTTTTTTGAGACTTATTTCCCACTCACTAATACTCTCTGGGCTTCCAGTAAAACTTTAAGTTTGCCACATATCCCAAAGGAATTAATTTTAGAGAAGATGGAAAGGGCATTCTCAAGGCAACTAGGAAGACCCATCCTTAACCGTAAGAGTAACAAAGGCGGAGGCGGCAGTGGCCCATTTCCTCGGTCTCACAGAGCAGCATCTTTATGAAAAATGAGCTCAGCTGTTAACAGCCCAGGGAGGGACTGCTATCTACCACATCACAGCCGGCAGAGAAGAACAGGATGTTATGAGTACAGCGTGAACCTCAGAGCCAGAGTCAAAACCATACTCAGCGTTTCCCAGGCACATGTTTACCTTGTTTTCTTCAAACTTCAAGAGAGAACTCTTCTGTTCTGAAGTGTAAGAAAACTCTACCCGAGAATGGAGCAGTGCAGAACTGATCAATCTCCTTACTTTCATTTCATTATTGAAAAGAAAGCCCCCTCGGGTTTATAACAACATATCACCAAAGTGGCCTGGAGCTCCTCCTTGATTCTTAAAGGACCCACGCTTTATCTCCAAGTCTGCTTGTCTGTAGCCCAAGGAGCCCCAAAGCACTTGTAGGATATGCACCTGCAGGTCAATTAGTTTCCACAAGACTCTTTGACTATAAAATGAAGACAGCTGAGATTCTTCTGTTAACCATTGCCTGGTAGTCAGAAAACAAAACAATGTAATAACAAGGGGGCACTGACCGCTTCAACTGAAGATGAAGACATTTTAATCCCTAAAACTGACCATGCTGACTAAATACTCGTTTATTATCCTCAGTACTCCCTTTGTAAAAACAAACAACCCACCAGCTGTCAGGCCTAACTTCCATCCAGTATCACTGCTAAGTTGATAGCAGGCTGGTTAAGAATGCAGGGCTTTAGACAAATCCGGGTTTGAATCTGATTCTACTACTTGCTGAGGCACCTTGTGTTCGTTACTTAAACTTTCTGAGCCTCAGTTTCCTTTCTTCAAAAGATAAGAAGATCTACTGTAAGAGTTAAATAAGTGTAAATCCATATAAAGGATTTACACAGGGTCTGCTATTTGAGGAGTGCTCAATAAGTATTATTATTATTATACCAGTATATAAATCAGGACTGGTTGCAAATGAAATACCTCTAATACAAACTGACTTAAAGCAAAAAAAGAAATTATTGCCACACACAATTGAAAACTCCAGTGGCCAGTTTGGTTCAGGAACACTCGGATCAAATGAAGCCCCAGGACTTGAGGTCCAACCCCGACGCCTTCCTGCCTTTTTCCACCTTGTGACTCTGCAGTGCTGTTTGCCCCTCAATCTCCTGCAGAATCCTTCCACACTTTCAGACTTCCATTCTCCCAACTAAGACACCTCAGGCATAGAAATCTCTATCAAGAGCTCCTTCTCTGTAATCTCATTGATGGGATCGGATCATTTGCGCAGCCCTGGAGCCACGCCGTGCCCTGAGAGAGAGAACGCGCCAATTGGCCCGGCCTGGTCACATGTTCGTCCTGGAGCAGAGGGGTCATGCCCGCCCGCCCGCCCACCTCAAGGAAGCTGCAGCGATTGAGGGTGGGAGAAGGCGCTTCCCGGAAGGGAGATGAGGGTGCCCTGCCACCCAAGAAAGGGGGCGTGGATGGCGAGTAGCTAGCCCTGCAGCCCCCAAACTAACTTCTCTTTCCTTAAAGATACTTGCCGGTGAATAGGGGATATGCAAACTTCACCTTCAAGTTGCCACAGCAAGGTCAGCAGAGTTGGAACAAGTTCTCCCAGATGCCTCCTAAGACACAAGAAATAGGAATGTCAGACTCCTAATCTCTTGAGGTCCTGAGTTGTCATATATCCCCAAAGGCCATTCCCAGGGTGGAAATGCTGTTGGTGTCAAGCTAGAGGTTACCTATAGACTGGCTTTTCTTCCTCACCGTGAGATTGGCATTTTTGAATTGGTTGATTCATTTGGATCTTTTAAATATGTTTTATCTGTGTATTTCACATTGAAAAGAAGTTTGTCAATCTGGTATCTTCTTATTTGGCCCTAATTAAATGTCACTTAGAAATGGTGTCCCTGCATCCTAATGTCTCTTCATTTCATCATTTGCTGAATAAAGAGCAGTGCTAAAAATGTACCCAGGTTTCCAACACACTTGCCAAAAAAGATTACAGCTTTTTAAAAAATTTAAACAAACTTGTGTGGCATATTTCTTCTTGTGAAAGCAATTCTGTGGATAGTTCTAGAAAGGAAGAAGCTACAAATAAGCACACGGAGACTGTATTATCATCCTCCAGAGAAGCTGTGGTTAAGCATCTTTGTGTTGTGTTCAGCCTTTCAAAGCCTTTCCAATGGCACCTTGGCTTCCTGAATATTTTGAGCTGAAGGAGTTTGAAAAAACAGCAGAAGCTGGAAAGTTACCCTGATCTCTTGCTCCTTCCCCTTTCTTCCACAAACAGCCCATAAAACCCTCCAGTGAAAGGCATCCTCCCCACACCCAGAGGAAAGAAGCATCCTTATCTCTGAAGACAAAGGGACACCAGAAGAATCTTAGCAAACAGACTTTGCTAAGTTTCCCCCAGTTTAGCACACTTACTTCCTACTCTTTTACTTATCCAGTCCTCTTCACTGAAGCTAGCATAAAATATTCAAGTTTGTTTGCTTGGGTGTTCATTTCCTTATGAAGGCTCCCGTGTCATGTAAAACTTATATTAAATAAACGTGTATGCTTCTCTCCTGTTAATCTTTGTCAGCTGAATTTTCAGGCCCAGCAAGGGATCCTAAGAGGGATGAGAAAAACTTTTTCCTCCCAATACATATATAGGTGAGGGTTTTTTGTTTTGTTTTGTTTTTTAATGAGCTTTTTACTCTTTTATAAGCTGCTTGTTCCACTACTCCATATATGGAAATTATTCACTATTATTTCTACTAAGTTCTTTATATTGACTGCTCTTAACCTCTGAGTGATAGACAAGTTTATGTTGAAATCCCCTGATATCCTATGAAAATGGTGAGCACGTAAGCGTTTTTCTGGGAAGGTGGCTAATCACTTTTATCAAGCTCTCCAAGGTCATCAACAATCTAAAATTAGAAACCCACTGTTTTACACCCTCATTTTAAATGGTAGAAATAGATAGATCTGCAGGGAAATATACAGATAAACATCATGGCCTATTTAACCAAATTCTTCTTGTAAGACATTTAGGTCCATTCCAGTTTTGGGCTGATATGAACAATACAGAGTGAATACAACTGTCGCTTTAAAGTTTAACTACATAACTGTATTTTCCCCCATGATACTGCAAGATATGAAATGGCCGAGAATTTTTTAAGTGTGGAGTAACACAGATTGACAAATCATCGCAGCTCTTAGAAGATGGCTGTTTACCCCAGAGACCCCTCATTGTTCGAACACCACCACCTGATGCCCTAGAACTCTTACAGAGAAAACCCATCCTCCTGCAAGTACCAGCTATTCAGGGGAAGGAGCAACATTTCCTGCCTTTGTCTGGCTTTGTTACTTGGTTTGAAGTCCTGCCCATCGCTCCGGGGCAGAGTTGCAGCACCTATGTTTACATTTCTGCAAGGACACACGGGCAAGCCCAGGCAAAGCCGAATAGCACATTGCTCATTGATCACAGACTTGAGCATCTGGTGATCCCCTTTGGGGAAAATAGAATGATTCTGAGAGTTCGGGCGCTGCCAATGGGAAATTCACACAGACGAAAGCCCCAGGTCTCTCCTGGTAGTTTCAGGGGGGTGGAGGAGGGAGAAGGCAGAGAGCAGGTAAGCAAGAAGGTGACAGAATATCAGGGGTTCTGCTGAGTTTGACTCATAAGCATGAAAAAGTCCCCCCAAAGCAACAAAACAAAACTGCCAAGATGTTACTGGTGATTTATAATCTGAAGCTGAACACATAAGAATTTGCCCTTTCTCATTGTGGGTAGGTTTCATTTGGCCTCTCAAATGGTATTCTCCCAACCAAACAACAGCACGAACAAGCAAGGCCATGTCAAAGGTCATCTCCAAATTCATGAAGTACCAGGAATGGCCCTCCCTTCCTTCAGATCTGATATTTCCTTGGCAAGGACTTTGGCTCAAACTAACTTGCCGTAAAGCTACTGTACCACCTCAAGATTACAATCTCTCTTGTAAACAGTGATCCAGAGGTTTTGCAAAAGCCTCTCAAGTAACACACCTTCTATATCCTTCCTAAGACCACTTTCCTTAGAAGCCCACTGTGTGTTATCATGCTTTCACAGATGGAGAAACGAAAACACAAAAAGATTAAACGGCCTATCTAAGATGACCTAGCAAGTCATTCACCAAACACATGACCCCTGGTGACTTGTGACACACAAATGCTTCCACCGACAACTCCACCTCACCCTCGTGTCTGTGCAGAAAAAGAAGGGAAATCGTTTATGGGTCCAAAAGACCTCACAATGTTCTAAAATGGCAAATTCAATCAGACCCTTATTAACTAGATCCAAATTAGGCCTGACAGAGAGTCTTCATTAGATCTAAAAATCCTGCCTGTTTTAGCCCTGAGTCCCCTGACTTGTTCGTGTTACTGTAAATTGGCTGTTCTAGCGTCTGGGAGGGCTCTCCACAAAGTGCTTACAGATGACGGTCATCCGGTATGAAATAAAAAGCCTAAGTTCTATTGGCGGGCGGGGGAGCGCGGGGGTGGGTAGACAGTGTAGCAGCAACAAGGCCTGACCAAGGAAACAGCCTCTCACATGGCATAGAAACGGGCAGAAGGAAAACTCAGTTATTTAAACAAACTAACCACAACAAAAATTATAAAGACATTATCCCAATCCCAGCACAGAAACTAAACTTCTCTTTCGAAGCTGCATTTCACGTCAGCCAAGTTCTCTTTCGTATATTTTATGTCCCGGGTCAGAAAAATGGCGCCTCCTACATCGGAAAGAGTTTATCTAGCCCCAGACGAGCCGTGTTCTTCTCTTCTTTACAATAGAATCAAACTCTGTCACTTTTTTCTCAGTGAGACCAGCCCTTCAGATAAGCAGGGTCATTGGCCATTGAGTTAATGTGACTTGAGAGAAGCCAAAAAGCCTGGCTGCGAAGGTGCCTAAGGCTTCCACCATGAAAGTCGCTGCATTTCCAAAATGCTCCCGTCACGAATACTAATGTAGGCCTCGCACAGTACCCAGGCCCTCTCAGTCACTCACTGTTTACTGAACGAATAAAAGAATGATTGTGGCCTGCAAAGGGTAATAAACTGTGATTATATTGGTTAGATTCTATGCCAGATATATGTTACTATCTGGAACATATTAGCTTATTTGCTCCCACTACTGTCGTCTCCCCTTATTCACAGGGCGTATGTTCCAGGACGCCCAGTGGATGCGTAAAACCATGGGTAGTACCAAATCCTCTCTATATTATGCTTTTTCTTGTACGTACATACCCATGATAAAGTTTAATTTATAAATCAAGCACAGTAAGAGGTTAACAACAATAACTAATAATAAACAGAACAATTATAACAATATACTGTAATAAAGTTTTTGTCAATGTGGTCTCTCCCTCTCAAAATAGCTTATGGAACAAGCTTAATGCCTTTTCCACCCTAACTAAGCACTTATCACACACTGTGGCCATAGCTTTTGCAGTTTGAGGTCCTACAGCAAAACTAGCACAAATTTTTTCTTCTTCATGAATTTGCAGATAGAAGATTCATTTTTACCACAGAGCTTAGCAACCTCAGCACAGGATTTCTTTTCTTTCCTTACTGAGTGGAGAACTTTCACCTTTTCACTTAGTGGAAGCACTGGACCCGCTTCTCTTTGGCATATCTGAATAGCATCACATCTCTTGTGCTTTGGGTCCATTATTAAGTAAAATAAGAGTGACTTGAACACAGCAGTAGATCTGATAACCATCATGCCTACTAAGTGACCAACCTGTGGGATGGGCTGGACAAAGGGACGATTCTCATCTTGGGCAGGATGAAACAGGCCGGTGTGAGATTGCATGATGTCACTGAGAATGGCAGCATGCAATTTAAAACTTACGAATTGTTTATTTCTGGAAATTTCCAGTTAATATGTTCAAACTGAAGTTGATCACAGGTAACCCAAACTGCAGAAAGTGAAACCGTGGATAAGGGGGGACCACCATATATGTCGTTGTGAAGTAGGTTCTCAGATCAGACATATGCTAACAAGCCTGGGCTAGCTCTTGAAGAAATGGAACATTGGAGAGGAGGTGGGTGACTGTGACAGTGAGATATGAGAATGAGGGGCTAGGAAGATTCTGAGGTTTGGTACAGGGAGAAGAAACACAGCCACAGCCACCAGGCCCCCACTGTTCTCCCAGCCACCGTGCTGAAGAGTTTTTCCATTTAGAGACACTACTGATCCATGGTTTTCACATAAGCTCGGGAATTCAAACCCCTGCTCTCCTGCTCCCTAGATTTAGGACAAGGTCTTTAACTTCTGTTGCTCTGAAATGAACATAATGAACTCCCTCCTTGGGCTGTTGGAGGAATTAAATAAGATAATACATCTTAGAAGAGTGCCTCGCCTGACCTAGGAAACACTGGATTCATGTTTATTATTATTATTTTCATTAATATCTCCACCCTCTACTCTCAGTATAGTAAGATATTGGGAGCGAGCAGTTTATTTCCTACCATTACAACTTCTACAGTTACATGGTAGAGAAGTTGACTAACCACCTTGGCAGCTGTGGCCTCCAGGTCAGTATCTGTATGTCACATGAAAGTGATAGATGTGTGCATTTCACCTTTATACACCTGCCATGGGTGAAGCACCAGACCTCTCCCTGCCTCAGCTGCTCAACAGAATACACAGGTAATAATAGTATATGTCACACTGTGTTGCTGAGGAAAGGAGTTAGATGAGTTAGTTCTCAAATAGAGTCTAGAACGGTGTCAAGCAGATAAGAAGTATGATTATTTTATTTCACGTGTGTGTGTGTCTCACATTTTTCTAGAGATGAGGATGATATGGATAACCAATTTCCAATTCAAAAAACTCCACTATCACATGGATATTTCCCACACTTGATTCTTTCACTGTACAAAGCACAGCTACGACTAGTATGATAATGTTAGGGGGAGTCCGTATCCTCAGCTTGGCACTCTCACTGAACTTGTCTCAGTAATAAGTCCTTGTTCAAATTGTGTCTCTGATTTGAAACTGCTGTTTAATGCTGCTGTGGTGATTAAGGTCACCTAAAAAATTATTAAAAGCATTATGCTAGGGCTTGTCAAAGAGGGCTAGAGGGGCTTCCCTGGTGGCGCAGTGGTTGAGAGTCCGCCTGCCGATGCAGGGGACATGGGTTCGAGCCCTGGTCTGGGAGGATCCCCCGTGCTGTGGAGTGGCTGGGCCCGTGGGCCATGGCCGCTGAGCCTGTGCATCCGGAGCCTATGCTCCACAACGGGAGAGGCCACAACAGTGAGAGGCCCGTGTACCGCAAACAAAATAAATAAATAAATAAGAGGGCTAGAGATGATCACTGAATTAGCAGGCCGCGCTTTTTGTGCCACCCTGGACATCACAAAACTCTGCAGCCAACCTCAACACCCCTGGTGACCCTTGGGCGACAGACTGAACATGCCTGTTTATTTCCAAATGGGTAAAATGGAAGGATTCTTTCCAACTCGGGGAAAATGATTAGGCAGGAATGAGGTGATAAGCAGAGGAAACAAGTTTGGAGTTGTTTTCCCCACTGAATTTTAAAGTTGAAGAGTTTCCTGTGTAAGCAATGTTTTGTTTTTTGTTTTTTAATTCTTATTTAAACCTACCTCATCTAATGCAAACAACTTTAAAAACCCAAAATGATTATTCCTGGCATACTTCTGTAAAAGAAATGTACACACGTCGGTCCATAAGATATTGGGGATAGATGATCTATTTCTAACCCTTACAACTTTTACACATACACAGTAGGTTAGCTGTGTAACTGCCTCAGCAGCAGCTGCCTATGCTTAGTGTATTTGTGTCTGTATGAAAGAGACAGACGTGTGCATTTCACATTTCAACCCTTCAGTAAGGTTCCCAAGTTAGGGAAATGGCAGTGCTGTGTAATAGCAACAGCAGAGAGATGTCTGCTCATTGATATGCAAACGACAATAGCAGGCCTTCTGCTGTGTTTAAGGAATCCCATGACTGGTTAGACCACAAGCAGGTTATTAAAGTGAAACAAGGCTATTTTGTCCATTATGAAAAGCACTGTCCTATCCCAGTGAGTGGCACATTCAGGGCTATTTACATTTCCACAGACAACCAACAATAAATCAGTATGAATACTCCTTCAAATCCATTTTCTTTTTTGAACAACAATGGCTGTTCAAAATCACGGGGTTAAACAAGAATCTGAATCAAGCAGAAATAATAAAAAATCCAGCATTTGGTCAATCCTATGTATGTTAAATCATTCATAAGTAAAGCCCCTCAAAGCTCTGGAGTAGAGTTCAGAGAAATCTCATTTTGAGGCCCTAGAAATTGAGGACCAACTCTAAATAACGACAATAATAACAAGTAGCTACAGATATCATGTAATATGTTTATAAGTATTTACTATGTGAGGGATAATACTGTATGCAAGTACTTATTCTTTTTTATTGAATTTTATTTTATTTATTTTATTTTATTTTTTTGCAGTACGCGGGCCTCTCACTGCTGTGGCCTCTCCCGTTGCGGAGCACAGGCTCCAGACGCGCAGGCTCAGCGGCCATGGCTCACGGGCCTAGCCGCTCCGCGGCATGCGGGATCTTCCTGGACCGGGGCACGAACCCGTGTCCCCTGCATCGGCAGGCGGACTCTCAACCACTGCGCCACCAGGGAAGCCCTTTATTTATATTTTTTATACATCAGGTCCTTATTAGTTATCCATTTTATACACAAGTACTTATTCTTGAGATAGGTGCATTACATACATTATACCACTGAATCCTCACCTGCAAGGCAGATACCATTATAATCCTCATTTTCTTAAAACTTATGTATTTCTGGCTGTACCAGGCCCTCGTTGCTGTGAGCAGGCCCCCTCCAGCTGTGGCGAGCAGGGACCACTCCCCGCCACAGCACGTGGTCCCTCACCACAGCATCCCCTCCCACTGTGGAGCACGGGCTCCAGGGACACGGGTCTCAACAGCTGCGGCACACGGGCCCAGTAGTTGAGGTTCGCAGGCTCAGCAGTTGTGGTGCAAGGGCCCAGTTGCTCCGCGGCATGTGGGATCCTCCTGGACCAGGGCTCGAATCTGTGTCCCCTGCACCCGCAGGCAGACTCTCAACCACTGCGCCACCAGAGAAGTCCCCTATAATCCTCCTTTTAAAGTTAGACTGAGGCTTAAAGTCCAGTAATTTGCCCAAGACCAGAAACCCAGTATATGAAAGACCCAGGTTTCTAATCCAGGATTCCTATCTGCATTGGAATGGGACTCTTAACTATCACCCACACATCCTCTCCACAGAGATTCAGTGATGGGAATCGAATTACAGGTAGTAAAATATCCTGAAGCCTTGGGATATTTTGCCTGAGTTTGACCAAAGATAAAAAACTACAGTTCAGTTTATAGAATATTATTAATTTTAATTTCAAAATCATTGTGAATGATCAAGTTGACTATAATAAATTTTATCATTCATTCACTTTTTTTTTTTTTTTTGCGGTACGTGGGCCTCTCACTCTTGTGGCCTCTCCCGTGTGGAGCACAGGCTCCGGACGCGCAGGCTCAGTAGCCATGGCTCACGGGCCCAGCCGCTCCGCGGCATGTGGGATCTTCCCGGACCAGGGCACGAACCCGTGTCCCCTGCATCGGCAGGCAGACTCCCAACCACTGCGCCACCAGGGAAGCCCCATTCATTCACTTTTGCATCCAACAAATATTTATTGAACAGTTAATAAGGGTCAGGTGCATGCTAGAGCCTGGAGCTGGAGCAGTAACCAGACAGACATAGCCCAGATTTTACTTAATTTACAATCCTACAGGGGAGAGGGACATTAAAAAATCATCTTTCATTACAATTGTGACAAGTACACAGGAGGAAAAGACTTCATTGTAAGGAAAACAGATGAAAGGAAGAACAAACTTAGTCTGGCAAAGTCAGAAAAAGCCTCTCTGAGGTAACATTCAAGAGGCGTGGAGACTGGGTGAGAGTTAGTTAGATATAAGAAGATCAGTGTGAGGAAGGAGGGATATGTCAGGATGTTTTAAATTTTCTGCAGGTCAAATAAAGCTCAATGCAAATATGCTTTAAATACTAGAAGGTCTTTATTAAGGCTGCTTCAGGCACAGTTTGATCAAGGCTCTGGTTCTGTTTCTCTGAGATTGTAACTCTCCTGTCAAATTTTATATGTTGGTTTCAGTCTCTTGGTTTCTATCATGATATTGTCTACCAAGAACAACCAGAGTTTATTTGTTTATAGTCACAGAAAGACAAAGTTCCCCCTTTATGCTGATTAGGCTACCCCAAACCAACCCTTTTAACCAGTGGATGCCTCCTGGTTGACTTAAGTCTTGGCTACCTGAACCAATCATTCTGGTCAGCAGAATGGGATTTGGGGACCCATGGACCCTAAGGTGAATCTCTTCCATCCAAACCATATGGCTGCCAAGCACAGATGGGATATACGTTGAGGGCATAATTTTCATTCCAGACAGAAAGCTATTCTGATCAAAGATAGAAGCATGCAAAGAACCTTAGGTGGTTACATTAGATGTTTGAGGGCCTAAGTCCCATGTGAAAGACAGAAAATGAAGACGAGAATGGCATGAGAAAAGGCCACATGGTCAGGAAGGGGCCAGATCATGTAGGGATTGAAGACCACATTAAAAATTTTGGATGGGGCTTCCCTGGTGGCGCCGTGGTTGAGAGTCCGCCTGCCGATGCAGGGGACACGGGCTCGTGCCCCGGTCCGGGAAGATCCCACATGCCGCGGAGCGGCTGGGCCCGTGAGCCATGGCCGCTGAGCCTGTGCGTCCGGACCCTGTGCTCCACAACGGGAGAGGCTACAACAGTGAGAGGCCCGCGTGCCGCAAAAAAAAAATTTTGGATCTTTTCCTAAGGTTAATGGAGAGTTTCTGTTGTCTGTTATAATCAAATTTACATATTAAAAACATTCACGTATGAAAGAAAAAAATCATCAAACATATACACATATATATCTTATACATATGTGTATATACATAGACTATCTCTGAAAAATATACAGTAACCTGGTGAATGTGGTTTCTTCTAGGAAGAGTTCCCTGGGGACTAGAGGTCTGACTGAGTAGAGACACTTTTCATCACATGCAATTTTGAACTTGTCTCTCTGTTCTTTTTAACTATATTCTTACATTGTTTTTAAATTTTTTTTAAAAAAAGCAAATTGTTTTGAGTGATTAATCTGTCCACTGTATGTAGAGAAAAATTGGAGGTGGGAAAGAGTACAAGGAGACAAGTTAGAAGTCTACTGCAACTGGCCAGGCAGGAGACAGTGATCACTAGGGTCTGATGGTACAGAAACAGGATTTGAATCCCATCTCCTAAGACTGAGGCTCCTGCCCTTCTCCACCAGCATAGCTAAGCCTTGTATTTTAATGGAAGGCACACAGACGTGGGGCAGAGTGAAATGGCTGCAGAGCCCAAGTTATTTCTGAACATAGGATGCAATGTAGGGAGGTTTGAGAAAGAGCCAGAACCCAAGGAATTGTTATAAGAGGATGATGGGGGCCTGAGGAAAGGAAGCTAGTTTTTATCTGTGCAAAGGCACAAACTTACTTGATTTGCCTGAGCTACCGATATCCCCAGCTGTAAAATTATGCAAATGTAACACCTTTGAAAATGAGACTCTGCCTCTGAGTTGAATTCTCGAGACCCCAGATTGTGGTGTGGAAAGGTTTCAAAGCCTTGAAACCTTTCTAGCAGGCAACCCACACACAGCAGGAAAATGGGAACCTGCAGCCTACTCTTCCTTTGCAGGCTGACTTCACATTGGTGCTGGGTGGGGTTGAACTGAATACTAAACAATGTGTCCACATCGCTGGCACAAGTAAAGAAAGAAATGATTAGCAAAAGAATGAATGAATGTCAGCGGCAATTTTAGCAATAACTATACATACATGAATGCAGCAATTTTAGCAATAACTATATACAATTAACAAAATATACAGTGAATTTTAGGAGAACACAAACATTCCGTCCATTGCAACAGGGAACTCTGTTTATGTCATGCTTCTGTCTCACTCTACTTAATCTTCTCCATCTCACAATTCACTTCCTCCATAAAATCCTGTTCTTATCCCTCAAATTGGATGTAATCACGCCTTTTGAACCTTTTATCATTTCATGATAATCCTCATCTCATTTATGGTGAATGAGCTTAGTGGTAACAAGTAAGTTATCTGGAAATTGGGTTTGAATTTTTGGTCTACGGATTTCTACCTTTACAAGCTGGGTGACCTTGGGTAATTTACATCACCTTTCTGTGAATCCATTTCTTCATCTGTAAAATGGGGATAGTCATGTCAAGTACTTCATAGTGTTGTTGTAAGGAATTAATGGGTTAATGTATATTTATACATGTATGTATATTCATATGTGTGTATATGTTAACATATATGTGTGTATATATTTTATATAAATATGTGTGTATATATATTAGTTTGGGGCACATAGTAAGCGCTATGTGGGAATTGATTACTGTTAAATTATAATTGCAGATAATAGTTATTGGTGTATTTGTCATATCTCTTATTTAGATTACATGCACTTTAAAGGATCTGTCTGATTGAGGTTCTTTTTGCAACATAGTATATTAGTCATCAATTGCTGTGTAACAAAGGACGTCCAAACTTATCAATTTAAAGTAACAAACATTTATTACCTCCGTTTCTGTGAATCAGCAATTTAGGCATGGCTCAGAGTGTCTGGTGAGGCTGCAATCAAGGCATCCGCCAGGGCTGCCATCAGTTTTAGGGCTCAATTAGGGAAGGACGCACTTCCAAACTTATGCATGTGACTCTTGGCAGCCCCAGGTCTGCTGGATGTTATCTGGAGACACCAATTCTCTGCCATGTGGGCCTCTCCAAAGGGCAGCTCACAACATGGCAGCTGGCTTCCCCCAGAGCAAAGACTCTGAGAGAGAGAGAGAGAAAAAACAAAACAGAAGTGACAGTTTTCTGGTAACCTAATTTCAGAAGTGACAAGCCATCACTTCTGCCATATTCTACTTGTTAGAAGTGAGTGAGTATGTCTAGCCTACACTGGAGGAAGGCATGACACAGGGCGTGCACAGCAGGAGGTGGAGTCCCCAGAGCCCATCTGAGATGCTGCCTTCCACACATAGCAAGAAATCAGAAAAATGTGCATTTATTAAATGTGTTATCCTTACCGCTAGTCCTTGTAATTCTGAAATCCAGCCAACCAGCTGATGGAACAAGGGACCTGCACAGGTAATTATACCTAAGAGAAACACTCATTCATTTGTTTATTCACTTAATAAACACTGGTTTACCCCCAGATTTATGTCAGACACTGTGTGAAGAATTAGGGATACTAAGATATTTTTTAAATGGGTTTTAGAGCTAGATAGGTTCTGACCCAGCTTTCTCATTTAACAAATAAGGAATCTGAGGCTGAGAGCGGAAAAACTAGTTGTCCCGAGTCACACAATAGCAAAATTGATGCCAGGACACATATCTCTTGATATGGGGCTTTTTCCTCCTCTGATGGAAATGCGGAGGTTCCCTGCCACATCGTCCTGTGCAGCCAATCTCCCCACTTCTATTTCTATGAATTAAACCATAAAGAAGAACTGAATCAATGAAACATCCATTCTCTTTAGATGCTTGTAGTTTTATTAAATTCAATCATTCATACTAGGACAATCTTTAAATAAAGACAAAACTATAATCCCTGAAGTTCCTACATTCCTAACATGGATTTTCACTGATTCCGTTTCTCTCCATCTTCCCTTGTACTGATATTTCACTGAAGCTTCAATGCGTCACCTGACAGAGATAATGAGGTAGGCATCACCTGGGTTAGATAACCTCAGAGAAAGGAACAGGTGCCACTCTGCTGCAGCCACAAACACAGCTTGCCCCCCCATGCCTTCTGAGCTATGGCTCCCTCCTTTTGCTTCCCTATTAAAGCTGATGTTCATTTGTTGCTTTGTTTTGCTTCCCTTCAGCCAGAAAGCAATGCTTACATATGTCAGATTCAACAATGCCATGTCCCCCTACTGGAAAAATAAAATAAGCCCGACCCTGGTCGTGCCTGGGAATGGAATGCACTTCAAGAAGCAAATACAAGAATTTCATGTGATATAAATAGACTCCATCAATTCAAGGAGCGGGTGTTGAAACGGAAACATTGACAGGTAATTATCAAAAGCACCTTAGAAAAGCAAGTTTCTGTGGACAATAGCTGCAATTTATTATTATTATTGTTGCTAGCCTCCACAATGCTCTCCATTTATGATTCGAATAATCTTGTCTCTTTTGATGAATCTACCTTTTGTTTTTCATTAAGATGTCAATGCATTAGACAAAAGGCTTGCTGAGTACAAAAAAAAACATGGCAGAGGATAACAGAACTTTATACCTATAAGGCAAAACACAATTGTCCCTGCAGGATGGCAATGTACAAACCCATGTGTACACACACACATGCACCCACACAAAACTTGTTCTTGACAGTCCTGGAGATGACATTAGGACTCTTTTAGTCAGGTTAAAGTGTAATATGTCAGGTCTGACAGTTCTAGACCACATACAACTGAAACCTGCCACCTTCCACTCCTTTACATCCATTTTGCTGTGATCTGGCTGAATCCCTAGACTGATCTGAAAAGAGTGACAATCTCTCTCCTTCAGATATTCTCAGCCCAGTTGGAGATTCGGAGCTACACATGGTGATCCTCGAAGCGTTATTTATTCTTAAAGTGTCTGCCCCAATGCGTGAGCAGCTACTTTTCAAAACCTTCCCAGCTTCTTTGGGACGGGGAGGGGTGGGGTCAGTCAGTAGGGGTATGAGGCAGACGTGCCATCTGAGCAAACCAGACCCAGCACTAGATGTTTAGGGAATCATTTCAATAGGTTCTTAAGAAGTCAGTCCACTGAGATATGTGGATTTTTTTTTTTAAATCATTCTAGCATCCTGGGCCAGTGACACAACCTTAGAGAGTTGTCAAGACTAATAACCTTTCACAATAATATCCTGGATGGTGAAGGGGAAATGAGATCTTCCCAGGGCTCAGGGATGAATGACTGAAAAGAATTAAAAAGTAATAATTTTAAAAACACTTAAAATTAAAAGAAAAGATAAATGTAAATGAAATTCTCCCCACCCCTAACTTAGGAAAAATGTTAAGCATATGTGTCCCAGAAAGGAAACTTTTAAAAGAAAAGTTCATATTTTAAAATATATGCAGGGTATTAATTTTAAGGTAATTAGGAAAAGCTATTTCCTATTTGTCAGAAATCAAAGGTATGTGCATTCTGAATAAAGATTTTGCTACCAAACCCTAAATAGCCATGAAGTATGAAATATGCTCTCCATATTCATATTATATAGCACTTTGAAATCTAGTTGGTCCTAAGAGAAAAGGTAAAAGTGGAAAACTGGATTTTTTTTTTTTTTTTTTTTGCGGTACGCGGGGCCTCTCACTGTTGTGGCCTCTCCCGTTGCGGAGCACAGGCTCTGGACACACAGGCTCAGTGGCCATGGCTCACGGGCCTAGCCGCTCCGCGGCATGTGGGATCTTCCCGGACCGGGGCACGAACCCGTGTCCCCTGCATCGGCAGGCGGACTCCCAACCACTGTGCCACAAGGGAAGCCCTGAATTTTTAAAAGAAGTTATTTTTTCTCCTATGCTACCTCCATTCCCATCCCTATGTAGTCATTCAAGAAAAGAAAATATTTTAAAACAAAGAGCAAAACTAGGAATTGCATCCACTGTCATATTCTCGCTTTCTTTCATTCATTCATTCATTCATTCACTCCACAAGGATTCACAGCGCTTCCCTTTTGACTAGGCACTGTAATAGGAAATAAAAGATGAGTAAGTTACACAGAGTCCCCACCCAGAGCTGCTCATCTCTTAGTGAGAGTGACACACACGTAAACAAATAATTATGTTCTAAGTGCTACCTAAAGACATAGCATTATTGAAACCCAAAATGCTGAGTGTCTAACACTGCAGGACTTGAAACAGTCTTTACAGAGAAGGTGTCATTTAACCTGAGTCTTAAAATATGAGTAAGAGTTGGCCACGTGGCAGGGTGGGAGCTTCACACGTATTTCAGAGAGGATGAAACACTTGATTTGACTGAAGCAGAGTAAGCATGGGGACGGATGGAGGAGGTGGTGGGAGAAGAAGCAAAGTAGGGGTCAAACTTTCATGGGCTCATATGTCATGCTGAGGTATTCGAACCTTACCGCACATGCAACAGAAAGCCACCAGGGATTCCTAACAAGGAAAGATTTCACTTTTATTCAGATAATTCAGGTGTTATCATACAGGAAAGAGAGAAGGTTCAGTTAGAAGCAGTATTTTACATGGCTACACTCAATGTCCCCACGCCCCATCACCCCACCCCGGCCAAGCCTAGTTTCTGCACAATCTGAATCCCATATGTTACATCTCTCCTTTTTGTTTTTTTGTCTTTTGGGGTTTTTTAAATATTTATTTATTTATTTATATGGCTGCTCCGGGTCTTAGTTGTGCCTTGTGAACTCTTAGTTGAAGCATGTGGGATCTAGTTCCCTGACCAGGGATTGAACTTGGGCCCCCTCCATTGGGAGCACAGAGTCTTAGCCACTGGACCACCCGGCTAGTCTCCACATCTCCCCTTTTTGTAATCGCTACCCTGTTCACCTTTATCTCCTGCTAATCATTCATTCAATCAATCATTTCATCATTCAACAAATATTTATTGAGCCCCTTCTAAAATGTCAGGCAAGGCACTGTGCAGGGGCTGGCGATTAGCAGCACATCAGAAGTACAGTGTCTGCACCCTGGCAGAGCCTATAGTCTAGCAGTGCCGACAGATCTGCTTAAATATAAGTAATTGCAATGATGTGTAATGAGTAAGACAATGGGAAGTGATGGGGGCTTCCCTGGGGAAGTGATAGGAGGCTTGTGACCTGAAGGATGAGTAAGCTTTAGCCAAAGTATGTGTGTTGGAAGTAGAAAGGGGAAGAGAGAGACAAAGCCCAGCAAATAGGAAAGAGCCAAAGGCAGGAGAAAGCTTGGCACCTGGGAGGAAACGAAAAGCAGTCCATGTGCCTGGAGAGTCCCGTGAGCTGGAGACATGGGCTGGCCTCAAGCCTTACCACCTACACACTTGACCACTCTGTGCGGCCTGTGGGCACGGAGGTACACGCATGTGTGAGGAAGTACGAAGGAGAATTATCGCTTCCTGTTACCATATTCATGCTGTGCTCAGGCAGGAACTCTTACATACATTTGTTACTCATCTGCATTTTAGAATTAGAAAACAGGAGGGCAGAGGACCTTAGAAACTATTCAGGATGGCACGTCTCAAGGTGTGCCCTGTGGACCAACTGTGGAATCCCTGAAGATGAGGTCAGAAACCTACCTTTTTAAACACGCATCTCAGGGGATTCTTCAGCATTCTGAAGATGGAAAACCACTGTGCTAGTGCAGCTGTCCCCATTTCAAAGTCAGGATATTAAGAACTGAAGAAAACCAATGATTTGTCTAAAACGGTATCTTAACTACTTCAGCAGTACTGACATTTTGGACCAAGTAACACTTTGTTGCTGGGGACTGTCCTGTGCACTGTGGGATGTTTAGGAGCATCCCTGGCCATTAACAACCAGATGCCACTAGCAACCCTGCAGTTGCAACAACCAAAAATGTCTCCAGTCGTGGCCAAACATTCACTGGGGGACAAAGTCACCCCTGATTGAGAACCACTGTGTAAAGTCACACTGATAATCAGAAGCGGAGGCAGGACAGCACTCAAAAGTCCTGATTCACAGCTCGGCCACCTCCCTGTATCAGCCGGATACTCTTTTTGACTGTGGGAAGCAGGAGGAGGAGAAGAGGCACGCAGGTCGTAAAGGCCGGGGGGTTAGAACAGGAGACGAGGCTGGCATAGGTGACAGCACTGCTTTTTTCCAGGAACCTGGGACATTACTCCTGGCTTTTTCCATGACTTATTGTGCAGCTCATCATCCCTATTTCTATTTCTCCACCTGTTTAAACCTTGATCTTCCAGGAGAACTGGCAGGATTCACATTGGCAACATCTTGGAAAACCACATAGAAAGGTTCCATCCAAGAAGCTTTTTAACTGAGACTGATTTAAAAGTGGGCCTGTGTAGGAACCAAGAGTGCCGTGTTCTAAATTTAGCGCTCTTCCAAGAAGAGGAGTGTAGCGGTGGTGGTGGTGGGGACCAATGTAAAAGGAACCAGGAAGTGTGGCTGCAGGTTCCAGCTCTTTCCAAACTACCTTTGTGGCCTTTAGCAAATC
This sequence comes from Aethalodelphis obliquidens, assembly GCF_003676395.1. Lineage (NCBI taxonomy): Eukaryota > Metazoa > Chordata > Mammalia > Artiodactyla > Delphinidae > Aethalodelphis > Aethalodelphis obliquidens. The sequence continues at coordinate 36,761,746 of NW_020837952.1, forward strand.
ACTTCGGTTTTCTGGTCTAGGAGCAGTTTCCCATCAGATGAAGGGATTAAAATAGGCCACTGCAATGCAACCAGAGATTACCATACTAAGTGAAGTAAGTCAGAAAGAGAAAGACAAATACCATCTGATATCACTTATATGTAGAATCTAAAATATGGCACAAATGAACCTATCTATGAAATAGGAACAGAATCAGGGACATAGAGAACAGACTGGTGGTTGCCAAGGGGGAGGTGGGTGGGAGAGGGTTGGATTGGGAGTTTGGGATTAGCAGATGCAAACTGGTATATATAGGATGGATAAACAACAAGGTCCTACCGTGTAGTGCAGGGAACTATATTCAATATCCTGTGATAAACCATAATGGAAAAGAATATGAAAATGAATGTATGTATATGTATAACTGAGTCACTTTGCTGTACAGCAGTAATTGACAAAACATTGTAATTCAGCTTTACTTCAATAAAAAATAAATTTAAGGCAGCCAAGATGACAGTGTGGGAAGACACACAGTTAGCATCTCCCCACAGCTAGGGTGCCTGCCAGCCGCTGGTGGGGGACTCTGACGCCCAAGGACATGGGAGGAACCCCAAAGTGAACTGGTAGGATGTAGGGGGACTGAGTGGGGAGGAGAAGTGGAGGCCAGATAGGATCAGCGCCCCTGAGGCTGGGGAGATCAGGAGAGGCAGGTGGGAAGGACTCTCCAGGAAGAGCAGGAGAGAGACAGAGGGTGATCACATGGCCCACTTGGGCCGGGGAGCCTGCTGAGCTCCCCAGCTGATACTCCCACCAAAGCCCCATCCAGGCAGTGTGTGTCCTGGGGGCATAGGAAGGAGGCTGGGGAGATCAGGAGAGGTAGGCATGAGGGGCCCTCCCAGACCAGAGGAGCAGGAGAGGAGAGGAGGGCGTTTGCCCCACCCACTCTAGCCCAGGAAGCCTGCTGGGCTCCCAGGTAAGGTTCCCTGCCCTCTGAGCCCAGGGGTGGGGGGCATGCCTGGGCCTCTTCTACTCCCTGAGCCTAAGCCCTTTTCCAGCCCTATGGGTCCTGAGCATTGGCCCTGCCCACTGCTCAAACCTCGCCCTTGCTTAGGCCCCGCCCTCCACAGCCAAGGCCTTTCCCCCCTTCTTTTTTTTTTCTTTTCCCTCCTCCTCTTTTTTTTTTTTTTACTATTGTGGTACTGATGTACCTTCCAGTTATTGATTTATCTGTATTTTTATTTTTACATTCTTTCTAACATATCTGTTAGTTTCCTAGTCTAATTTTATTTTTTACTTTGTTATTTTTCTCTTTTTTTTTTTTTTGCCACCCCACGGGGTTTGTAGGATCTTGGTTCACGAGCTGAGGGTTGGGCTAAAGCTCCTGTGATGGGAGCTCTGAGTCCAAACCACTGGACTAACAGAGAACCTCAGACCTCAGGGAATATTCATTGGAATGAAGTTTCATGGATTTCCTCATCTCAGCACCAAGACCCAGCTCTACCGAATAATCTACAAACTCCAGTGTTGGAAGCCTCCAGCCAAACAACCAGTAAGACAGGAACACAATCCCACTCATAAAAAAAAAAAGAAAACAAAAATGAGATGGCAAAAAAGTATGTCATAGATGAAAGAGCAAGGTAAAAACCTACACGACCAAATAAATGAAGAGGAAATAGGCAATCTACCTGAAAAAGAATTCAGAGTAATGATAGTAAAGATGATCCAGAATCTCAGAAATAGAAAGGAGGCACAAACTGAGAAAACACAAAAAATGATTAACAAAGACCTAGAAGAACTAAAGAACAAACAAACAGAGACGAATAACACAATAACTGAAAGGAAAATACACTAGAAGGAATCAATAACAAAATAACTGAGGCAGAAGAACAAATAAGTGAGCTGGAAGACAAAATGGTGGAAATCACTGCCAAGGAGCAGAATAAAGAAAAAAGAATGAAAAGAATTGAAGACAATCTCAGAGACCTCTGGGACAACACTAAATGCACCAATATTCGAATTATAGGGATCCCAGAAGAAGAAGAGAAAAAAAAAGGGTCTGAGAAAATATTTGAAGACATTATAGTTGAAAACTTCCCTAACATGGGAAAAAAATAGTCACCCAAGTCCAGGAAGCACAGAGAGTCCCATACAGGATAAACCCTAGGAAAAACACACCAAGACACATATTAATCAAACTAACAAAAATTAAATACAAAGAAAAAATATTAAAAGCAGCAAGGGAAAAACAAAAAATAACATAAAAGGAATTCCCATAAGGTTATCAGCTGATTTTTCAGCAGAAACTCTGCAGGCCAGAAGGGAGTGGCAGGATATACTTAAAGTGATGAAAGAAAAAAACCTACAACCAAGATTGATCTACCCAGCAAGGATCTCATTCAGATTCAATGGAGAAGTCAAAAACTCTTCACACAAGCAAAAGCTAAGAGAATTCAGCACCATCAAACCAGCTTTACAACAAATGTTAAAGAAACTTCTCTCAGTGGGAAACATAAGAGAAGAAAAAGGCCCACAAAAACAAACCCAAAACAATTAAGAAAATGGTAATAGGAACATACATATTGATAATAACCTTGAATGTAAATGGATTAAATGCCCCAACCAAAAGATACAGACTGGCTGAATGGATACAAAACAAGACCCATAGATATGCTGTCTACAAGAGACCCATTTCAGACCTAGGGACACACACAGACTGAAAGTGAAAGGATGGAAAAAGATATTCCATGCAAATGGAAATCAAAAGAAAGCTGGAGTAGCAATACTCGTATCAGATAAAATAGACTTTAAAATAAAGACTGTTATAAGACATAAGGAGGGACGCTACATAATGATTGAAGGATCAATCCAAGAAGACGATATAACAATCATAAATGTTTATGCACCCAATATAGGATCACCTCATCCATAAGGCAAATGCTAACAGCCATGAAAGGAGAAATCAACAGTAACACAATAAGAGTAGAGGACTATAACACCCCACTTACACCAATCCAAACAGAGTATACAATACATCCAACAGATTGGATGATTACAGATCATCCAAACAGAAAATAAATAAGGAAACACAAGCTTTAAATGACACAATAAACCAGATAGATGTAATTGATATTTGTAAAACATTCCACTCAAAAGTGGCAGAATACTCTTTCTTCTCAAGTGCACATGGAACATTCTCCAGGAACGGTCACAACTTAGGTCACAAATCAAGCCTCAGAAAATTTAAGAAAATTGAAATCATATCAAGCATATTTTCTGACCACAACGCTATGAGACTGAAAATCAATTACAGAAAAAAACTAAAAAACACATGGAGGCTAAACAGTGTGCTACTAAATAACCAAGAGATCACTGAAGAAATCAAAGAAGAAATTAAAAAATACATAGAAAAAAATGACAACGAAAACACGACGACCCAAAACCTATGGAATGCAGCAAAAGCAGTTCTAAGAGGGAAGTTTACAGCAATTCAATCTCACCTCAAGAAACAAGAAAAATCTCAAATAAACAATCTAGCCCTACACTTAAAACAACCAGAGAAAGAAGAACAAAGAAAACCCAAAGTCAGTAGAAGGAAAGAAATCATAAAGATCAGAGCAGAAATAAATGAAATAGAAATGAAGAAAACAACAGCAAAGATCAATAAAACTAAAAGCTGGTTCTTTGAGAAGATAAACAAAATTGATAAACCCTTAGCCAAACTCATCAAGAAAAAAAAAAAGGGAGAGCTTCCCTGGTGGTGCAGTGGTTGAGAGTCCGCCTGCCGATGCAGGGGACACGGGTTCGTGCCCCAGTCTGGGAAGATCCCACATGTCGTGGAGCGGTTAGGCCTGTGAGCCATGGCAGCTGAGCCTGCGCATCCAGAGCCTGTGTTCCGCAACGGGAGAGGCCACAACAGTGAGAGGCCCACGTACCGCAAAAAAAACAAAAGAAAAAGAAAAGAAAAAAGGGAGAAGATGCAAATCAATAAAATTAGAAATGAAAAAGGAGAAATCACAACTGACACTGCAGAAATACAAAGGATTATAAAAGACTACTACAAACAAATAAATGCCAATAAAATGGACAACCACAAAGAAATGGACAAATTCTTGGAAAGGTACAATTTTCCAAGACGGAACCAGGAAGAATTAGAAAATATAAGCAGACTTAACACAAGCAATGAAATTGAAACTGTAATTAAAAATCTTCCAACAACAAAAGTCCAGGACCAGATGGCTTCACAGGTGAATTCTATCAAACATTTAGAGAAGAGCTAACACCGATCCTTCTAAAACTCTTCCAAAAACCTGAAGAGGGAGAAACACTCCCAAATTCATTCTACGAAGCCACCATCACCCTGATACCAAAAACAGACAAAGATGTCACAAAAAAAGAAAACTACAGGCCAATATCACTGATGAACATAGATGCAAAAATCCTCAACAAAATACTAGCAAACAGAATCCAACAGCACATTAAAAGGATCATACAACATGATCAAGTGGGATTTATCCCAGGGATGCAAGAGTTCTTCAATATGCAAATCAATCAATGTGATACACCACATTAACAAATTAAGCAATAAAAACCATATGATCGTTTCAATAGATGCAGAAAAAGCTTTTGACAAAATTCAACACTCATTTATGATAAAAACTCTCCAGAAAATGGGCATAGCAGGAACCTACCTCAACATAATAAAGGACATATATGACAAACCCACAGCAAGCATCATACTCAATGGTGAAAAACTGAAAGCATGTCCACTCTCTCCACTCTTATTCAATGTAGTTTTGGAAGTCCTAGCCACAGCAATCAGAGAAGAAAAAGAAATAAAAGGAATAAAAATTGGAAAACAAGAAGTAAAACTGTCACTGTTTGCTGATGACATGACACTATACATAGAAAATCCTAAAGATGCCACCAGAAAACTACTAGAACAAATCAATGAATTTGGTAAGGTTGCAGGATACAAAATTAATGCACAGAAATCTCTGGCATTCTTATACACCAACAACAAAAAATCAGAAAGAGAAATTAAAGACACACTCCCATTCACCCCTGCAACAAAAGAATAAAATACCTAGGTATAAACCTGCCTAAGGAGGCAAAGGCTTGTACTCAGAAAACTATAAAACACTGATAAAAGAAATCAAAGATGATGTAAACAAATGGAGAAATATACCATGTTCTTGGATTGGAAGAATCAATATTGTGAAAATGACTATACTACCCAAAGCAATCCCTATCAAATTACCAATGGCATTCTTCACAGAATTAGAACAAAAAATTTTACAATTCATATGGAAATACAAAAGACCCTGAATAGCCAAAGTAATCTTGAGAAAGAAAAAATGGAGCTGGAGGAATCAGGCTCCCCAACTTCAAACTATACTACAAAGCTACAGTAATCAAGACAGTATGGTATTGGCACAAAAACAGGAATATAGATCAATGGAACAGGATAGAAAGCCCACAGATAAACCCATGCACATATGGGCACCTAATTTATGACAAAGGAGGCAAGAACATACAATGGAGAAAAGACAGCCTCTTCAATAAGTGGTGCTGGGAAAACTGTACAGCTATATGTAAAAGAATGAAATTAGAACACTACCTAACACCATACACAAAAATAAACTCCAAATGGATTAAAGACTTAACTGTAAGACCAGACATTATAAAACTCTTAGAGGAAAACATAGGAAAAACACTCTTTGACATAAACCACAGCAAGATCTTTTTTGACCCACCTCCTAGAGTAATGGAAATAAAAACAAAAATAAATAAATGGGACTTAATTAAACTTACAAGCTTTGCACAGCAAAGGAAACAATAAACAAGACCAAAAGACAACCCTCAGAATGGGAGAAAATATTTGCAATTGAAACAACAGAAAAAGATTTAATCTCCAAAATATACAAACAGCTCATGGAGCTTAATATCAGAAAAACAAACAATCTAGTTAAAAAATGGGCGGAAGACCTAAATAGACTTTTCACCAAGGAAGCCATACAGATGGCCAGGAGGCACATGAAAAGATGCTCAACATCACTAATTATTAGAGAAATGCAAATGAAAACTACAATTAGGTATCATCTCACGCTGGTCAGAATGGCCATTATCAAAAAATCTAGAAACAATAAATGCTGGAAAAGGTGTGGTGAAAAGGGAACCCTCTTGCACTGTTGGTGGGAATGTAAATTGACACAACCACTATGGAAAACAGTATGGAGGTTCCTTAAAAAACTAAAAATAGAACTACCATATGACCCAGCAATCCCACTAGTGGGCATATACCCTGAGAAAACCATAATTCAAAAAGAGACATATAGGACTTCCCTGGTGGTGCAGTGGTTAAGAATCTGCCTGCCAATGCAGGGGACACGGGTTTGAGCCCTGGTCCAGGAAGATTCCGCATGCCACAGAGCAACTAAGCCTGTGCACCACAACTACTGAGCCTGCACTCTAGAGCCTGCCAGCCACAACTACTGAGCCTGCATGCCACAACTACTGAAGCCCACGCATCTAGAGCCCATGCTCCGCACCAAGAGAAGCCACCGCAATGAGAAGCCCAAGCACCGCAACAAAGAGTAGTCCCTACTCACTGCAACTAGAGAAATCTGCATGCAGCAATGAAGACCCAATGCAGCCAAAAATAAATTAATTAATTAAAAAAAGAGACATGTACCACAATGTTCATTGTAGCAACCTAAATGTCCATCAACAGATGAATGGATAAAGAAGATGTGGCACATATATACAATGGAATATTACTCAGCCATAAAAAGAAATGAACTTGAGTTATTTGTAGTGAGGTGGATGGACCTAGAGTCTATCATACAGAGTGAAGTAAGTCAGAAAGAGAAAAACAAATACCGTATGCTAATGCATATATATGGAATAATAATAAAAAAAAGAAATGGTATGGATGAACCTAGTTGCAGGGCAGGAATAAAGAGGTAGACATAGAGAATGGATTTGAGGACGTGGGGTGGGAGGGTGAACCTGGGGCGAAGTGAGAGTAGCATTGACATATATACACTACTGAATGTAAAATAGTGGCTGGTGGGAAGCAGCCGCATAGCACAGGGAGATCAGCTTGATGCTTTGTGACCGCCTAGAGGGGTGGGATAGGGAGGATGGGAGGAAGGCTCAAGAGGGAGGGGATATGGGGACATGTGTGTGCATATGGCTGATTCGCTTTGTTGTGCAACAGAAACACAGTATTGTGAAGCAATTATACTCTAATAAAGATCTATTTTAAAATTAATTAATTAAAAAAAAATAGGCCACTGCATCTGGGCTTGGACTCACACAGTGTCCTCTGCCCAAGAGGACCTATCACTGATCATCAAAAACCCAAACTCTACCTTTCCTCCAAAATCCAGCTCAGTCATGAGTCCTCATTTTCTTCGGTGATAATGATGTGGTTATGAGTCCTTGTTCTAAAAAGATGCATGCCGATTATTTAGGAATAAAGTGTCATGATGTCTACAACTTACTCTCAAATGTTTCTGAAAAATATGTAATATGTATATTATATGTACATATGTATGTATGCATGTATTTTTAATACATAGAGGGAAAGCAAACATACCAAAATATTACTAAATGTTGAATCTCACTGAAGGGTATATGGGTGTTCATTTTATAATTCTTTCCCTTTTTCTGTCTGTTTTAAATTTTTCACAATCAAATGTTGGAGTGAAAAACAGCTCCAATTCTAACTCCTCCACAAAGCCTTTCCTGAATTAGCTGAAATAATTCCTCTGAATTCCCACAGCTCTTATGTACTCTGTGTTTATCATTTTCTACCTTGCATTACAGTTAAGTACTCACATAGTGGGTCATAAAATTGCTAAGGCAACACTCAGCTATGCGGAGAACATTTGTTCTAAAACTGCTCTTTATTTAGTCTACAACTTCTCTGTTCTTCCTCATGAGACCCCATGCAGCTGGAAGCAGGGAAAAAATCAAAGTAAATTTTAGTCTAATCTTGTTATCTCAGATTGATCATAGAATTGAAACAGTTGCTTTAGGTAACTCAGTCACATTTGGATAAAGGCCAGACCTTAGATCTCCCCACTCAAGCTATACTTTCTCAGGATGGCATTTGGGTGGAAGAGAGAAATTGACTGGGTTCAGGAGATGTCACGGGAAGAGATCCTAAGATCAACTTACAAAACTGGCTGGTGATAGTATACCTGTCATGCAGACATTAACTCTACACCTGGCAATAAGATCCTTGAGGGATGTTTCAGTGCCTTGAGAATCGGTAGGAGGACGTTTTATCTTTGTGCCCAGAGGGCCTGGATCATGCTTTATACTTACAGGTTCTCCACGAACACTGATGTCTGCACTCCCTCTGGTCTTTTGCCTCTACCTCCACAGCGACCTCTGTTATCATCACCCGCCGAAATGTCACAAATTAATAAACAATTTGATATGAATAATAACTAACGTACTGAGGGTCTAGTATGGGCAAGGCACTGGGCCAAGCTCTTTACAAGGAATATTTCATTTAATCCTCACAATACCCAGCTGAGTTAGTACTATAATTATCTTATAATAAGGACAATCATTGGTCTTTTCATTGCCTGATGATTGAATTAGCCTTTCTTCGAACTCTCTGCAGGATTCACTCCTACGGACTATCATGTCATGTTTGAAACTCCCATTTTCTGTGACCTTTCAATTTACTTACCCAACCACCTCTCCTCCAGCCATATCAGTTTCCTTTCTGTCTTCCATAAATGCTGTAGGATTTCTGGCCCTCGTACCTTTTAAAATCGCCTTTTGCCTTCCCTCCAGTCTCCTTCATGCCCCTTCAAAATCCATTGTTAAGGACCAACTTTCATTCAAGCATTCAATACACTTTTAGGGAGCACCCACTTTGCACTCAAACCCATTGTCCTCGGCCCTAGAGAAACAATGTTAAGGAAAAGAAAGGCAGGCACGATCCCCACCATCACGGAATCCGCAGTCTGGTGACTGTCTATGCTTTACTCTTACCCAGTTGTTCAAGCAAGAAACAATCTCTCTTGCACCTTCTTTCAAATCTGCATGGTATCTATACCACCCATGGGACACTCATCCAGTACGGCTCTGTAGAGTTAATCATCGTATTCAGGGATTAGTTTGAGGATAACAATAATAACATCAGTAGCTTTCACTGAATGTCCTCTACTCCAGGCACTCACTCTACTTACATAGTCTCTAGTTTTCACGCTGACATTGCCAGAAAGGGGTGATTTTTCTCTCTTTAGCAATGAAGCACTTGAGAATCAGTGTTGATAAGTAAACTGCTCAAGGGCCCATAATTAGTAAATGACATTATCAGTGTGAGAACCCAGGTTCTCTAGCTCCAAAGGCTGTCTCCACAACACACCAAATTGTCTGGACTTCTTTGTTGCATCATGCACAGAGGTAGTGAAGCATTAGTAAACAGTGAGGTAGGGTAATGGCAGGGAAAAAACATGGTTTTGGAACTAAACAGCCACACCACTTACTGGTTATGTGGCTTTGGGCAGATTCCTGAACCTCTGTGTACTTTGATGTCCTCGTTTTAAAATCACTATTGTGAAAAATATATAAATAAAGCCATTTACCCCACATGGTTGCTGTCAGGATTAAATGAATGATAAATACCTAGAAAAGCACCATGTGTATAATTGGCTCCTTCTCTCCTCCCTTTGTTGATGCAGATCCTTTAGAAGTTTGCCACCTACCTTATTGTTGCTGATATAAGTTCCTAAGATTGATACTAAGGAACACCTACAGAAGGGCCTTTCGAGGACCTGCAAGTTTATTAAAGAGGCAGACACCTGGCACTGAGAGATAAAGGCAGTGCAGTTAAGAGGAGATGGAAAACCAATCTAGAAACCAGGCAATGGGAGGCGGTGTGGTTCCTTGTGTTAGGAAAGCTTTTCCAAAGCAGAGCCCTTGAAGCTTTTGCGTGTCAAAAACATTTTAAATGCTTTCCTCAGGTGCACGCATATGGTATTGCTTCTGTGGCAAAGAAAGCCTGGTCTTGTCAAAATGCTATTGATTTTTTCAGAAGGAATCTCAAGACCGCATTAATGAAACCTTACATACAAGCTCAAAAGCCCACTCTTTTTTTTTTATAAGCTGTCTACCCACTCTAGGACATAGCATAGATAATAAACTAAATTTTCATGCTTATTAAATTTTTACTAAATACTCTGAGAAAGTACATCGATCACTTCATTAATCTTTTTTTTTTTAAAGCCCTATGAGGAGATTATTATTTTGTACGTTGCAGGTGAGGAAACTGAAGCTCAGAGAGGTTAACTGTCTTGTGCAAGATCACACAGTTAGAAATTGGTGGTGAGATTTGAACTGATTCGGTCATTTAGTCAATAAATACTTACTGAATGACTGCCAGGTCTATATGACTCTAAAGCTAATGTTCTTTCCACTATCTAATTCTTCCTAGTAAAATAAATTATATAATAGTATTCTTATTATTAATAATATTCTCTCAAAAAGTGAAGCAGTTTGGCCTTATGGCTCAGGAAAAATAATCAGGCTGATTGTCCTGGCGAGGCAAGTATCCACATGGCTCAACATTACTCCACGTGTTTCCCTTTCAAAGGTGGATGCTTAAAAAGAACGGTCTTCTACAATCAGAAGTGTCATTCTCAGACAAGTATATGGAAGTATCTGTGCTTGACTGCTTATAAGACTTTGTGAGGATGATACACTTCACAATGTTTACTTATTAGAAAGTTGGAAAGAAGCGAAGATAAGTACGTGCAACTCACTAAAAGAGGGAAAATCCAAGCGTCACAGTGCCTTGCATCTATAAAGGGTATGATCCTTTTCAGTGTACTGTAACATAAATAATGCCATTTTAGACTCATACCAAGTCTGTGAGATCCAGAAGGTGATGGTTGTTTTACCCATTCCTGAGGAAACTGAGGTTCAAGTTGTAAAGGTCACAGGTACTTTAGAAATGTCCAAGTTCACATCACTATTTAATGGCAGAACCGGGATTTCAACTTACGTTCTATCCGCTCTTTCTGGTACGCAGTCTGCATTGGTTGAGATGAGCAAGGTTACATTGCAGTAACAAATGGCCTTCAGATCTCAGGAGCTCACAATAATAAAGCTTGATTTCTTGTTCATGTCCCTTGTCACCTGTGGCTTTGGTCTACTTTGTGTTTACAGCTGGATGACATAACAGCCCCTAACTTTATATTAGGTAGTGATGGATAAAGTCCTTTTGGGTTTCCTTTCCTTGTACCATGACGTATTCTCTAATCAATGTGTTACCGATTAACATTTCAGATAGGATCAGCCCTAGCAGTCATCTTACACAATGTAAAAATTAAATAATTAAATAAATGTAATATTTTAAAAAGCAACAGTTCTAAAGTATGCCTGTTGTGCACGAATCCTCCTGCATCTGCAATGAAAGCAACTTTTGCTCTGGGAATAAACTTTCTGTTGCTGGCAGGAGAATTGGATAGCAACACTGACGCGATCCTGTGAATGGGCGTCAGAGTGTTATATTTGAATGTGTAATGAATAAACATTGGCAGAAACCCCCTTTGCCATGTGACTTCAAAACAAACACCAGTCAGTAGGCAACTACCAGCTGTGCCGAGTAGGAAAAAAAAAAAGCACTCATACACTCTCCTTCAGTGAAGCAAAAATCCCCTGCCGAAATCACCTCCCTCAAGAATGCAGGGCACAAGTGGATTCTCACATGTGTTTGAGCACACAACCCCACCCCTGGAAAGTCCTCCTGGCAGAGCCATTTAAGCAAAGTTCAGAGGAAGACAGAAGTAGGACATGAAACAGAGGTCAGGCATTCACAGAATCTTGCCTTCTCTTGAATCAACTGGCAGCTTAAAAAAAAAAAAAAAAAAAAAAAAAAAGGAGCATTTAGCAAGATTTAAAGGAGCTGATTTCTAATGTTGGCTGACTTATAATGTCCCTTACAATTCTAAGATCCCATGATACTGTAAATTTCTGGGATGAGGAGAAGCAAATCTATTTTCTCCTTTAAGTACAGAAAAGAAAGAGGAAAAGGATATGCTTTATATAATAAAATTTAACAGGGAACAACATTGAAAAAAATGTTCTAGGAACTATAAAGTTGTCTTGGGTTAGGCAATCTGCATATAAAATTCTGTTCCTTAAAATTGCTTTGGCATTGAGTCCAGACTTGATTTGTAGAAGTGACACTTCTCTAATACTTCTTTGAGAGCAGTGAGGGGGGAGAAGGAATGCCCTCACTTAGAACTTTACCTTAGACTTTTTGTAAAGGTCACCAAAGGGAAAACTCATAAAGAATCATTGCTCTTTAGTCACTTCCAAGTATGAGACACGTTGTCCTCGGATAAAGGCGAACCATTATTGCATGTCACATTTTAGATTAAATAATTAAATTGCTATGCCTTGCTTTTTTTCCTGTGACTTTAAATAGAATTCATGTTGAAATGAACCTAGATTATTAGGAAATGTTTCTGAGTACATCTAATTTTGCTTTTCTAAAATGCTTATATGTAACTCTATAATTTCACTGGCATAATTGTTGCTAACAAGTCTCCACAACTGATATGCACATTTTAATGTAGCTGTAAGAAAAAATGGGTCTCAGGTACCAAAATGCCAAAATAGGATATATGAGTGAAAGAAATTAAGGGGGTAAAAGATATATTAACTATTTCTTCTCTGACAACCAACCTAGTCACCTGCTGATTCTCTAGCTACTTTCTATAGAAAGAGTAATTGGGCAGGAGATGTGTAGACTCTTTTGAGTCTAACTGGACACGAAGAAAATCCTCTGATGGCTGATAGAGGTAACTAGTACAAGAGAGGCATTCATGAGAGAAGACTGTGGTTCATTTTGAGAAGAGAGTGTGAATTATAGTGTCACAGGATCAAAAGGTTTGAAAGGGAGTGCTGGGGTGATGGGATCTTAAGCATAGCTTTCTTCCCTTTCAAACTAATTCAAATTTCTCTTTGACTCCTGAATCAAATGTTTGATGGGGCCTATGGGTAGTAGTAGACTTCAGTGAAACTATACAGAGAATCAATAATTATATACATACATACCTATATGAATACGGGTATACATATACACACTTACATATATGTGGGGATATATATAAATATATATGGATATATATCTATATATATACCTATATGAAGATATACCACACACACACACACACACACACACACACACACACCCCCCATACATACTTATACCTATATGGATATATATATATATACATATGTGTGTGTATATATATATATATATTGATGCACACATATATATGGGTATATATACACACATACTTACAGATCTTCCTCAATTTATGATGGGATTACATCCTGATAAACCCATCGTAAATTGAAAATGTCATAAGTCAAAGATGCATTTAATACACCTAATCTACCAAACATCAACAGCTTAGCCTAGCCTACCTTAAACATGCCCAGAACATTTATACTAGCCTTCAGTTGGGCAAAATCATCTAACACAAAGCCTATTTTGTAATAAAGTGTTGAATATCTCATGTGATTTATTTAAAGCTGTACTGAAAGTGAAAAAACAGAATGGTTGTGTGGTACATAATGGTTGTAAGTGTATCGATTGTTTACGGTTGTGATCCTAGGGCTGACTTTGAGCTGCTGTTGGTGCCCAGCATCATGAGAAAGCATCAGACCACGTATCACTAACCCAGGAAAAGATCAAAATTCGAAGTACGGTTTCTACCGAGTGCGTATCGCTTTTGCACCATCGTAAAATCAAACCATCGCAAGTTGGGACCATCCGTATATGAATATATGTATGTGCACACACATTTGTATATGTATTTGACTGTTATGGCACAGTTATTCAACTGCATTTAAAAACAATTGAACCCCAGTCTTAAGCCAGCTACAAAAATAAATGACTGAATTAAAGACAACTGTAAAAAAATACTTTCAAGAAAATCTAGCACATTATATGTACATATATGTACAATCTGCTGGTGAAAGGCAACTTTCCTGATCAATGCATTTCTTGACCAAATACAGAAGCTATAAAGAAAAGGTAAACACACTTGATCATATAAGAACCTAAAATCTTTTTTTGGCAAAAGAAAGTTTTTCTTACAAGGTAAATAGACAAAGGATAGGTTCGTAAATATTTGTAACATAGACGACAACAGTTTTTTGTTTTGTTTTTAACAAACTGACAAAAATAGACAAACTCATGGAAAAAATGAATAAAGAAATAGGAAATTCACAGAGGAACAAACCCACATGGCCAACAAGCAAATGAAAACTTGCTCACATTAAATCAGTCAGGGAAATGCAAATTAAAATAACAATGATGTATCTTTACACCCATCAGACTGGCAAAAAAGTTGAAATGATCAATAACCTCTACTGGTGATGGTTATGCAGAGAAATGGTTACTCATCCACTGCTGAAAAAAATTTAGCTGTTAAAACTGTTTTGGCAAGGCTTTTAGCAGCATATATAAAAAATTAAACATATACCTGTATGTGCCATTCAACACTGCAATCTCCTCTTGAAAACTCAAAGATAATCAGCGCACAGGGGCAAATGTAACAGGACACTTATAGTAGCAAGAAAAGGAAAGACGGACAGGGATCAAAGAAAATGTTCATCAGTGAGAATGTCTAAATAGGTTATAGCTCACCCACACCATGGATTATTATGTAGCCATTCCACAGAATGAGTTACAACTGAATAGACACTTTGGAGGGATTTCTATACAGTTACACCATAAGTGAAAAAAATAATAAGACACAAAAAATGTGCATTATTCAATGCTCATTAAACAAAAAATAAACAAACCTCCCCCTTACATATGTGTGAATAAAATGTGTATATGTGATTATATGAGCAAGGGGAAAAATTGTAGAAGCACATATCAGGTCACTAACAATAGTTACATGACAGAGAGGTGTGCAGAGGGATGCAAAGGAGAAAAGAGGGAAGTTGAAGCTAAACATCAAGAAGAAAACAAAACTAACTCTACTCAATATTTTGTAATAACCTATAAGGGAAAAGAATCTGAAAAAGAATAGACATATGTATATGTATAACTGAATCATTTTGCTGCAACCTGAAACTAACACAACATTGTAAATCAACTATACTTCAATTATAAAAAAGAAGACTTCTCTAAATAACAGATAAATGTGTGTGTGAGATAACGTGTGTGCATTTATGCAAAACTATATACATTGTATATGAAAAAGTATAAAAAGAGTGAAAAGCTATTTCAAAAGCAAGCTCAAGACATGATAATATTAATGATAATATAAAATCTAATACTTATTGAACCCTCACTATTGACAGACAGTGTCCTAAGCAGGTATTGACTCATTAATCCTCACAATAACCCTACAATGGAGACATTAATATCTTTATTTTCTACAAGAGAGGAGTCCCACTTACTCCTCCATAACTTGAGAGCTGAACATTTGAAAAATTCAAATAAAATCAACCGTCTCATTTGCTTCTTTAGTGATCTTGGTTTGTTTTCTTTAGTGTCTGGACCTAGAAGATGGTATTCAACAGGGTACCATCAATAAAGCTATAGCTGCCCAGCGAGCCAAGGTTGGTGTGAGTCACCTAAATCGAGGGCAACTGTCTTCATCGTTAACTTCTTCCATCATTCATTCATTCGACAAGGAACCACTGAACAACTGCTGCCCAGTGGTGGCCGTGACAGCCTCTGAGTGGTTGATAGCTTACGATGGCTAACAATTCCCATCACCTGGTGCATTTTGACCTCTTGTCCTGCAACTGGGTGGGAAAATGATCTGGCTTTACTTTGACAACATCATCGGGCAAGATTCCCTTCCTGAGAAAAGCACAGCTTTCAGTGACATAGAAATGCTACTTGATCCGAATTGCTCAGTAGAGCTAAACAGTGAAAGTGAACGAAGCCACGATAGCAGGCTTCACTTAGCATCCACCACTGACACTTAGCAAACCATTTCTTCACTAGTGTTTTAGAGAGAAGTTAGGGGTCGCTAATTTCTTCTTCTATTTTCATATCTAATTTAAGCATCCTTTGTCCAGTCTTGATGAAGAGATGCCAAGCACCAGAGCATCAACAACAATGTGCTTGATGCTCAAACAGCACCCCTCCTCCCTTTCCGTATGTACCCATTCTCTTCCAGAACCCCTTAGTAAGGTCAAGGTGTTAAAACAGTGACTGAGATTCAGATAAGGCTGCGGAAAGTCGCTACTCAATTTATTAAATAAGTAAACACCACCGAGAAAACCCAGAGCATTGGTCCCCTCCTCTGATTTTGGATCCTAAACGAGATCCTGAATCTGAAGATACACAAATGGGGAAAGTGCTTCAGTGTCTCACAGCTCCGTCTATCCGAGAGCCAAGACGTTCAATCACGCATGTTGTGTTTTTGCAAGCCCCTGGCTTTCCTTTCTCGTCCTTCCTTTGGCTGCCTCTCCCACCATTTCTGGCAGGGAACACTCTGGAGAGGCCTGGAAAAGTTTCCATCCAGTCACTCCCTTTGGTTAATTATTAGCAGCTCTGGTGAAATTTGTTGGTAGGGCTGTTGGAAACAACCATCTGAAAAGAGGTTTTTCGTTTAACCATAGAGCTCATTTGATTAGAGATTTCCAAAATCCTGTCCTCCAAAATCTGAGATAACACAGACAAAGGCCAAACACTGAACTAAGAAATGGTGTCTAGTCCCTCTTCTAGGACTAATTAGCTGAGTGATCCTGGTCAAAGAAGGAAAGGTAACTCACAAGGTGACACATTAGAAACCCAGGCAGTGCTCGCTCGCTCATTTTAATCCCCATAACAACGTATCACCTACAGTGTTAACCTATTAGTGTTAACCTAACATTTTACAAAGTTAGAGACTTCAACCCAAAGTCCCCAAACTTTGTATTAAACCATACAGCCCCATGCATTTAATTTACCCAAGTTTCAAGTTCTTCACCTAAGAAAGCAAGACAGTTGAAGTGGTTGCTCTCAATAAGGTCCTTCTAACTCTGTAAAACCAGCAGGCAACAAAAACTTTCTCTCTTATAATCTCCACATACCTTCTCCCCTCTCAACCTCAATTTCCCAGTAAACTTTGGGGGCAAATAAACAAAATTGTATTCTGTGCATAAAGATGCCAAAACAGCCATTCACCCATTAATTGTCAACAGAACACAGCCCCTTTTTCTCCTGAGGCTATTGCTTCACCCTTGTTTACGTTGCTCAGTTCCGTCAGTTTAGAGCACATTAAAAAGCAGAACTGGGCTGGCTGGTTTACGTTGGTGGTGAACTTTGTGCCTCAACTGTATCGTAACCCCAGAGTTTACTCAACCCCACCTGGCAGCTCAGCTATTTGAGATAAAGCAGGTTTTCTCTGAGGGAAACCAGTAGCAGTTTATCTTTTTGCTCTGCTGCTGGCAGACAGCTGGTTGGGCATCTAAGAGACAGTCATCTGCCAGTGGAAGGTAATAAAACACACACACACACACACACACACACACACACAAACAGACAAAAACAAACAAACGAAAAAACAAACAAGAGGAACATGAAAGGAGTCTTCCATATCAGAAGAATTACAACCAATACTTTCTTTAGGTAGCCTTGTTTAGGACCAACGTAAGGTCATCTTTTGGGAAACTATACTTTCTGTCTGTCTGTCTGCATGTGGATGCCTGTGTGTGCTTTAGGATTTTGTGGATGTGTGCATGGGAGGGGGATGGGGAAATGTGAGTGAAAGGATAGAATCCTGGAAAAATAGCTAGTGAAAATCTAAAAGCCATTCCTATTTTCTGAAGTACTATAAGGTTTGGATCAATTTCTCATGCTTGAAATGGAAATTTTCATTCTGTTAATCTTTTCCAAAACCATGTGTAGTCATTCTCTCGGAGAAAGTTATACTGATAGCAACAAAGCAATAAAAAATTTTTTATATAGGAAAACATACAATGCAAGATATGTGGAAGAGAGTCGCCTGTGCATTGGTGATTTAGTGGTAATGCTAAGTGACACATAACATTCGTGAACAACCAGCTGAAACCTCCATATTCAAGTTTGATACAGAAGAAGACAATGGGCTTTTCCACCTCCAGTCAATCCTAGTGTTATGAGCTGAAATGTCCCCTCCCAAAGATGTTGAAGTCCTAACCCCCAGTACCTGTGAATGTAACCTTATTTGGAAACATGGGCGTATAGACGATCAAGTTAAGATGAGGTCATTAGGTTGAAATCAGGGTGAAGCATCCACAAGCCGAGGAAGACTATATATGGCAAGCAAATCCTCAGAAACTAGGAGGCAGGAATGGAACAGTTTCTCCCACACAGCCCTTAGAAGGAATCAACCCTGCTGACACCTTCGCCTTGGATGTCTAGCCTCCAGGTCTGTTGGTTAAGCCAACCACTTTGTTATGGCAGCCCTAGCAAATAAACACACTTAGGTTTTCTCAAGGTGACCTCCTCCTTGAATCCAGTCTTTCCTAATTTCCAAAGAGGTGCTCGTAAGAAACTTCCAACATAACAATAAGTGGCTAATTCTACCTAAGAGCCAAGTAGGGAGAAAAATAAAGAATAACTATTGATCTGGGAACTTTTCTTCCCCAAAGACTTGTGCTAAGGACTCTTGTGTCTGGATGTTCCAGCAACAGTTGCAGAAGAGGACAGCAAAAACAGGATTTGCCTCTGAAAGGTCCTTCAGTTCAAATCTGATGTCATATACCCTAATTAGATTCAGATAGTCTGTTTGAGATACACACTGCTTTTAAGCAACTAATTTGAGTTATAGATATATTTAGACAATTTGGTTTCCTTGTTTTGTTGCTGTTGTTTCTTCCTAGAGAGGAGTGGATGGATCCTGATGCTTAGGTTGGAGTTAGCTGTTGCCTACAAAAACTAGCCAAAGGACTGGCATTTGGAAAATATAGTTTAGAATTAATTTAGAAGGGGGGTGTGGATTCAAGCAGCTGAGAGGTGAACAGATGGCAGTGCATGCTAGGAGTTTCTGGCAAGGAGTCAGTCACTGGAAGGAGTGGTTGAATGAAACCCTTTTGTATGCAGGTTGCAGGAGAAACAGGAAGATGAGACTAGATTTGGCAGCTTCTAATGCAAAATTTATTAAAGGGGAATGAATTTGATTATAAACAAATGACAATTTATTTTTCATATCTCTGCTCAATTTCCTCAGAGGATTTTCCTGTAAAGGTTGAGCCTCTTAAATCACTATTCTAAGAGAGTACGAGGTATAACTATGACAATGGGGCTTCAACTTATCCATATCAATAAGCTTTGAAATGACGGCAGCAATCTAAGAAAAATATCCAAACACGGAGAAGATTCGTCCCTTTCTAGCTATGACAAAATCACAGAAAAAAATGTTCTATAGGATGACATTAATAAAAGGTAGGATCTTGACTAGTCAGTCAGAAAACCAGAGGCCCCCAACTGTTCTAGAAAGAAGAAGCTGGTGCTTTTTGTGCCAGCTAACACAAAGAGGTTTCTTCTGCCAGGTAACACGTGCAATTGAAAAGCAAGTTTTGCCATTTGGCTGGCCACTCCAAGTATACGTCTAACAGGGACACTTTAGAGGTAGGCACTACTTTTGAAACCTAGACAGTTTCAAGCACTGTTCCTTGACCAGTATTTGACCACACTTCCTGACTCACTGTGATAGTTATGTCAATTTGGCTGGGGCATGATGACCAAAAATGTGGTCAAACATTCTTTTGGATTTTCCTGTAAGGGTGTTTTCGAATGAGATGAACATTTTAAATGGTGGATTTTAAGTGAAACAGAATGCCCTTATAATGTTGGTGGGCCTCGTCTAATCAGTTGAAGGTATGACTAGAACAAAAGACTGATCTCCCCCAAGCAAGAGGAAATCCTGACAACAGATGGCCTTTGGACTTCATCTGCAACATTGGCTCTTCCTGGATCTCCAGCCTGCCAGCCCGCTCCGCAGATTTTAGAGTTGTTAACCTCCATAATCGCGTGAGCCAATTCCTTGAAATAAATCTCTTTCTACATGGACACACATCCTGTTGGCTCTGTTTTCTCTGAAGGGCCCCGACTAATACACTCACTTAGAGATTTGTCCCCAGAAGCTGTCTAATCAACCTTCTAGCAGCTACCAAAGATAATTTAAGTTCAGTCTGAATAATGCTTAAGGGTCAGCTGCAGCAGCCATTGGTGCAATGACACACATATTTCAAATAGGCGAGATGTTTTAGTGAGGCTTTATCATAACAATTCTATTTTCAAGGGAAAGACAAACGTGTCTACTGATTTTCTCTGGGGTCATCATGTGGCTGCACCCAAGGAGAAAACTTCCTCAATGCCTATGCACTCATATTTGTCACCCATCTCCACATCCCCAGCAGAATGCCCGGCATGTAGCAGCTAATCAATGAAGGGGTGGAATTGAATTTGGGGATGGTATATGCTGAGTAAGTGATCTCCACCCTACCCTTCTGATATTTACCAGCCACATTCCCAGAAACCAGGCAACTGCAACAGAAAAAAAAAAAAAAAATTTAACATGTATTGAGCAATCACTGTATGCCAGGCCTTGTTAATAATCAAATGCACCACTTCACTTTTTCCTCAAAGTCACTTTATGAGGTAGCGACTTGCATTATCTCTACTTTACAAATAAAGAAACAGAGACACAGAAATTAAGTAATTTGCCAAGATCGCACACACAGACAGTCACACATCCAGTAAGATTCAGACCTAGGATTTGAACCCCAGTGATGGATCTAGAAGATCAGCAATCTCTAGAAGCTCTTAACCTCCTCTGTACCCTGAAACATTAGAGACTGGTGTGGAGGATTAAATTCATGCCAGTAAGAAGAACTACAAGAGTCTTGATTCAGCATTTAGTGCAGGATCGGGCAATCCTTTGTTGTGAGGACTGTCCAGTGCGCTGTCACATGTTCAGTGATGTCTTTGGCCTCTACTCACCGGATACCCCGTGTCTCAAGATGTGAGTCAAAATTATCTTCAAACATTGCCAGATGTCCCCTTTGGGTGAGGAAGGATCACCCCAGTTGAGACTCATTGGCTTAACCTACTAGAATTCATCGTCCCCTAGTGACGCATTTTAATCTAAACCCAGTATAATTACAGTATCACTTCACACAGTTATTTACACAAGTTCCTCAAACACTGTTATTCAGCATTTCCCTGGAGACTGTGTATGCAGCTGCCCCTAAAGAAGAGATTTTTCTAAAAGTGGATAGAGCTAAAAGGGGAGGTGAAATAGTAAAGCGCAAGAGAGTTCACAAGGTGAATTTCCATTCTGCTTAGTGACCTTCTTTGTCCTTAGGTTGGGGCCAGGCTGCCTGCGGTCCTTCTATTTCCCTAGATGTCAAGCAACAATTGACTGGAGGGCCCTGGCCCCTGGTGATGTCAGAACTTCTGCTACTGTTCCCAGAAACCCTTTGAGGCCTATGAAGAAAGGGCGGAAGCCACTATGTTGTCTGCCGCTATGTTTTTGCATATTCTGTTCCCTCTGCCTGGAATTCCTCACCTCTACCTCATCAGAAGCTACCTTGTACTATTCAAACTTTTTGCATGTTTTTTTTTCTGAACTACAAACAGTTCATGAAATGATCTTTATGGGGTAATGAGGCACATGAGTAAAAGTTGAGTCACAGGATGTCATATTGTTGTATGATTGGGGGGCGTGCTTTAGGCATCCCAGTGACCTCAGAAAAGACTCGCAGATAAACCCTTGCCAATCTTCCAAGACCTTCTGATCCCAGTGTGGAACCCTAGTCCCTACATGACTCAGCCACCATTTGCTCCCACCCTTGTCCCTTCATGTGTGAAGCGTCTCAGGACTTGCCCCAACTGACTCTGTGCTCAGCACTTCATTGCTTTGTCCTCTCTTCTTTCTCATTCATGAATTCTCTTGGGAAACAGAATATTTTATGTGGGATAAAGAGAAACACATATGTAATAGAAAAACAAAACTGTGAAAAGAAAAAAAAACATTTTAAATCAAACGATGAAATGATTATAGGTTGATTCATCAGCGGGAAACACATGGAAACAATTATCCCAAAATTCAACAGTTATGAAACCTGAAACCCTCTTCAATGTTTTGTTCAGAATTACGTATTTGGCCTTCAGGAATTCATATTAATTGTCTGTTCAAACACCAAGGAAAACATCTAATTGGTCGGTTAAAAGACTCATAAACGATCTTCTGCTTTTTTCTGAATTAACGTTGGAGAAACAAGAAACAGACCACTTGAAAGGAGCCTTAAGTTGATGCCTCTGCAGCTGGGAAAATTCCAAATCAAGCTTGTTTTATATCCAAGGGTTGGAATGAGGATAATAGGAAAGTAGTAGTGGGGAGCAGTTTGCTATTCTGACCTTGGCCTTCTCAGCTTATTCTACATATGGCTACCACTGTGCAGAAGCTCAGGTCACATCAGGCAGTCAGGGACTAAATGTTACCTCATAGTTTTCTTTCCAGTTTTGATTTCTAGTTTGCTATTCCTCTTCTGGTATAATGACCATAACGATACCACATGGATGGAGTTGACCTAGTTAACCAGTGATTCTACAAAGTATCCCCAAAGGTCACAATGTAACCATAATCAAAATCTTTTTACATTAGTAGTACATCACCAGAACAACAAAATTTCAAATCTCTGTGAAACTTCCATGCAGGAAGGGTGAAGGAGTAATCGCCTTGTTCTGCAGTTTCCTGGTCAGGCAACTAATAATACTCGTTACATTCAGATACTCTCTCTGTGTGTCTCTCTCTATGAGCAAACGAATGACTCTCATCTCTAAGGTCTTTGCATTCCTTTGCAATCATGAGCTCTTTGCACACAGGCTTTGGGTTCTCTGCTTCAGCTCCTCCAACTGGATATAAAAGGACAAAGTACCAACTGTCAAGCCCATGTTTGTAAACTAGCCTATCTGAGAAAATAATAGCTGTAAACTTAGACAAAACAGGATATATTTGGTAGCTCTGCTATGCCAAATATTGTTGATAGTACGCTCTTAAATTTAAACATTTTTAGTCACCAAAAGTCAAAGGTCTTACTAGTTAAGTGAAAATAAGAAAGGGCATTGTTAAATTTTGGTGTAATAAACACCGTGGCACAGAAGTGTTTCCCAGGGGTGAGCTTCAGAGGACTGACTAGGCAAAGAGATCTAGAAACAAGTTTCTGCAAAGGAGGAAAAGGGAAAGGAGGGTGCTCAGGTGATGGGTGAAAACAAACACTAAGATTCTCTCCTCCACACAAAGTTAGAGAAAATTCTATGTGTGATTTGAAGGCTTCAGGGAGGAAGAAGCACCCTGCTGAAAGGCGCCTGCCCACCACACTGCCTCGTGGCTCCCAGAGTATCTAGAATAGAGCATGACATACTAAGGGCATCAGGAAGCTTTCAGTGAGAGCACCTGAGTGAAAGCTTCTCTGATTTAGAGGAGACAGTGTTCATGAAATCAGGAACATGTGAATATCTTAACATTCGTTCAGCAAGTATTTATTGAGAGCCTGCCACGTTATAAGCGCTGTTCTAGGCTCTTGAGACTCAGCAGTGAACAAAACAAAGAAAAAAAATCTGCCCCCATGGAGCATATATACTAGTGGGAGGAAATAGACAATGAAAAGCGATGAACTAATAAAACATGTAGTAAGTTATACAGATGCCATAGAGGAAAATAGATGCCATGGAAAGAGATTGGGAAGATTGGGGGATGTGGTATAATTTTAAATAGGGTGGGTAGGAAAGACCATAAGGAGAAGTGATTCTGAGTCAAGATCTAATGGCAGTCAAGGCGTGAACCAAGTAGCTATCTGGGGGAAGAGGTTGATAAATGCAGTTGGCTTATTTCTGAACTAATCTCTGATTTAAGGCTGGGGGCTGTCATTTTGTTGACTAGTTGGACGTGCTCCCATCCTTCTCACCTACTTATCTTCTACTCATCCCTCAGGGTTTAGCTTAATGCTGATTTCCCTGGGGAAGCATTTCTTACTTTTTTTCTTGTGCAGGTTAGAAATCCTTTCCTCCTGTGTCCCGACAGCATTCTATTTCCCCTAGCAAAATACTTATCGCACTTCATGATACAACTTGTTGAATTGTTTTCCATGTTATGCTGAAAGGAGTGAAGAGACCTTCTGTCCTGCTCAGCAGTAGGTTCCAATAACCCAGCACAGTGCTGAGGAGATAGCACTGCATTTGGGAATCAGCCCACTTGGGTCCATATCCTGGCTCTGTCACTCACCTGACACGTGCCTTTGGGCAGGTTACCGAACCTGTCTAGGTCCCAGTTTCCTCATTCTTAAAATGCGAGAACAGATCTAGCAAGTGCCTGGCACATAGCAGATGCTTGATAAATGCATCTAACAATCCCCACATCTCCCAGGAAGACTCGAGATCCACAGGGAATGTTTCTTTCTACGATGGCACATCAACAACAGTGTGTCCCAATGAGATGAGGATGAATTTTAGACTCAGGTGAACCTGAGTCAGTTGGAATACTGAGTTCAGTGTTCTGTAATTACATAAATGGGGATAAAAATCTCTCTTTCAAAAGTTTGTTGAGGATTTAAAGAGATGACATACACGAGGGGCCTGACATATAGTGGGGTACTCAGATGTTTATTCTGCCATTAGCGTTACCCACACTTTATTATTATCCTCCATTTCCACTACCATTTATGACATTTTATAAACACCTCTTGTCATTTCACCCTTCCTTAGGTCCACATTCTGTCCTCCCCAGAAGATTGTAAATTTCTGTGGACAGGACTCTGAACTTTATTTCTCAGAGATTTTAATTAGGCCTTCACAGGGCCATTCCCAGAGTAGACATTTAATATGTATGGAATGAATGATAAATAGGGGGAAGAGAGAGAGAAAGAGAGGAAGGGAGGGAAGGGGAGAGAGAGAGCGAGAGCGAGAGCGAGAGCGAGAGCGAGAGCGAGAGCGAGAGCGAGAGCGAGAGAGAGAGAGAGAGAGAGAGAGAGAGAGAGAGAGAGAGGGAGAGAGAGATCTTGTTAAGTCTACGGAGAATAGAGACCTAGGAATGGTTCATGGAAATCAATGTAAATGACTCATGCAAATGAACTGACTGACTGAAATATATTTAGGCCTCCCTTAGGGGGAAAAAATTCCATTTCCATCCCTAGGATAGATATTTATCTGTTCAGAATCTCTTAGATACATTCCTGCCTGAAGAAAGAGGTGACCTCTCAAGATCCTTTCTTAATCTCTCTCTCTCTCCTTCTCTCCCTCTCTCCTTCTCCTGTTTCTTAAAATCAATTTATCAATAAATTTAGACAGAGAGAGGGCAACAATATTGCCTGAATGAGATGCATATTTTCCCACTTGTACAAATGAATTATTCCAACAGATAGCATAATTACAGTTCAAGGTATTACTAAGAAAAACCAGCTATATTTTTATCAGAATGAAAAAAATATCATTGCAGATAAACCAATCTGCTATTTAGTCCTAAACAGAGCAAATCTGAATCATGCAAAAAAGGAATGCACAGCTTCTGGTGACTATAAAATGCATTACTAAAATCTTATTACCTATTACTAAAAAATGTATTACTTATTACTAAAACATTACTAGATGCCAAGATACATCATTCATAGGTTACTATTTGGTTACCTGAGTGCTGAGAGATGAGAAGTTTAAACAAGATAAGGGAAGGTGGCTCTGTACATCGGAAAAGATATGTTTCACAAAATGGGCTCACCAAATTTAAAGCACTGAATTAAGGAATTTACAAATCCACCCAGTAAAAGCACACATGGAAAGAATCTACGGATCGCCTCATCTACTTCTTAAATACTTAAATATAGCAGTGTTTCTCACTCTGGACCCAAGGGGTCATGAATTACATAAAATTTTTAAATTTTGGAATATTTACGTTAATTGTATATTTGTACATTATTTTACAGTTGTAACAACAGAACTGTATCGGTTTTCTCTTGCTGCTGCAACAAATTACCACAAACTTGTGGATTAAAACAATGCAAATTTATCATCTTCTAGTTTGGAAGGTCAGAAATTTGGCATGGGTCTCATTGGGCTAAAATCAAGGTGTCAGCCAGGCTGGGCTCCTTTCTGAGGACTTTAGGGAAGAATCCATTTTCTTACCTTTTCAGCCTGGAGAGGTCATCCACATGCTTCGGCTTGTGGCCTCTTTCTTCCACCTTCAGAGCCAGTGATGTAGCAACTCTCTAACGCTGCTTCTGTTACCACATCTCTTTCTTTGACCATAGCCTGGAAAGATGGTCCAAGAATAAGGATTTGGGTAATTAGATTGGGCGCAGCCGGAAATCTCCCTACTTCAAAGTCTTTAAACTTAATCACATTTGCAAAGTCCCTTTGATCATATTTACAGTTTTGGGAGATTAGGGTGTGGATGTCTGGGGGCCGGATGCAATATTCTGCCTAACAAAAGAACTCTTTTTATTTATAATTGGTAACTGAAAAAAAGTTTCTTAGAATAAGATTTTAGCTTCATAAATCAGCATTTTTCAAATTGGAGTAGGTCGACACAATCCTGAATATCTACAATAGTTTTCAGATATATCGTAGTTTGAGAAACACAGACATTTAGCTTTTTCCATCAGTTCGAGACCTGCTGTCTAAGCAGAGATAGGAGTCCTGTGGAAACGAGTTAACTATGTTTAGGTCTACCACCAAAGACTCCATCAGATAGGGCAGATAGGGATGCCACTTTGTAAATTCGTGTAAATACTCTGAATTCAAGAGGGTCCATGTTAAGGAGTATAGATAGTACTATACAGGATATACTGCCATTTCTAGAGAGACAACTCAGTAATCATTTTCTACTATTGTGTATCTGTATCATCATCACCAAGTAGAAAGAAGAGTCCATTAGACACCCTTCCAGAATAACATGGGAAAAAGACTCGTACTAAGGGGGTGTAGAACCAGAGGAGCTTATACTGCCTGCTCTCCTCCCCCCATGACTTTATGATATGAAAGAAACAACACCTCTTTGTGCAACCAACATTAGAAACAGACCAATCAGCCACCTTGCAGATGAAAGGTGTTATAAAAGGACAAGAAGCTGGGGGATGGCAATTGCAGATAAATGGAAAAAAGATATCATAGGGGACGGTGGTTCTTAACCAGGGGTCCATTGATTAACTTCTGAGAATCTCTAAACTCCTAATATTCTGACTCTTTGTGAATTAGGAGAAAGATCCTTCCATTCACAGGTTTCTCAGAGGTGTGTGACTCCCAAAAGGTTGAAAACCACTGTTCTCACATGGAAGAAAAAGTAACCTGAGAATTTTGTGAGTTAGGACAACCAACCAATAAAATGGAAAATTGGGATGAATGACTGGGCAAGAGGAGAGGACAGGCAGGAGTTATATTTGTATGTTCACATGCACTAACGTTCATGAAACGATTGTCTCCAAAATGAATGGGAGAAGAAATGGAAAGCGTGCCGGGCTTTTGACATCACCAGCTGCATTTCTCTCTTCCTCCCCCGACACTGCACAGCCCAACCCTGCCACCTGGTCCTCCTAGCAACGTGGCATCTGGTCTTTGCCTTCGGTTCTTGACACTGCTCGGGACAGTGGTCTCAAATATGAAGGGACTGCATTTCTAAGACCCTAGGAGCTGAGATGTTCTAAAGACAAAATTACACACACATACACACATGCAGGTACATGGCCTTTAGTAAAAGGGGCCATTACTGCACAAAAACGTAATGTGAAGCTTATTAACAGCTCCCCCAAGGTCCCTTTCCTATCCTATTAACCCAAAATAGAAAGGAAAAAAAGATAGAACCACTCTGAGATGCACTTTTTCTTTTTACAGCACATTTTTAATGGTACAGTTTATAACCACCACCACCCCAAAAGAGAATGCATCAGCAAATGCAGATGGACTCTGCACCAGAAGTAGAAGAGGGGTGGAATCAGTCTTCTGGAAATATTTACTCACATTTACCTATGTTTACTGTGTTAAATGCCAAATTCTACAACTGAGTCAACACACACTGATCTCTCACTGTGTCTTTTTAATCACTTTCTCTCACATAAATAGTTTGGGTTTCCAAATTTCTGCTGTTCCATTATAAATACAGCTCATTCACATTTTGTTAAAACACTCCATGTTACTTCTTGGATTCCAATTACCCAACAGAAGGTGCATTGAATTTGCCTGGGAAACAAGGACAATGTCTGTTTGTAAAAATTTATGGCATTCCCTCCCTCCCCTCAGAGTGTTTTAGACATCTAAGAAAGTCAGACCCTGGGGGAAAATATAAACAAGCTGCTTGGAATAGACACACAATTACATATCCTATTTGTAAAAAATACCGCCACCATCTTGCCAGGCAATGCAAAAAAGAAAACATTTATCCCCATATAACTCACACAAACATTTTTTTTTTCTTCATCCTCACCAATGTCTAAATGGCTTAAATGACAAATACATCATTTGGTGGAAATAAACCACAGTTGCAAGTGTTAAGATTCCAAGTGTAAACTGGTCACATTGCATCCTACTTTTATTGATAAGTGAGGCAGTAAATATTAGAGGAATCAATAAGCTTCACGGAAAATAATAACACGAAAATTCTAAGAATAGCAGAGCAAGAGAATATATTTTAATAATCCTTTCTGGTGGTTGGAAAATGCATTTAATTCCCTAGAAAGCAAGAGACTTTATCATATATGCGTATGCATCTGCATATACACATATACATATATATCTTACATGTGACCTTGCATGTGGAAGCACCTCAAAGGTTAAATAAAATTGATTACATAGTGTGTCCAGACAAAATAATTCAAGATTTGGGGTCAAACAGATCTGGGTTCGAATTCTGTGTTTGCTACTCATTAGGTATTTGATCTGGGACAAAAGATGTTACTTCTCTGAGCCTTGATTGCTTTCCTCAATTATAAATGTGGGAAATAATGCCTCTCTTGTAAGAACTGTTGAGAAGACTGGCTTGTACCTGGCACATGGTGGGCACTGGAGA
Organism: Aethalodelphis obliquidens; assembly: GCF_003676395.1. Taxonomy (NCBI): domain Eukaryota; kingdom Metazoa; phylum Chordata; class Mammalia; order Artiodactyla; family Delphinidae; genus Aethalodelphis; species Aethalodelphis obliquidens. Next base: position 36,790,755 of record NW_020837952.1, read on the forward strand.
AATGAAATCTGTTAGCATTAATCATTAAATCGCTTAATTCATTCACCAGACGCTGAGTTCCTACTCTCTCCCCTGCACTGTGTCTTCACGGGATCCTAGACATACTTTGATCTTAGTGTACTAGGTATACATTTTAACTCACATATTTTTTTTTTTTCTGTTGCTCAATATAACTTACATTTTGAACCCTGATTTGCCTGTTGGTAGATACCTGAGCTCAGGCCTCAAGGGCCTTCCTTCATCTTTTCTCTGGGGTTATGTCATGATTTAGAAGGTGATATAAAGGAAAGGTATAGTTTTTCTTTAATGTGATGACTACTATTATCCAAATAATGCGATGAATACTGCGACAGTGGGATAATGATACTTTGAAATATTAACAGCCCTTCTTCTCTAGAACCCCTGGTTTTGACCCCTTTTTAGCATTATGGGATTCATTGCCGAAAGGCTGTTACAGCAAAAAGCAGAGTAAAAGTTTTTGAGTTTCAAAAGCCTGGGCCTGAGGACATAGAGATGACAGGATGGGGTTAGAGTTAGACTTCCTACACCCTCCTCCCACCCTCCACCCGTCTCACCACTGTTGAATAACATTTCCTCAGCTTGAGGGGAGTTACAAGAGTCACAATAAATACAGGAGAATTTCCGTGCAACCGGCTCTGCAAGAAGGGCCCACATGCAGAGAAAGACGGAGTGACAGGGCTCCCGAATGACCCTGAGAGCTCCAGTAATGGAGGGATTCTTGCTTCCATCTCTTGTGGAGCCTGGGAGGAGCATCAGAGCCCACAGAAGAAATGCCAGCACACTGCATCTAGGAGAGCCTCACTGAGTTAACAGAATGGGCTCATGTTTCTGAGAGTGATCCAGATAGAGACAGACCTTGGCACCCTAAACTTTCCCATTGCCCAGCACAGCCTGGGAACATCTATGACTGTGTGCCCAGGAAGGGCACCAAAGCAGGGAATTTGCTAAACCTGAGAGGCCTTCAAAGGTGGGAAGGAGAGGAGGAATTCCCTGGCGGTCCAGTGGTTAGGACTCTCTGTTCTCATGGCCAAGGGCCCGGGTTCAGTCCCTGGTTGGGGAACTAAGATTCCACAAGCCGCGCAGTATGACCAAAAAAAAAAAAAGAGAGAGCTGGGAAGGAGAGTGATATTACAACCACCTGTCTGGACTGACTACCAAAGGAACAGTGGAGACAATGGGCATCAAGTAGAGGCCAGCAGGAAGAGGTGATAGCCAAGACCACATTCCCCAACCCAAGCGCTCTGGGTTTACACGAGCTGTGTAAGTTACGTGTTTAGACATAACCCCAGAAAAGAGACGGAAGAAGTACCCTGCTTTACCTGAGCTTAGGTATCCAACAGGAGGCAGAATGAGGGTTCAAAATATACGTTAAATTGGTCAATATAAAAAAACTCTGTGAGCTGAAATGCATACCGACTGCAACAAGATCAAGGTATGTCCAAGGTCCCATGATTCCAAAGAGAAGAGGCTGGAGAAATCAGAACAGGGCAGCTTGACTTTAGCACTGAGGATGGAAAGGGCTTCCACCTGGGATCCGGGGTGCCCTGCACAGCGGGAAAATCTGTGCAGAGGAACAAAGCTAGAAATGGTGAATTGGGGAGATAGTCAGTGATTTGGTGTGGCTGATCTTAGGGGACAGGCTGGGGAGTCGTAGGAGGTCCAGCTGGGAAGGAAATCCTGGGTCCAACCATGAAGATTATTATTCACAAGCTCTAGTCCTTTAGAAGGAACATTCTGGCAGTCACGTGTAGAAGTGATCTGGAAGGGAGAGTGAGAGGCCTAAAATTAGAGGCCGCAAGTCCAAACTAGCTCAGACAGAAAATGAAAAGAGAAATGACTACAGGAGAAAGCCCGTAAGAATGAAGCTGAAGAAGACACCCCAGCACCTGGGAGGAATAAATACAGAGGAAATAGATTCAAATGACATTTAGTTCACTAATAGGAATCCCAGCTGTGTATCAAAGTTTGGCTTTGCTTCTCTTCTAGACTTTAGCAATCACAATCAGAGTGGGACACAATCACCTGAACTGATTAAGAGTGTGGTAGAGTCTGTTATGCTAGCGGTCGCCAGCCAAGAACACATGGTACACTAAGAACACGTGGGAAAAACATGTATGCACATGGTCCTGTCGTGGATTTTTATAGACCTTTTATTTTTAGAAAACATTTTAGAGATAATAAAATTGTAATGGAACAACTCTGCACAACTGTGATTAAAAGACTGTCCTGGAGTCATGCTGTCCTTGAATTTGATTCCTGACTATACCGCTTAGCAGCTGTGTGACACTGGGCAAGTTACTCAGTTTCTCTAAGCCTTAGTTGCTTCATCTGTAAAACAGGAAAGATAATGGAACCACCTCTTTAGGTTCTCATCAGAATTCAATCAGGATAATATATCTGAACAGTGCCTGGCATTTACTAAGTGCTACTGGCTGTTATTCTTTTGAGGATTGAGACAATCCATGTAAAACACTCAGTGTTCTGCCTGGCACAATGTGTGCAATCCTTATATGCTGGCCATCACCGTAATTATTAGCCAAAGTCACTCAATAAACCCTTCTCCTTGCCCAGCCACCAAGAGGGCAGCAATGGTAGCAGCAGGGGAGTGGACTCTTGCCGCTACAGCAGCTGTGCTAATAAACACAGCTTCAGCTGCTATTGAGTTGTCCTCCCAGATAACGCTGGACTTGATACTGCCCAACTCTGATAAGGGAGGGGAATTATCTCCTACAAAAGCCTTTTGGAAACTCAGAGTGGGCAGCATCCTTCTCCACGTTCCTTCCTTTTTCTTGTTGGAAGAACAGACCCAGGCATAGGGCAAGGCCGGGAATGATTACCTGCTAGCTGAATGGCTCTCAATATGCTGACAGTCCTTAACAGAGAAGCACTGTCGGTCTCCTCAAGGCCGCTGCAGTCAGGCAGCCATGGTTGCTTTCCTCTCCCTCCTATAGAGCTGAATGTTAGTTCTCCCAGGATGTGGCGATGACACCCTTTATCATGTCAAAGAGGGGCTTCCCTGGTGGCGCAGTGGTTGAGAGTCCGCCTGCCGATGCAGGGGACACGGGTTCGTGACCCAGTCCGGGAAGATCCCACATGCCGCGGAGCAGCTAGGCCCGTGAGTCATAGCCGCTGAGCCTGCGCGTCCAGAGCCTGTGCTCCGCAACGGGAGAGGCCACAGCAGTGAGAGGCCTGCATACCGAAAAAAAAAAAAAAAAAAAAAATTGCAATATCATGTCAAAGAATTTCCACATGAAGGCACCTCAAAAATCCATACAACTTGCATTTTTAAATAGACTTTATTTTTAGAGCAATTTTAGGGTCACAGCAAATTGAGTGCAAAGTACAGAGATTTTCCATAGACTCCCTGTCCTGACACAGACAGGCACAGCCTCCTCCACTATCATCTCCCAAAAAGTGGTTCCAATCCACAAACTTACACTGACACATCATTATCGCTCAAAGCCCGTAGATTACATTAGGGTTCACTCTTGGTGGCATATATTCTATGGGTTTGAACAAATGTATAACAACCAGTGTCCATCATTGTAGTTTCATGCAGAATAGTTTCACTGCTCCCAAATCTTTGGTGCTCTGCCTATTCACCCCTCCCACTCCCCTCTGATCTTTTTATCATGTCCATGATTTTGCCTTTTCCAGAATGTCCTAGAGTTGGAATCATACAGTATGTAGCCTTTTTAGTTTCCCTTCTTTCACTTAGTAATATGCATTTAGATTCTCTCCATGTCTTTTTATGGCTTGATAGCTCATTTCTTTTTAGCACTGAATAATATTCCAACGTCTAGATGTACTACAGGTCATTTATCCATTCACCTACTGAAGGACATCTTGGTTGTTTCCAAGTTTTGCTAATTATGAATAAAGCTTCTATAAACATTCGTGTGTAGGCTTTTGTGTGGACAAGATTTTTCAGCTCATTTGGAGCACGGCTGCTGGATCACATGGTAAGAGTACGTTTAGTTTTGTACGAAACTGCCAAACTGTCTTCCAAAGTGGCTCAACCACTTTGCATTCCCACCAGCAATGAATGAGAGTTCCTGTTGCTTCACATCCTCACCAGCATTTGATGTTGTCAGTGTTCAAGATTTTGGTCGTTGTAATATGTAGGTAGTGATATCTCATTTTTGTTTTGATGTTCAGTTCTCTAATGACATGTGATGTTGAGCATCATTTCATATGCTTACCTACCATCTGTATATCTTCCTTGCTGAGGCATCTATCTGGGTTTTGCCTATTGTTTAATCAGGTTTTTCTTTTTTAAAATTTTCTTATTGCTGAGTTTTAAGGGTTCTTTGCATATGTTAAATAACAGTCCTTTATCAGATATGCCTTTTGCAAATATTTTCTCTCAGTCTGTGGCTTGTCTTCTCATCTCTTGATAAAACTTACGTTTTCACATTTATTGCAAATATCTTTCTTTGCAACAAGTCTATTGTTATTGCCTTTTCTGTAAGCCATGAAAAGAACACAAAAAATGACAGAAAAGGAGACCACAATGAAAGAAACAACACACATTGTAGACACACTCAACTCAGGAAGTACAGATTTGTAGTCATTGATCAAACATGTATAGAATAGTTTGCTGGACCAGATCTTATTGGCTGAGAGCACATGATAACACTCAGAGTATGGAAACAATATGTGACCACAGTGTGCTGTAATAGATTATTATATATATTTTATTTTAGGAAAATATTTCTGAGACAAATATCATTCTGATGAGTCAACCATGTAAAACCACGATAAGGAGAATATTTTGGACGGCTGGGGACGGAGTTTCTGGGACCCCACTTTCCTTCTGAATTACTGCCTTTCCAACTTGAAACAAAGGCTGACTGGAATAAAGCAAATGGTCTTCATGGGATCCTGAAGACCTCCTGAAACCAGATAGAAATTTATCTTGATTTGGTTAAGGAAGCCAAGAGTGCATAAATCCCTGAATCTGTCATAGAAGAAGAAGGATATTCTGCGTCTGATACGGTTTTTGTGCACTGTGCTCAAGAGCATGGAAATTTCCAAGAGAATATTCCCAGAGGCAGGTCTTGGGTCACCTAAGTGCATTATGTCTGACACATGGAAATTGTACACAAAGGTATTTTAGGTGTTGCCCGAATCATGCAGAAAGCTTGGAGATACTTGTCTCTGTTATGCAATGCCAAGTGTCAAACACACGTTCACAAATTTATATGGAAAATGCTGAGCTCTGATATTACACACAGGCAAAACACTTACGGAGGTCTCTTGCTGTTGGAAAGTTCAGTTGCTAGGAGAGCCTAGGGCTCAAGATGTCGCCTGGGGGAGGGGCCATTTCCTTCAGCCGTTCTCCCTCTAATCCAGCACTAAGGATGGGCTGTGTAATCCTCAAAGTCTAGGAAATGAATCACAGGGGTCTTCTACCTTTAGGAGAGCCTATGCTCACATTTCCATAATGTTACAAAGGCCAACACAAAAGGGTGTGCAGGCTCTCCACTCACCTTCAAATATAGAAAACTGTGTTAAATATACTCTTGGGGAACTCCCTGGCGGTCCAGTGGTTAGGGCTCCGTGCTCTCACTGCTGAGGGCCTGGGTTTGATCCCTGGTCAGGGAACTAAAATCCCACAAGTCACGTGGTGTGGCCAAAAAAAAAAAAGAAAAAAAAAATTCTCCTGGAGCTGGTCTTTCAGCAGAGTCCCCCAACTCCAAGCTGGAAGTTGACCCAGCAGAGAATTCTGATATACACCCTTTCTTTGCCCCTTTCTTCCAATAGCTCGTCAAGTAGAGGAAACAGTAAATCAGAGTACAGAGGCATCTGGGATTGATCACACCAGCTTTTGAGAACTTTGCATCTTAGTCCTATACTCAAAAATGCATGCTGGCCCTTATGCCAAATATCAACAGTCATTATAAAGGCTAAATTCTCCGTTTTTACTTTCCCTTCAACAGATTATATTTGTAATATCATAATATAATATGATTTTTGTAAGTTAAGACTTTAAGAAATACACAGTCAGAGAGTATAAATTAAAATGTGACAAAGTTCATGGGTCTAACCTCTTAATTTTTTTGAGAAAGAGAAACTAGATTCAGTAGAGATGAAGTGACTTTCCCCAGCAAGTTTGTGATAGATACAGCTCTATCAAGGATCTCATTTAAGCACGAAGACATAGTATAATGGACTCTTCCTGCTTTTGTGCTCCAAAATCCACTCATCCTTCTCTTGGTTTCCCAATTTTCCTTAGGGGAACACTACACCCCCCCCCCAAAAAAAAACCCAGACACATAGGTACTTTTGCAGTCCATGCCATTCCAGTGGAGCAAGTGATACAAGCATAAAACAATTAGCACACAGCATTTACTCTGATCACAATAATTGGTTCAGAAATCAGCAAAGCTGCAATCAGAACAAGAGACAAAATGAGATTTTTGCTGGTGATTCTGACACAAAGACCTTTACTCTTCCCATAGAGTTGAAGTACAAGGAGGTAAGAACGGGAGACACTATAGCTCTCCTAGAGCCACAAAAGGCCAACCTATAAAAGATTGAAACCAACACACAGAGGAGAACAGAAAAAGAATATGTTTTCCTAATCCCTTTATCAAGCCATGCCTGAAGCCGGCCTGAGCCCTTGAGTTTTCAGATACATTGAGCCAATAAATTCCTTTTCTAACCTAGAAGTTTTTGAACTTTGCATTCTTCTGCCAGAAACACCCTTCCTCCATATTAACCACATAGTTAACCTTCCCTTCAGATCTTTATTTAAATGTCACCTTCTCAATGAAACATTTCTTGATGATCATATTTAAAATTGCAACCCTCCTCTTCAACATGTCTATTCTCCTTCCCGCCGCCACCCACGTAGCACTTAATAGCATCTAACGCTCTGTGGATTTTATTTACTTCCTTCGTTGTCTGTTTTTCCACTAGAATGTTAGCTCAATGAAGGCACAGATCTTTGCTGTGTTCAATGCTTTATTCCCAGGCTCTGGAAGAACCCCTGGTGCAGGATACATACTCAATAAAAATGGGTTGAATTAATTAATTTACCATATTTAACATATCGCCTATAAATGATTTTAATTTTAAACATTTTGCTGGTGGTCATGATGGGGATGGGAAATGACCACCATGGCAAACATGGACAAGTTACAAAAGTCTCCGAACCTGACAATGATTTCATTGTCTTTCTTTCTGATCTGGAGAATCTGACTCCCCACTGAGCAGGTTACCTGAAATCCCAAAGACCTCAGCTTTTTCTTCTAAAACACTGAAATTTGATTTCTCCCCCTTCTGGCCCTTATCTTTCAGGAGAGTCCTCTCTTTATCAAAGAAACAGTTAAGAAACACATTAGGTGCTAATGTCATCAAAATTGAGGCATTTGTATCTCTGACACCCACAGAGATCAGAATAATACATTTTCTGACTCTCAGAAGAATATCTCTCAGGAATTTTCTCACAAGAGCAAGAAAGATAAATGAGTACATTTTCTGTGATTAACCTCTCTCTCTCTCTCTCTCTCTCTCTCTCACACACACACACACACACACACACACACACACACACACACACACGCTACATTTCCAATGGCTAAGATGAGAAAAAACCCAGAATGCAGCCCTGCAAGATGCCATGAATACCTACCTCCTTGAAAGCTGCAGGGTAGAGTATAACTTTTCCTGTCCCTTCCCGTGTTCTTTCCTGGGACTTCAAATTAACACCTAGGGCCCAGGAAATTCTCCAAACTCTCTGTGGCAATCTAAAACTGATTGTGTTACATCACTTTTTGATGGCTTTTTGAAATACACCATTTCTTGGTCCAAAATGAAATAGTTGGCAAAAGCAGGCTGAAGGACAACTCATTTTGTTGTGAGTAGAATTAAGAGCAATAGGGTTTCCCTGGTGGCACAGTGGTTGAAAGTCCGCCTGCCGACGCAGGGGACACGGGTTCGTGCCCCGGTCCGGGAAGATCCCACATGCCGCGGAGTGGCTGAGCCCAGTGAGCCATGGCCACTGAGCCTGCACGTCCGGAGCCTGTGCTCCGCAACGGGAGAGGCCACAACAGTGAGAGGCCCGTGTACCACAAAAAAAAAAAAAAAGATTATCATTATTATTACCCACCAGCACCAGGGCATGGGTTTCTACTAGTAGGGATGGATTCCCACCGAACTTATCACATATTCCATCCCAGTCTCTTCATCAGCATCCTCACACATCTGTGAGTTGACTGGCTAAGACTGAGGTATAAGTGGAGGACAAGGTTCAGACAGTCTTCTGACCCTAGCTTCGATGTTATTAGAAGCATGATATATAATACTCGGAACATTTCAAATGGAACCAACATTTCAACTTTTGCAAACCTTTATTGCTCACTACCATGAACAAAGCCTTGTGCTTGTGCTCATCCTTAAACACAAAATTGACCATTCTTCTAGCTTCCTAAGGGGGCATATGGTGTAGACAAGACAGATGACTACTCTCTAGAATTTAGTGTGTGCTCTTGTGTGGGGCATAAGGGGTGATTCAGTGGTGAGCAGAGTGCGCCAGATCTCTTCACTCACAGAGTTTAAAGTAACGTGGGGGAGACAGTTCTTAATCAAATAATCTCATAAATATCAGGTACCTTTTAGTACCAGAGCTATGACAGTTTAATCTGACTAGTATAAGAATGGGCTCTCTTCTCTTCTCCACCATCCTACGTGTGGTTGAAGTTGCTCCTTGCCACGTCTTCTCACAAGACTTTCAGGATTAAGCGATTGCTGGCCAAGAAACAAAAGTAGAATCATCCCATTCCCCAATGAATTCGAATGAAAACTGGTAATAAAATCAGGTACAACTCCAAGAGAAGAAATTGGAGAAGAACCAAGCTGGGTCTATAAGGAGCCTCGCATATGAAGTGGCACACATTTATGCTATGTCAAGGTCACTTGCCTTTTACCATATCACTCTGAGAACATCACTACTATATGAACAGTTGGATGTGTTTTCTTGCAAGATGATGTTTTCTCTTTCTATTGGTGTTTCTTCTCCACTAGTGCTTTGGTTTAGTAATAAATCCAGGGATTGACACCGAAAAAAAAAAAAAAAAAGATTGGGAAACAGGGAAGGCTCCCTTGGAAGGGATCATGGAAAGCTTCGCCGTGAAGTGATTTTGGAGTGAGATCTGGAGAATGAGTGACAGTTAAACAACTAAGTGCAGTTGGCAGACAAACCGGGGAGGGCATGGCTGGCAAAGACTACAGTGGGAGAGGTCTTGTAGGGCAATTAACTGAAAAGAGCCTGTGTGGCTACAGCACAGAAAGATGGAACAAAGACCAGTTGCACAGATTGTGGGGTTTGTCCAGGAAATGACAGTACACTACTACCCAGGCTGGAGAAGAATGTGCATGGCAGGAGACAGAATAAACTGAAAATAATGACTGGGACTCTTCACTTTCTGGAAGAATATGCAAAGCAGGTTAGACGGTTTGAACTGTATTTTATAGGCAACAAGAAATCATCACAGACATATAGGGATGGGGGTCACACACGTTTAAGGGTGATTGTTCTAGAAGCAATATTAAAATGGATTTCAGTGAAGTGAGAGAGAGGAGAGAAGGAAGGGATAATGAAGAGGGGGAAATTTGAATGGCCAAGTGAGAAGGAGCAATGTCTTGAACTAGGGCAGTGGGAACCATATGAACGGAACAGGTGTAGAGACAGTGTAAAGTAGAATCGACACGTTTTGTGGATATAAAGGGGGGTGGGGGGAGAGAGAGAGAAGAAAAAAGGATCGAAATGATGGAAACAGGCTGAGCCTAAACATTAGGAGGAGGATGCCAATATCAGAATTTGGCAATAAGAGTCAGAGGCTTGGGGATGTCAGACTGGTTTCAGATATGCCATAATGAAATCTGGGGCAGACAGATCGCTAATTCGGAGAAGCTGGCATTTTTCAAAAGTTCTGTTTGGAAATAAAGGAAGACAAGTCATTCAACCAACAATATTTTCTGGGTACCTACTATATAACAGGCCTTATTTTATACACTGAATAGAATTAGAAATTAGATTTAATTTCTGCCTTCATGGAATATGACTTGTATATGAAAGGATGTTTGGCAAAAAAAAAAAAACCCACAGAAACCCAAAGGTCACATGATATACCTCCAAATAAACCATAAACCAGTGATATATAAGTGAGACAACAGTTCAAAGAATTGTCCATTATCTAGTATCAAATTTGCCAAGTATAGCACTGTGAAGCTTAAGGCTCTCCTCTTAGGAGAGATGTGAGAATGCAAATTCAAATCACCAGCTATCATCAAACGGGAGGGAGACCTTAAAATCTCCTTGTGATTTTCATCCAAGAATTTAGAGGACGCAGCAAAGGACAGGATAAATAATAGCTGGTTCTTTGGAAAAGAGAAAGAAGACATAGGGAAATCCCACTAGCAAGGACACTTAAACATCTTGGCCCTTCATCAACACTCAGAGTATATATTGAATTTCAGGGAAAAAAATAAACCTTTGTCATTTTTACTTCCAAGTAGGTGCCAAAATTATCTCATATTGGAGATCCTAGGGCTCTTAGCCCTTATCATTTTGGGAAATAAACAGATAATGGACAAAATATAATATGCTAACTAAAATTATCTTCAAAAGGAATGAAAAACAAAGGATCATTAAAGACTCAAAACAAGAAAATAAGTCTGGGGAACTGTACTCAATATTTTGTAATAACCCATAAGGGAAAAGAATCTGAAAAAGAATAGATGTATATGGATAACTGAATCACTTTGCTGGACACCTGAAACTAACACATTGTAAATCAACTATACTTTAATTTTAAATATATATATAAAGAAAAAGAAAATGTCTGAAGCTAAAAATAAAATATTTTTGATTAATTTAAAAGCTAAAAACCAAACATATATACACACATATATATCTACATATATATCTCTATATGCAGATGTAGAGATATATAAAGATTAGATAGATAGATATAAATATATATAAAATTAAGCCAAGATATTAAAAAAAATTTAAGTAGGAGATTAAAGCTAAAATATCTATATTATGCAGCTTGTCAATGAGTTATTAAAAATCTGGTCTATTTAACTACCTGATGCTAAAGTTCCTTAGTGAAGTAAGTCAGAAAGAGAAAAACAAATACTGTATACTAACACATATATATGGAATCTAAAAAAAAAAAAAAATGGTTATGAAGAACCTAAGGGCAGGACAGGAATAAAGACGCAGACCTAGAGAATGGACTTGAGGACACGGGGAGGGGGAAGGGTAAGCTGGGACGAAGTGAGAGAGTGGCATGGACTTATATATACACTACCAAATGTAAAATAGATAGCTAGTGGGAAGCAGCTGCATAGCACAGGGAGATCAGCTTGGTGCTTTGTGACCACCTAGAGGGGTGGGATAGGGAGGGTAGGAGGGAGAGCCAAGACGGAGGAGATATGGGGATATATGTATACGTATAGCTGCTTCACTTTGTTATAAAGCAGAAACTAACACACCATTGTGAAGCAATTATACTCCAATAAAGGTGTTATAAAAAAAAAAGGTTCCTTAGAAGAATAAATGTGAGAGAGCAGTAAGAACATGTTGAAAAATAATTCTAATAGGGGTATAGAGGGAGCTTACTCACTCGTTACCAACACTACTTTAAATCTACAATAATTAAAAACAATGCAGATTAGGCAAGAAGATTGATGAAATAAGAGTTCAGACATAGACCCAAGTATGGGAATTCAGTGAATGAAAAAGTTTCATTTCAAACCAGTTGGAAGAACTGATCAGTGCCTACATACATGGTGTCAAAATAGTAAGAAACTCATTTAGAAAAACAAAGTATGATCTCTGCAGAAAAGGAGCAACTTGATGCCATTGATTTGGCCCCAAGAACCTTTTCATTCTGGTTTTATCAATACAGACGGTTTTTAAAAATCATAATTTTACCAACACTGAATGAATTTTCCTTGGAAAATTTTCTGGAATCAAACTACTTTTATTTTTCCTTGATGAATTTGCTATATAGTATAATTAAAACATTTCTCTAATTATCACCATTTCCATTTTTATCTTACCAAAAATTATTTTGAGACCCAAAATTTATTTTTCACGTAAATCTTATAACAGCTTACAGAACATTGCTTTACCCTTATTGGATCTTACTAATTAAAATTTCTGGGGCTTCCCTGGTGGCGCAGTGGTTAAGAATCTGCCTGCCAATGCAGAGAACACGGGTTTGAGCTCTGGTCCGGGAAGATCCCAAATGCCGCGGAGAAACTAAGCCCGTGCGCCACAACTACTGAGCCTGGGCTCTAGAGCCCTCGAGCCACAGCTACTGAGCCCGCGTGCCACAACTACTGAAGCCCGCGGGCCTAGAGCCTGTGCTCGGCAACAAGAGAAGCCACCACAGTGAGAAGCCCGCGCACCGCAACGAAGAGCAGCCCCCGCTCGCCGCAGCTAGAGAAAGCCCGCGGGCAGCAATGAAGACCCGACGCAGCCAAAAATAAATTAATTAATTAATTAAAAAAAAACAAAAAACAAAAAAAACTTCTGCCACTCTTAGCTTTTCTCTATGGCCACTGCTTTTATCAAGTCCAATTTTTCCCAAGTCAAATACTGCAGATATAAATTTGTCAAGATTTATTCTTCTGGAAGCAACTAGTTAGTAACTGATTTTACCATGTGCACTTGTAACTGTCAGCTTTAATTTGTGTTGATTACAAAATGTTGGGGGTCAAAACATCCTACCTCAGATTCCCACCTCACAATTTATACACAAATAAATTCCAGATGGATTAGAAATTGTACAATAAGCACAAATAACAAAGGAAAACATACCTGACTATATATATAATACAACCTTGGAGCAAAGAAAGCTTTTCCATGCATAACTCAAAAACCTGAAGCCATAAAGAAAGTTTGACTCCCTTTCCCATCCCAGATGAGCTATAAGACTAGCATTTTTCAAATGTTACATGGAGGGTGATCTAGGGATCTAAGAGTCAGGGTTGCTTGCCATGGGAGGGGGTGGGAGTGAGGGGCTGATTAATAACAGATGTAGGTGGGGACAATGGATATTCAAAGGGTCTGTGGGAAATATATGTGGCATTGGAGTTTTTAAATTATTTTCAAATATTGTTTATCATTCTAAATGTAATATATTATCACAATTAAAAATTTAAAACAATCCATCAAGTTTAGCATAAAGTAAAAGTATCCATTACCTCTCAGTCTACTTACAGAGATACCTACTCTTGATAATTCAATGAGAATCATTCCAGGTCTTTTTTTCAGTTTGTTCAGCTTTTTACTTATTGTCCTTGGAAACTGGAAGTCCAGGTTTGTTTGTTTTTTAATGCAAGTACAACGCGCTCAGATACTCTCTATCTCTCTCACACATATGGTTTTTTGATAAAATCATAATATATAAAGTTGATCTATCTAGTTTCATGGGTTTAAATACTATTTGTACACATCTGGGCACACTTCAAGAAGAGATGGAAGGAAGGAAGGAATTGAGACACACTCATCAGTAAGTAGCGATTATTACCAAATTGTTACTTTAAAAGTATTTTCCCTTTTTTTAAATCTTTTTTTCTCTTTGATATGAAAGAAATACATGGTCCCCTTAAGAAACACAGAAAAGCACAAGAAAGAGTCACCCATAATCCACCATAGAGAGCCAACTGCTGTATCTTTTCATGAAGAAAGACTCTACATTTAATAGACCCCCGAACGGCTGTGGTCCACAATCTTGCGAAGCCAGAGTTCAAAAAGAAGGTCCCAGCACCGTAAGATAAAGTGGAGTAGGTAGGAAGTTACAGACCACACACTCAGTACCCCCTGACAAACAGGATGAAAAGGAAACAAAAACGTGGTCAGTGACTTTGTTTGAAGAAGAAGACACTATTCAAACTAAGAAAGGCAGAGCTCTGAGCAGAAACAGACACCAGTTATGGGATGGGCAGATCCATTTCTGTTGGCTCAGATAAGCCTCCAACCTTGAGCTGTGAACCCAAGGCTGTGGATTGGCAGAGGGCATCTGCAAAGTGAAAACGCCACAATAAGAAGCTTTATCATCAGATTCCTCCCACCCCAACATTTCCCCACAGATTTCCACTTAAGCTGAACAGACACCCGTGGGGCCTTTCAAACTTAAAGTTTTTGTTTAAGGTCATATAGGTGTTGACTGTGGAGAGACAGAGTGCAGAAAAGAAACTTTAGCAAGAACTTCAAAAACTGGTTCCATTTTAAGCTAGGAAGGAAGGGAAGTGTCTCAAATGGTAACACGAACAACTTTTTCAGATAAAGGGGATATGACAATATTGGGGTTGTGGAGAACTTCTCACCCAGCTAAACTTATCCTTAGACTTTAGAAAGTATCAGAAAGATGCACTGAGCACCCGCTCTGTGGTTCTGCAAAAAGCTTAAGGTAGGGATCAAACATTTTCTGTAAAGGGCCAGATAGTAAACATGTTAGGCTTTGCAGGCCATCCTACAGTCTCTGAAGCAACTACTCAGCCCTGCAGCGGCAGCAAAAAGCAGCCACAGATGTTATGTAAGTAAGCGGTGCGGCAGGGTGCCAATCAAACTTCACTTCTGGACGTTAACATTTGAATTTCATAGAATGATCTTGTGTCACCAAAGATTCACCTTTTGATTTTTTCCAATCATTTAAAAATATAAAAACTCCTCTTAGCTTTGTTAGTTGTACAAAAACAGGTGGCCAGCTGGATCTGGTTCCTGGGCTGGCCCGTCGTTTCCTGACCTTTGGTCTGAAAGGAGAGTTTCTGCCTGAGTTTATGTTCTAACAACATAGATAAGAGCAAACTGCAGAATCAGGAGGCTTTTTTTTTTTTTGGCCATGCTGCGCAGCATGTGGGATCTTAGTTCCCTGACCAGGGACCGAACCCGCACCCCTGGCATTGGATGCATGGAATCTTAACCACTGGACCGCCAGGGACGTCCCAGAAAGCATTTTAAATGGAGAGGATTTCTGCTTAGATGCGGGGAGTCCAGCTGGTGGAAGAAATTTTGGTGGCTGGCAAATCATTGGGGATTGGGGCAGGGTTGTGGGGCAAAGGACACAGGAGGACTTCCCGAAGGGACTGGTACCCGAGGTGTATCTCCATGGAGCTGGCCTGTAGCATCAGGGGAGAGAGGGGTGAGAAAATGCCTCCCTATCCAATTATGCATGCTCTACTTTCCCAGTGAATCAGGCCAGCGAAAAGATTGGTGGCAGCAAAGTCAAATTTAATTCAAAAGACCTTTATTTTTGCATAAAGATGAGGCCCTACTTTGTACAGAAACAAAAACTAACAGGTCTCAGATCACCTCCACTTCAGTCCGTATTTGTTTACCTGTTGCACCAGGCTCTTATGCAAATTCCAGCAGCCACTTCAAAATAAGCCTGAGCTTGGCCTGGATGGATTTCTCTCTCCTTTGCTGCAGGCACAGACCACTTCTACTGAAGAGAGAAAAATACCAGCCCTTCCACAGCCACTGGCCCAGGAGTCCCGGGCCTGCCTGGCAACGAGCCTCTTTGCTCCCTCTCCGGCTCAGGCCTGCCATTACCTTGCCATTGAATAGTCTGGTAGAAGAGTTCAATGCAGGGTTTGCAACTTTCCAGCCATTAGCCAGCTGCCGATGCACTTCAGTATCTTAGGAGTGTTTTGTACATCAAAGCATGCCCCCAAACAGTGTGATCAAGTGGAAGTAACAGTGCCTGGTCAACATTATAACTTGCAGCATTTTTGTTTTTCGTGGATATAATGCCATCTGGCACCCAGGAACAGCCAAGGCCAGTGATGGAAAAAACCCTGCCGCCCTGTTTTGCTTACTGGTGTAACAGTTAATCCTGATAAAGGCCAAGGCCTCTGAGCAACTGCCCTGTTGCTATCTTGCATATCTATTGTCTTACACAGGGCAAGCCGCCCTGAACCTGCAAAATCAGAGGTTGCATGTGACATTGCTTGGGGGGAAAATATCCTGGAGACCTGGGAAAGGGGGCATTATTTGTCTCTTTGTTTAATTGTTTAGCAAACAGACACACACACACACACACACACACACACACACACACACACACACGGACACAAGGAGAGTACAAGGATTTAAAGATCTCTCCTTTCCAAGCTACAAGACTGTCTGGGAAAACATCAAGTACCTGGCCTTGAAATCCCCTAACTAGACTCTCTTTAAGAGCTTTAATATCTTCTACACCTACCCTGCTTTCAATAATTTTGAAAAATCCCTCCCGCTTTGGATTAGATCATAGAGCACCAACCCTCTCCCAAATCAGAGACTCCTAAACTGATTTCTGGTAACAAACTTCTCCATGAGGCTTTCATTGCTCTCTTAAAATTAAGAAAAACAATTTTCTGAAGTGACAGCTAACAGGTTCTGAATAAAACTCATCTGCAGCACACGCAAAATCCTGCCTTCTCAGAAGTTGCTTTTCAATGGACAAATTAGGAAAGAAAAGACCATGAGTATCTCATTGCTTTTATTTTGACATCAATCTTCAAAGCATGGAAGAACAAGCCACAAAATGGACAACAATCTCCTTCTCTGCTGAAAGGAGGACCAGTGGTTGGGTTTATGGTACATTCCCCTCCCCCCACCCGCAGTCTCAAATGCAGCTGCTTCAGTGCTCTGCGGCTGTTTATAAACTCTTCAATGACTTTTCCACTCCTTACGCAAACCAAACCCCTCCCTCTTCCTATCTCCCCTTCTAACGTCCCCCTCCCTGCTTCCATCTCTGCAGGAGGGAAAGCCTGAAATTTCGAGTAGGACTTTTCCTTCTCTGGGTTAGGTTCACATTGAGGAATGATTTTGCAATCTCCACATGAGCAATTATGTAAGCCTTCCCAAAGCATGGAACATTTCTAGGGCAATTGTTGCCTAAACATAGTTGTAAACGACTTTAAAAATAAGATGTCACTCAATTTCAAACCTGTGGATTGAAATTTTCTCGGAAAATCCAACTTGATCTACCTTCTCCCACTGTGTTTCCCTTCACAGTCATAAACTGTAGTAGAATTATAACACACGTTAGGCACCAGGTTGCTATTTTAGGCTGGCATGGAAATGGCTCAGAGAAATGAAGCTCCTAGCAGCCAGCATTACGAACAAAGTTCTCTGACCTTCAATATCTTCAATACAATGACTGTTTTCCTCACTTCTATTCTTACCCTAAGAATCAGTGGAAAAGAAACAAAATAAGCCAGAAAGTAGAGTAATTGAAACCTTTGGCAAAGTGAGAAAAAAAGAGTACACGATATCCACACCATCCAAAACATAGTGGTCAGATATCACAATTCGAAATAGTCATTTGTAATGTGTTTTATACTTCACATTTTATAAAATGCTGTGAATCTCTTGCTCTAGAAAGAAACATTTGTGGGAAGAAATTTTCAAAATCATCTTTTATAGATGAAGAAACATTAAATCAGCCGTCAAAGTAACTTAGTTAATGGCAGAGCTCAAATAGAATCCAGGACTTGTAACTACTAATGTATTGCTTAAACCATGGCATGCATGCACTTATTCATTCATACATTCAACAAGCATCGGTTGACTGCCTACCATGGCATATACTGAGAATACCATGTACCAGATATAATGGCATATACTGAGAATACATTTTATAAGAGTGAATAAGAAGAGATTCCTGCTCTCAAGGAAGTCATAATCTAATGGTGGAGATAGGCATATAAACCAAGAATTGCAACAGAGAGTAGCAGATACTAAAATAGAGAGGGTGGTACAGTGGTGGCAAAAAGAAAAAAATAGATTAGTTTTATCGGGAAAGGTCTTCATGATTCTGGTGACATTAATGGTAAAATAGTGACCTGCTATTTTGTTGAAGAAGTCAAATAAGCTTTTGTCCTCGAATTATCCTAGAAAGAGAATCTATTACTTATGGCAGGCCTTAAATTCCACTTTAGGTAAAACTTAATCTGTCTTGTGTTTCCTCTGATTATTCTGGATTTGTTGGTGCGTAATTTTAAAGAAGTGGATCTCCGTGGTTTTCCCACTTAGATTGTTCTAAAGTGACGTGCACTGCAGGATTTGGCCGACATGTTAAGCAGCTGAAATTTGGGAAGGAGTGGGCAAAAGGAGACTAGTTCAGATGAGAAAATTACACATAATTTCTTTCCTCCCATTTTGTAAAAATCTTAGACCCACAGTCATTAGGGATTAAAAAGAACTTTAAGCGAATCCCTGCTTCTGCAAGGGTTTTTTCTTCTTCTTCTTCTTAAAATTTTTGAATCCAAGTCCAAAATTTAAATTTCTAAATTGACAGTTCCATCATAATTTCCTTGCAGAATTAATTACAGTCTTAAGGGGATGTCCATTAATATCTTCCTAATAGTACTTTGAGAGTCTCAAATGTTCATTATTCTATTTTTTCCCACAACCAAGCAAATGTTCTAAGTGGAAAGTTAGTGACTACCTTGAGCTGGTACCTGAGAACCTGATTTTGTGCAAATGTAGTGAGTGGGAAGGAGAATGATATTATATCATAGTGCTTACTTTGAGTCTCGCTTGAAAGGCAAGACAAACTCTCCATCTGCTTGAAACCCAGCGTATCTTCCAGAATCTCAAATTCAGCACCTACCAGTCTCAACCTAGGCAAAATCAGCAAGGTAGAATAATATTCTTATATGATAAGATTGTTTTTATTTTTTTCTCTCTGAATGAGTTTTAAAAAGAAAAACAAAACTCAAACTGCAGTTAGGGATAATAATTTCCTAAAGATCTTCCCTTTCCCCATTTCTCTCTTCTCTTTCTCCCTCTGTCTCTGTCTCTTTCTTTGTCTATCTCCCTCTCCCCCTCCTTCCACTTGGTTTTTGTTTGTCTCTCTCTCTCTAGCCTATAGCATAAAACTAAAGAAAAGATGAGCACGTAAGGAAAATAAGAGGCAGACGAGGTTTACTGCGCATGTTAAGAAAATAACATAACCTACCATTACCATTGGTTTAGTGTTTTCACTGGCTTATAAAATGTTTTCTTATATACATAATAATATCTGCCTCAAAATGAGGATTAAATATGCTAATGAAATTAATAGACTCTGCAATAGTTCCTGACACATAAAATGCTGTCAATCAATGTTAGATAGCATTATTACTCATGCTATTATTTTCATCACTGTTATTATAGTCATAATTTGTATAACCATATATGGAACAGTTCAGCAAGTACAAGTGCACATTTAATTGGTCATAGTATCACTTAGTTTAAGAAAGAGTAATTCTGTTTTATATATATATATATATATATATATATATATATATATATATATAAAAATATACACACACATAAAGAACCTGAAAAAGAATATATATAGTCCCTTATAGGTTATTACAAAATATTGAGTCTAGGTCCCTGTGCTATACAGTAGGTCCTTGTTGGTGTTGGTTATCTATTTTATATATATGTATAACTGAATCACTGTGCTGTACATCTCAAAGTAGCACAATATTGTAAATCAACTATACTTCAATTAAAAAAAACAAACAAATGAAAAATCAAAAAAGGTTGAACAAATGTACTACTTTTTCACCTTGAAAGTCCAAACCCAAAGGCCTTTAGTTTTTCTTGTAATCAGTGTGAACATAAAACAAATCCAAAGAAAAAAAAGAAAGAAAGAAAGAATAATTCTATGTCTAAGCCCTAAATTCCTATCAATGCTTGACTACTTAGGGAACATGCATACTGAATTTCTTCCATAAACTGAAAAGTACAACTATACCTTAAGTATAACTTTATTTGAAGGTTCACTACAAAACAGTGGCCTTTAAAATAATCCTGAATAATTCTAAATCTCATGGAAAAGCAGTCACAACCCAACTCTGGCCTGCTGTTCCAGCCTTCACAAATGCCACTTCCCATTCTGTTCATCTGATGTTCCCCACACTATGGGCCATTAGCTACTCGCCAGCATGGCCAGTACTTCCATTTTCCTCTATACACATGTACTTCTTTATGCCTAGAATCTCCTCTCCAGCCTTTCCTTCCCAATCCATTGGGAAGCCTTCCTCTTATGACCCAGCCAGAAAATAGCCCTCTCCTCTGCTTCCAAAGTGCATTCTTCATCCTACATCTTTCCTCCTATTAGCCATATCCCACTGCATGGAAATCCTTTATTCATGGAAATTCTTTTTTATTTATTTATTTATTTTTGGCGGTATGCGGGCCTCTCACTGTTGTGGCCTCTCCCGTAGCGGAGCACAGGCTCCAGACGTGCAGGCTCAGCGGCCATGGCTCACGGGCCCAGCCGCTCCGCGGCATGTGGGATCTTCCTAGACTGGGGCACGAACCTGTGTCCCCTGCATCGGCAGGCGGACTCTCAACCACTGCACCACCAGGGAAGCCCTATTCATGGAAATTCTTAACTCACAGGTCTGTGAGCTCCTTCAGGGGTACAGCCTGTGCCTTACTGGAGAACATTCTCAGTGCCAACTAGAGGGCCCGCACATAGGAACAACTCCTTCACTGTTTGCCAGATTTTGGGAAATATATTTCAAGTAGGAAAGACCAGACATATTACTAAGCTCCTGGTTCAGAGTTGAGGATAGAGCAAGACCAGAAAAAAATGCTGTCCAGCTGGTTTCCTTAGACTTACTGAAGCAGTATTTAATTTAGATACCAAAACAATCTCCCATGTAAAGGCATAATTTTAATACCAATAAAACATAACAGCCATTTGTTAAGCATTTACTATGCTCCAGCCATTGTTCTCATATTTCATGAATATTAACTCATTTAATTCTTAGAACAAGCCTAGTAGTTACATTCTCCCAATATTCCCATTTTATAGATTTAAAAAACAGAGGTTCAGAGAGGTTAAGAGTCTTTGCCCATGGTCATACAGCTAGGAAGAACTGGATGCAGAATGTGAGGGCAGAATTTGAACCCAGGCAAATTCTGCAGAGCCAGAGTTCTTAATCACCACCACTGTACTATTTGAGGGTGATTAAGGAGATTTTAACACTTACAGTAGGTAAAAATAGACTTATTCCAATAATCCAAAAGCTGTTAATGAGGTTGATAATGACAGGTTTAAATTTATTTTTCACTCCCACTAACTGCAGTTATACCAGCTTCTCACCGATTAAAGTCATGACCAAATCTATGACATATAATGTCCATTGAAAGAATTTGCAGGCCTTCCCTAATCTGATCCCATCTTTCCAAGCCTATGTTATCTCCCACTAGTTTCTAGCACACATGCTCCACATTCATCAGCCCATTTACTCCATTTTGCCCACTGTCGTCAGAGAGAGGTTGGCTCCTTCAAAAACATTGCTTACACTGAATGCTTGGTTTCTCTCTCCTCCTCCCCGCCACAACAACTTTTTCTTCTTCATTTTTCATTAGTCTACTTTTAATAACATAGTGATAATAGCTTTCTTTTGGGTAATTTTTGCATGATATAACTTTTCCATCTTTTTGGTTTCAGTCTCTTCTGTGTATTTTAAGTGTCTCTCTAAGTAAAAATAACATATAGTTGGTTGTTTTTATTTTTTAATCTAGTCTGACAATATGGGTCTTTTAATTGGAATATGTAGTCCATTTACATTTAATGTAATTATTGATATGATTGGGTTTTGCTATTTGCTTTTTATCTGTACTACTTATTGTTCTGTATTCTTTCTTTTCTTTTGATTACTTTTTTATAATTCCATTTCCTCCTTCTATTAACTTGGTAGCTATACATTATCTTACTATTATTTGTTAAACTAGAAATTACAACCTGCATAGATGACATATTGTAGTCTAAGATAAATGAGTATATTTACTTCTTCCCAGACAATGCAAAAAACTTAGAACACTTTAACTCCTTTTATCTTCTCTTAACACATGTTATTTGTGATACATTTAGCCCTACAAGATACTATTATTATAGTCTCACAACAACATTAAATATTTATCCTTTTTGAGGCTCTAAATCTGTCCTATATCTTTGAGTTTCCATCCAAAACAACAGTCTTCTTTCAGAATAGAACATGTTAGTACTTCCTCTTGTATGGGTCTGTGGGTGCCGAATTTCCCTCAGTGTTTATCAAAGGATGCCTTTATTTCATGCTCATTTTTGAAGGATGAGACTTCAGCTTATAGAAACTCTTTTGCAGGAGTTTTCCCATCATTTTACTTTTATTTTTATCTTTATTTTTTTGGCTGCACCATGCAGCATGTGGGATCTTAGCTCCCCAACCAGGGATCAAACCCATGCCCGCTGCAGTGGAAGCACAGAGCCCTAACCACTGGACCATCAGGGAATTCCCTCCTTTTGGGAGTCTTAACAAATAGGTTAGAACTTTTCACTAGTTCCCCTATGTTTCTTACATTGTTTTCTGTGTGTGGGTGTGTTAATCTTTTCATCTTTATGTGCTTCATTCTGTATATTTTTTTCATATTTATCTTTCAGTTCACTAATTCTCTCTTCTATGTGTCTAGCTTCATGTTAAACCTCCATTGAATTCCTGATTTCAGTTATATTTGTTTTTCTGTTCTAGAATTTCCATTTTGTACCTTTTTATAATTTACTGTTATCTGTTGAAATTATCAGTCTCATGTTTTATTATCTCAGATATATTAATTATATTTACTTTAAAATCCATTGTATGAAAACTCCAATTTTAAGGTACCTGATGGGTTCCTTATACCAACTGCTGCTTCTTTTGATTTTCCATTACACTGTCTTGATTCCTTGTATGTCTGGTTATTTTTGACTGAATGTCAGATATTGCATGTGAAAAGCGGTAAGAGGTAATTTGAGACTAGGATGTTACCTTCCTTCAGAGATTTTGTTTGCTTATGACAGGTGGCTAGGGACACTAGCAATCCTGAATTATGTTAATTCAATCATTATATGACAAAATCAGTCCCTTCTGGGGAAGACCTGTTTCAGGACCATCCTTATTCATGGAATGTAGCTCTTTAGTTTGGCGTCCCAACCTAAAACCTGTGAGTTTACCAATGCTTCCCTCCTTGGCAGCATTGAACTTCTTTTCCTCCCCTAGACCTAAGCGTCTTTAAAGGCTCAGCTCATCTTATCAGCCTCCCACTTAACTTCCAAAATTGGCAGATGCCTCTATGGAAAAGCAGTCCCAAATGCAAAGCTCGGTTCTCTTTTCTTTTTTTTTTTTCTTCTTTTCTTTGACTTATTAGCTCACTGGTGATTTAAATGGTTTTTTTCCTCTTAAAATTTTGTCCAGATTTTATAGTTTTCTTAGCTAGAGGGAAAGGATTGTTTGCTAATATATTTGTTTTCACATACAAAAATTAAAAACTATATAGTCATATTTCTTGATTGTTTTCCCCATCATTCATAAAAAGGCCTACTCTACTTCAATTTACTGTTAAATTTCATCTGGTACTGATTTTAGTATGAGCTGTGAGATAAGGATCTGGTTTATATTTTTTCTCAAATAACTAATTATTGTCTAATTATATATTGAATAATTCATATACTCTCTTGGATTTACACACACACTCTGTTAATGTGTTAATGTGCTAAGCCATCTTTATATTACTTTAGTCTTTTTCTGGATTTTTCTATTGTGTTTAACTATTTTCTCTATTTGTTTTTTCACCAGCACTCCATTGCTTTTAATTACTGTAGCTTTATACTATGTCTATACATCTGGTGAGAAAAGGCTTTCTTCTACTTCAAAGGCCCATTGTACCTGGTTTGGGGGTTTTTTGTTTTGTTTTGTTTTTTAGACATTTTCTGGATAGTATAGCATAATTCATTTCATCAGATGCACTTTTAAATCTTTTGTCTCAACTGCCAAACCTCCCTCCCCAAACACACACCCCAAAGAGAGTATTTTAAAGAGGACAGACATCTTTACAAAATTAAGTTTTTCTAGCCAGAAACATCTTAAATCTCAAAGTTAATATGTTTTCATATAAATACTGCATGTTTCTTAATAAATATATTCCAATATATTTTATACTTAATATTTTCTTCAATTATATTTTCTAATTGGTTATTCTTTGTAACAGGAAAACTATTGATTTTTCCCTTATGAATATTAATATTCCAACAACAATCTTACTCATTATTTCTAATTATTTCTGGTATGTTTTATCAGTTGATCCATTTGGCTTCTGAAGATATAGAATTATATTGTTATGCAATAGTGAGAATTGTGCTAACTTCTTTACAGTACTTACTCTGTTCTCTTGAATAATAGCACATTAGCTTGTGTGGGAATTAATCTCAAATTTTAGCTTTAGGCTTGAGCCTTAATTCACCCAAACTAACCATTTATCATGATACCAATCTCCTCACCAAAGTGATTGGTTCAAGGATGAATAATACAGGCCCAGACTCAATGGGGCATGGCACACCATTGGTCATAGTGATTTTTTTTTAGGGTTTGACATGTGATTAAAGAGTTTCCAAGGTTTTCAGAAAAGGAGTTTTCTCATTCTCTGGACTGTGAGGTATAAACACATGGGACGCCTGGGACCCCTCTGGCCATTTTGCTCCCATGAGAGAAGCAGTCCAACACACAAAGGAGCACAGAGCTGAAAGAACTGAGAGAAATCAAGCAGCGAAACTGAAACAAGCCATGCTTGAAACGAAACCTATCCTGCAACTTTATAAGAGCAAATATATCTTCCTCTATTTTTTGAAACCAGTGCACATTACTTACAACCCAAATTATCCTAACAGATACACCAGCCCAATGTGGTATTCAAGAAACACACCTAAAACAGAATGATAAAGAAAGCTTGAAAATAAAGGCATGTGGAAAATTACACCAGGCAAACGTAGGCAAACAGAAAGTAGAAATGGCAGAATCAAGATAAGATAAGAATTCAAGATCAAGACCATTAAGCAAGGAAAAGAGGCATATTATGACATCTACAAATACAATGAATGAATTCCTTCACACCAAAAACTACAGCAGCAAAATACATAAAGCAAAAAACTCTGACAAAGACAGGTATAACCATCATAAAAATCACAGCCATAGTGGGCATGATTTTGCATGAGAATTTGATGAATCAAGCAGATACAAATAAGTAAGGATATGGAGATATAAATAATACAAAAAAGACAATGTGAAACAAAAATAACATTTTCCCTCTCTTCTTCACCAGAGAAGAAATTAGAATATCATGAACAATCTACCATTAGAAAGAGTCTGGGCCCAGTTCATTTTACTGCAGAGAGTTTAGGTTGCAAAATAACAAATTACAGTTCAGATAGTACTCCTTACTAATCTCAATTCTCACTATACAATTAAGGAGCCAAATATATTCAGAAAATTTGAACAAATTCTTTGGTTTCTCAACTCATGAGAACAGATATTTGGCTTTCTCATCCAAACCTTAGAAACCAAATATGATCAGCTATTGTGGTATTTTTCATCTCCTATGTGGAAAGACTCACTGTCATTAAAATGTTAATCCTTCCAAAAAGAACCTAAAATTAATGCAACTACAATTAGAATTTCTAAAAGTTTTCTTTAAACCTTGTTGTATACGTTAAACATTTTATAATATAAAAATTTTAAGATATAATAGAAGAAATCTGAATAAAGGAATGCCTGAATATGAATTTTGAAAATGCTCACTGAGCTCCAGAAATAATTTAATAGGATTTACACTCCCATCTATAAAGTATGAGGAGGCCTGTTCTACCACATCTTCAAAAGCACAAAACAAAGAGCTATAAATAATAATACAATGAATAATCATCTTCCCACTACCTTACCTGAAAAAAAGAAAAAATATAACAATGCCATCAAAGCTCACTGTGTATACATTTCAGATTCCATCCCCCAATCCCTTGAGGTAGTCACTCTTTCAAATTAGGAGTTTATCATTCTCATCTATTGCTTTATATTCTCACAATGTGTTATACACATAGAAATGTTTATCTGTTTTTAAGCTTTAAATAAATGATAAAACCCTGCATGCATTCCTCTGCCACTGCTTTGTTTCGTTTTGGAAAACAGTATGTTTATAAGTTGTTGATGCATTACTTAGTTCCAGCTCATTCTAGTTTTTCATCGTCTGGTGCTCAAATTGTCCTTGTGCTGGGTCTCCACTTCTATGAGCTCCTAGTTAATTTCTATCATTGCCTTCTATTTTTCCACTGCCTCCTGTGTGCTTACGCTCCATATCTCTGATCTTTTTTCAATGTTGATGCTGCTCCTCTCTGTTTCTAAAGCCATTTTCATTTCAAACCTGATCATATTCTCCCATTCAATTTCTTTAAGCATGCCAGGTCACCTTTCCATTCACCAGGACTGAAATCCCTTTGAGAGGATGGAGGAAATCTAGTCTATTGTTTTTAATTTCCTGAAGTAATTATTATTCTAACACGTATTATGTGCCACCTTTCTTTTACATGTCACATTGCTGTTTCATTTTTTTTTTATGATTGTAAGGAAATCCCATTTTTCCTGCTACTTATTCAACTTTTATTGGGCACAATTTCATCTGGTCCTGATATTGCCCAATAACTTTGGAGGATTACCATCAATCCATTTCAGTGTTTACCTGGTCCCCTTGAATTGTCCATTAGGACTCAGGCTGGAAATCTGAACATTTGAGAGAATGTAATGTGTATTTTTTCAGTCATTCGGAAAACTGAGGAGGGAAGAGAAGGTAGTGAGTAGCTAAAGCTCAGATATGGTTCTATTGTCTGTAAGTACTTTTCCAACAAATGTCTTGATCCTCACCCCAGCCAATCCCATTGAGAGAAATATGTCTTAAGTTCCTGTCATTCTCCCCTTTCTCTGTGAAAAGTTAACTCCACAGGAAACTAGGTTAGTGTGAGAGCTCTTGGCTCAAAGGCCTTCCATTTGTTCTTACTTATCTCTGTCTAGTCAACTTTCCTCAGTAGATGCGTTGAGTCTCAGGTACTCCTCTCCCTTGTTCCCTTAATTCTCTTCTAGGTTGCCTCTTTTTAAGAACAGCGTAAAGAACACTGTCCCTGGTCACTAGGTCTCTCTTCCCCTCCAGTTCCCCTCCTCCTCTGTGGTATGGAACTATATTCAGAGTAGGGATCTATTCCTCCTGTTCTCATCTTTCTGAAATTGTGAGGCCTTAAAAAACCCTTATAAGTTATTTCCCTAGAACTGCACCATCTGAAATGGGGCTACGTCTTTGTTAACTCTGCGTCTTTGCTGAAATTGTCTTTAATTGGCTGATCTTCAGTCTGTGGTGTGAGGCTGTGGCTGTTCCATAGTTGATAAAGCATTGATACAACCATGAAGTTTTCATGGGGAATAAGGGAACTGTATGCTCTAAGGTGGTTGGGAATCACTCAGGGGTCTTGTTCAAATTGCAAGGCGGGGGCTTCCCTGGTGGTGCAGTGGTTGAGAGTCCGCCTGCCGATGCAGGGGGCACGGGTTCATGACCCGGTCCGGGAAGATCCCACATGCCGCGGAGCGGCTGGGCCCGTGAGCCATGGCCGCTGAGCCTGCGCATCTGGAGCCTGTGCTCCACAACGGGAGAGGCCACAAAAGTGAGAGGCCCGCGTACCGCAAAAAAAAAAAAAAAAAAAAAAAATTGCAAGGCGGGACCTGAGAATAGGTATTCCTAATGAGCTCCCAGATGATGCTGATTCTGCTTGCTGCAAAGTGGTTACACTTTGATTAGAAAAGCTGTGTATTAGGTTCTCCAGAGAAAAGAACCAATAGGAATATATATATATATATATAGAGAGAGAGAGAGAGAGAGAGAGAGAGAGAGGGAAAGAGATTTGTTATGAGGAATTGGCTCACGCGATTATGGAAGTTGAGAAGTCCCACATCTGCTGTCTGAAAGCTGGAGATTCAAGAAAGCGTATGGTGTAGTTCAAAAGCTTGAGCATTCTCAAGAGCAGGAGAACATTGATGTCTCAGCTCAGTCAGCAGAACAAGGACCCAAGTTTCCTCAGTCTTTCTGTTCAGTTCCTGGTCCTCAATGGATTGGATGATGCCCACCCACACTGGAGAGGGCCATCTGCTTTATTCAGTCCACCTGTTCATGCTAGTCTCTTTCAGAAGCACCCTCATGGACACACCTGGAAATAATGTTTAATCAGATATCTGGGCATCCCATGGCCCAGTCAAGGTGACACATAAAATAGACCATTGCAGGCTGACATCATACAGCATACAAAGCAAGAAGGTGCTATATGGCTGGCCAAAAAATGTAAATAATAGCTAATATTTATTAAAATGTGACTACATCCTAACCACAGTGCTAAATGCTCTCCATGGATTATCTCATTTAATTCTCACAATAACCCTGTGAGGTAGGTACTGTATTATTTCCATTTTATAGAAAAGGAAATTGAGGCATAGACTGACTGGGTAACTAGTTTGAGATTAAACATCTACTAAGTGGCAGAATTGAGCAATTTGACTTTAGAGCCTCAACTTGAAACACCATCTCCTGGTGCAATCCTGAGGTCGTTTCTTATACTGCTATTCTGTAGAAAGCAAGGGTCCCACCATGCATTTATAACAACTAGGTGTTTTGCTTAATGAAACTGAAGGGATGCTGGGGAAGATGACCTGAGATGGTGACCTCTGGAAGGTCATCAGCATGGTGACCAAACAGCGTGGGTGCTTCCTACAGGGTCCAGGTTGAGAAGCAAATGGAGCTTTACTGAGGAAAGAAAAGTGATAAATACCAATAAGAACAGTGTGAGGAAAAAACTAAGAGAAATCAGTAAGGAAAGAAAAAGCAGAACTTGGTGTCCTTACACGTCAATTCAGAGAAGGGAGAACTACTGCCTAGCAGAACCTTGAAATAAAATTTCCTTAGAAAGCCCCAGAAAAGTTGTGTGTCTGTTACAAGTTAAAAGGGTAAGGGGAATTTACATATGCTTTTCTTTTATTTCTGTGGGCAAAGTACTACTCCTTCAAGATTCAGACCCCAGTGAAGCTTTCCAACCAACCCCAGCCTCCACCACGGTTAGGGTTTCTTCTTCGATGTTCCAAAGGTCTTTGGGCATGACTCAGGGTGCACAGTGTACTCTCATTCATTCGTTTATTTACATTTCTCCCTCGCTAGACTGTGATTTTTTTTTTAGGACAAGGTCTTAGTTTATACACATACCTTGAGCTCTAGGTACACTGGAATACTCTGTTCACTGAACTTAAGCCTTCAGTCTTGACATCCTTCCCTTTTCACTATTGACCCATCAGTCTCCTTTAAATGCCCCTTTTCTTATGAAGCCTTCCCTAAATTGAGCATTTCACTCTGTACCTTTATGATGACACAAAATATTGTCTTACTATTAGATTTTGTCAATCCCTTTTCTGCATTAGATTATAAACTCCCAGTGGTGATGACTGTGCCGTCATGACCTTTGAATTCTCATTAGAGCTGAGCCGAATCCTGCACATTGGTTGATGCTCATAAAATCAGATACTGAACACATATTCAAAAAGAAAGGAAAGGAAAAGAGGTTTAGATACAACAAATGTGCCTGGACTGGCTAAAGTGGACTCAAACAGCTTGAAACAAAGACCTTCCAGACCCTTTCATGCATAGAAACTTCCCAGATCCTAACTTCTTCTGCTACTGAACACGTCACTCGAGAATGAGCCATTTTCTCCTCAGTCTTTGGTAAATTGTCATGCATGTGTTTTTAGTACAGAAGAAGGAGGACACCAGGAGCTAGATTTACCTTTGAACAAAATCAAAATTAAAAACAATCACTGAATGAAAAAAAAAAAAATTAAGAAACAAAGGACTCAGAAATTTAAAAAGACATTTAAGAAACAAAAAGAGATTAAATCCTATTTTGTTTGAGGGGAAGATCAGACTTTGCCTGCTGTGGTTCCATACCTGGGGACTGAATAAATGCAGCCCTGGTCACAGGGATGGTGGGGAGGGGGCGTGGTTACTGATTTATTCTCAAGTGGATTCCATGGGCTGTGAGTGCCCTTAGAGAAAGCCAAGAAAAATGTGGTTACTTGCGCTCTTCCGTTACAGGATAAGGAGAGAGCTTTTGTGATTTCCTTCTTTTCCCCTCACACCAATTGTGAGTGCTTTAATGTTCTACACATTTTGTATTTGTCTTGAGACAATATGACCTGAGGAGGTGGGGGAGCTGTGTGCCATTCAGAACTCAGAAAGCCATGACAATTAAAGAGGGAAAATGTGGATTATATAAAAAAATTCATAGCAATTGTGCTCAAGACAAATTTATTTCTTCAGCCTCTAAAATAGCTGTCAACAAGAAATGACTTGTGGCTGAGTTTACAAAGTAAAACATTATTAAAACTTTAAGTTCTCATTGCTGTTTGCATCTTCTTTGCACTGACTATGATTTATTTCACTCGTTTACTTTTTTTTTTTTTTATGAAGACAACAACACAGAAACTCAGATCTTAGAATCTGAGAATCCAAAATCTAAACAACAAAACACAGCAAAAAACAGAACCAAAAATACTTCTAACAACTTAAAATATTTCATGGAGTGCATCCTCAGAAAACAGTCTCCACTCAGCAAGAGTTTGGAAAACTGGCTTCAACAGGCAAAATGAATCCACAACTTCCTGCCAGTTTTTTCTTTTGTTTTGTTTTTACTAAACATCAGTATTTCTTACAATAGAAGGATACTTTGATTATCTTATCACCATGGGACAAAAAGTGTTTAATTTTTTATTTCAATCAGTCAAGCTCTTCTAGCTCAGCCCTCTTTATTCTTCCTCATACTCAAGCTCCTAAATTTATAGGCAGGAAAAAGAATTTTAACTACCTCAGGCAACAGGCCATACCATGGAGGAAACACCGAACAAAATAGCACTCTCTCCCGCAAATCAGCTTATATTTATAGCCAAAGTTTTACACTGTGTGTGTTCATTTTCCACTTCCCCCACTAAGTTGTCCCTGTTGAGAAGTTCTTAGCACCTGGCTCCGGAGAAAATGTCCTGAGAGCTTTCCTGAATTACTGTTTCACATTTAGCATCTTTTGACCATTAATCACCACTGTCAGAGAAAGGCTCTGCAGCATCATCAGTAATCAGCTCTCTGGTTCCCTGTGATCAAGGAGAAAGGGCATTTAAGTGCTAGAGAGAGAGAGAGAGAGAGAGAGAGAGAGAGAGAGAGAGAGAGAGATGGGTAGGGGGCAGCGGTGGGAGAAAATGCTATTTTTCCTCATAAAACAGTCGAGTTAGAGGGCATTGAGAAACCACCCCAAAAGAAAATCGGAAGCAAATTCAACACTCAAGATAAATATAGACAACAGAAATAAAATAAGCTGATGTGTAACCTGCAGGGTCTTAGGTACTTCCTAACACAAAGTTTTGTAGCTATTCCTGGAGCTAGACATAGCCCCCCGCTGTCATTCAAGAGCACAGTGCAATGGTGAAAGTGGCCAACACTGAGTGATTATACCATGCTGGCTCCCATTAAGCCCCTCACAGCTATTAGCTATGTCCCAATACCCTCCGAGGTGGATAACCTTATCCCATGCCTAAGGGCCACTTGTGTTTCTGCAATTCAGCATTTTTCAGATTTTGGGAGTCCATATGGAGCATGTACCACAGGGTATGAATCCCTACCTTGGGGCCTGGAACTCAACCATATGAACATTCCTACAGCACAATGTGTGAACAGATACAAAGGAAGAAGACTGCTTCTTCACGCCAGGTGAGGTTTTACTGCCAAAAGTGTTTTTGCCAAACCTAGATAGGAAAAAAACCCAAAACCTGCTTTCAGAGGTTGAATTTTGGAGTTGAAGGTTGGATATATTCTCAACTCCATTTTCCAGGCCAAGAACCCAACCCGGGACTCGGAGAGGATCAAGTGCCTTGCCTCTTGGCACCGGCAACAGTGCTTCCGCTGGATTCGAGCAGCCGGAATTCGAATCTCAGATTCCAGAGCCTGTGCCTAAAGCATCCCGCCGCCACTCTGACCCTCAGGCTTTCTTGGGGTGTCTAAGTACAGGCAGGTGTCTCTGAGGTCTTTCTGCTGATCCTGAAGACTCAAACTGTCCTTCCCCGTCCCTCATTACTTGTCTTTCTCTGCAACCTCACCCAAAAAATGACTGTAAATAGAAGAAAAAAAGGGAAAACATTGTTTTTCCTTCAGCGATAGCAGAAAGAGGCAGTTATCAGCCTTGATCTCTTTATTCCCTTAGGAATTTGAGGTTTGCTCCTGAGAGACAAAACTGACAAGGAAAGGAAGGGAAAGTGGGAGGAGGAGAGAGGAAGGGAGGGAGAGAGAGGAGATGATGGCGGTGGGGAGGGGAAAGGAGAAAGGACCTGGAGCCTGGGATCCAGAAAGAACCAAAGCATTACAAAAATCCAAGTAATTCAAGATGTCTAGGCTGCTGCAGTGTCAGTCTCCTCCATCTTCTCGGGCTCGTTTGCTAAAGCCACCTGCACAAAGAGATGCTCTGCTTCTATGAGTGAAGATGCCAGATGAGTTCCACACCTGGCTAGACAGCCCACGCAGCTGGGGGATCAAGGACCGAGTTCAGAGAAGAGGGTGTGCTACCTAGGGATGAGTGAAAACTTGAAAATGACATTGGACTTTATCAGGCCGGGGGGGGCGGGGTCTGATCCTTCCAGCTCTTGAGCAGTCGGGTGAACCCGGCTGCCATCGGGGTTACAGTAGGTACCGTGGTGTGTGGAGGGTTAACTTTTTATATGCAGAGATACAGTATCTTTAGCAGTGTTACTCTTCCCTCCTAGGTTCTAATGTTCTAATATGCTTTCTCCCGGGAGAGAATGGAGTATACCCAAAATTACACATGACCCTGAAATGACCACAGGAACTTGTGGTTTGTGATTGTTTTTTGCTGAGCCTATCAAAGCAGGAAAAGGGCTGAGACCCTTTGTCGGCAGTTTTCTGGGTTTTTTTGTTTTTTTCATTTGTTTGTTTTGGCTGCATTGGGTCTTGGTTGCTGCACGTGGGCTTTCTCTAGTTGCGGCCAGCGGGGGCTACCTTTCTTTGTGGTGCACGAGCTTCTCATTGTGGTGGCTTCTCTTGTTGCAGAGCACGGGCTCTAGGCGCGCAGGCTTCAGTAGTTGTAGCACGCAGGCCCTAGAGTGGCATGGGCTTCAGTAGTTGTGGCACGCGGGCTCAGTAGTTGTGGCGCGCAGGCTCAGTAGTTGTGGCACATGGGCTTAGTTGCTTCGCAGCATGTGGGATCTTCCCGGACCAGGGATGGAACCCGTGTCCCCTGCATTGGCAGGTGGATTCTTAACCACTGCACCACCAGGGCAGTCCTTGTTGGCGTTTTAAAGTTGAAATCCTAACGGCTAAACTTGAGCTTGGTGGCCAAGCTAATGCCAGAAAAAACCAAGCCCACAGAATCAGAGCCTTGCATGGGCACAGCAGCCTCAGTATCTATCTTCTGTACTTGGAATCAGGGCAACCCCACCTTATAATTAGTGCCCCCTTAGCATTACCATCCTGGGTGCTAAGTTCATAGATGGGCATTTAATCCAGGTCTAAGTATAAAGGGGGAATTCTAACTTCACCCCTTCTTTAGGTAATGGAAGGCTCCTTTTGCTCCTTTGTCCTTTTTAATGCTGTAGCTTTTGGTACTTCACCACCAGCGTGTGGCTAGGACCTTGTCGGTTTGCCAAGTTGTATACTGCTTTGTCCAGCGTGAAGAACTTGATTCTAATGAAGAGAGACCCTGCACATAGTAGGCGCTCCCTAAAGCCTCGTGATTTGAAAAGCTTATGAAAATTCTACCCTCCTGGTTCATACATTTTCTTTGTCAGGTACTTTAGTCTCAATCAAAATGGATAAGGTTTTAAATGTTATGGACCCAGGGACACAGTTTTCTGGTGTGATGACAGACTGTGGTAAAAGAAATATTCTGCTTTCTCTGTTACTTTCTTTTATCAAAATCAGTGGCCAGGCAGCAGAATAAACCCTATTTTTTTTTTAATTAAAGCTTATCAGCACATTTCCTTCCCTGATTTAAGCACTGATTTAAGAAGAGCATACACAGGGATACACATGTGACACTCAAAGGCTGCAGAAGTTTTCCTTTTGCACCATTTCTTGAATTTTACCCTCTCCTCTTCCCAATGCTAACGCTCTACTCACCCCAGCCCTCCAGCAAACATATGTAACACACCCAACCACACAAACATGCTGGGTTTTATTCCCTTGATATAAATTTCTGGTGAAATGAACATTTTCACAGAAAAAAATATACTATACTAGGCCAGAGAGTTATACTCAAGATGCTGAAATGTATTTTTATTCTAATAACACCCTAAAGCCTTTTAACTATGCAATAGTCAACTAAAAAGTCCCATTTCAATTAGCTTTACCAGAACTTTAATTATTGCCTAACACACAGTGTTACACCAAAAAAGTTAAAAATAAGTTTGTCCAACCACACATTTAGATGTTTTTACTTTATTCTACACAGGAGAGTGTTTTTCTGTCTAAGATGACAAGTTCAGTGTGAGTTAGGTGGAAGGAAGAAAAACAAAGGGGACACTCATTAAGAAATGAAGGCAGGGGTTTCCTGGTGGCACAGTGGTTAAGAATCAGCCTGCCAATGCAGGGGACATGGGTTCGAGCCCTGGTCCAGGAAGATCCCACACGCCGTCGAGCAACTAAGCCCGTGCACCACAACTACCGAGCCTGAGCTCTACAGCCCGGGAGCCACAACTACTGAGCCTGTGAGCCACAACTACTGAAGCCCGCGCGCCTAGAGCCCGTGCTCTGCAACAAGAGAAGCCACCGCAATCAGAAGCCTGCACACCACAACAAAGAGTAGCCCCCACTCACCACAACTAGAGAAAGCCCGCACGCAGCAACGAAGACCCAACACAGCCAAAAAAAAAAAAGTGTATTTTCCCTTTTTAAATTCATTCTCTTCCCCTTTCCCCACAATCCCATCCCACCATCTTTAGTCAAATGGCCAGGATTATCTGGTTACTATTTATCTGGACTCAACCTTGAAATGCCTAAAGTACTCATCCAATTTTTATACAGCAAAAAGAAGACCACCTAGACAGGATGGATACAGCAAGTTTCAAACTGTTTGAAAGGAGATATTACTTCTTGGGCTGCAGCATGGATGGGGCAGAATTCATAGTGAAACATATTTGAGAAAGTACATTTCATTCATCTTTGATAAGGCAAGTGGAACCAGAGAAACATTCATTTTTATATCCTAACACCAGGGACTTCCTGTAACTCAAGAATAGACCAAATTACCCGCCAGAACTTAAAGAGTAAGTATTCCATGATTTTTTGAGTGACTGTATGATGAAGGTAATGTTACCCTTGCTTTTATCTTGTCTCATATATGAAAGGCCTGGGGCTCTAAATGATAACAAGTCTCTGTACTGTAATCTCAGATTCTGTAAGAAATAGACATTTTGGATAACTGAATTTTCCAGTTATCTAAATGTCAGCAAGAAAACCCTTTTTGTTTTCAGGGCTTGTCTGTTAGCTTGCCGAGCCAAACATCCTAACAAAATATTGAGCACCTTGTGTATCATACTGAACATCAGTTCTCGTTTCATATTTATTGTAGATATAGAGTTTAAAGGAATCAGGGTAGCCCCGCTCACCGCAACTTTTTGTACAAAGTTCAAGGCAGCTTATCAGCCTGTTTATTATGATTTGCAATACTCTCTAAGATGGAGAGGAGAAAAAAAAAAAATTCCAGCTGGGTTTTCCAGTAATCAAAGTTGTGCTAATTCCTGGGGCATACACTAACCAGAAAACTCAGTAAAAAGTGGTCAGGAAAAAACTGCTGTAAACCAGGTTGGTTGACATTATAACAGTGTCCAAGAATGCCAAATTACAATTATATATTTGGGGAGAAATGAGCCTAGAAGGATTTTGGAATTCATTCAATTATTTGAATGGAATGTTCTTTTCCCAGATATCTCCTAGCCTGTTTCTCTGGTCTCCTTCAAATTTCTGCTCATATGTCACCTTATCAGTGATACCTTCCCTATTTTACTTAAAATAGAAACCTGGGGACTTCCCTGGTGGCACAGTGGTTAAGAATCCGCCTGCTGATGCAGGGGACACGGGTTCGAGCCCTGGTCTGGGAAGATCCCACATGCCGCGGAGCAACTAAGCCCATGCGCCACAACTACCAAGCCTGCACTCTAGAGCCTGGGAGCCACAGCTACTGAGCCCGTGCGCCTAGGGCCCGCGCTCCACAACAAGAGAAGCCACCACAATGAAAAGCATGTACACCACAACAAAGGGAAGCCCCCACTCACCATGACTAGAGAAAGCTCGCGCTGAGCAACGAAGACCCAACACAGCCATAAATAAATAAATAAATAAATAAATAAATAAATAAATAAAAAATAGCAACAGTACCCTCTTCCCTGTATTACACCCTTTTCTGCTGGATCCCCACAATGCTGCAAGACTGGGGCCATTTTCACAGCACCAACACAGTAGCCCTGCCCCTCAGCACAAGTGCCAATTGAGACAGCATACATTTTACTGGCCTGCTTACCTCCCACTCTAAGGGTATGATTTTCGTTTGGTTCATTGCTATAACTCCAAGTGCTTAGAACAATGCTGGACACATAGTAGGTGCTCAGTAAATATTTATGAATAAGCAGATTAACTCATTGTAGCATCTTCTAAAGCTCTGGCCTAAGAGTTCCTGTCTTTAAGACCTTCTGTCTAATTGGAAAATCAGACATGGATACAAACCATCACAATACTATGGGATCAGAGAGCAGGGCACAGGGACCTGATATCGATTAGGAACTGGTGCTTGACCTCAAACAAACCTGGATTCCAGCCTCAAATTGTCCCTTGGGCAAGTCTTCTAATATCGCTATACCACGATCTCTTTGAATCAGAGGTGACTATAGTAACAATCCGTCTGCTCTTACAGGCCTGTGATGAGGAGTCACTGAAGGGATGCAGATAGGTGCTCGGCACAGTCCCAGCACTCACAGAGTCTACAGGAAGTGTCCGCAGCATCAGGTCTGATTCTTACAGAAGCAGAGAAGCAGAGCGGGGAGTCTAAAGCTGTCTGGTGCTACAGGAAGACTTGCCAGTAAGAGGACTGAGGCAGGAAGGAAGGAAAAATCATCCTCAACATACATACAATGAAATGTCATATTAAATTTTCCTGTGCTTAATGCATGAAACTTTTTCAAAATGAGGCATGAATCTGCTAGTAATGTCAATATGTGATCAGAGAAGGGGCTTCTCCAACTGGAAATGGGTTACTGACAAGCCTCTCCACTAACCACATATGGCTTTAACCTTCTATACATTTTGACTCATTCTTTCTAAAACAGAGTTTAGGGGGGAAAAAATGTCTAACTAGTAGTGAAATATTAGGTAGTATTGCCCTGAGAAAGAAACCACTAGCCACCATCACCATCATGACCCACCACTGCTTTGGCAGCAGATACTTTGCTAAGAAAAATAAATGCACTGTCTTCCTCAGGGGAAAAAAAAAACTTAATTCAAGATCTGATTCCAGATCAGGTTCCAAATTAGAACATTAAATCTACAGGGGAAAAAAGGAGTAAACTCCTTTTTCAATCACTGATGAATTATCTCCTTTCCCCTATCCCTCAGTAGATTCCAAACTCACTAACAGTCACTTTAGAACAAGTCTTCCCATCTCTGCATTCAAGAATCTTTAAAGACAGTGACATACAGCTCTTGAGTTCAATCAATTTCACAACTAATTGTGCTGTAACTTAGGTCAATATTCTAACTGCTCCTTGGCAACTGGAGTTGAGAATTTTGAGATGGAAGGAAGTACTCAAGGCTAGGACTCAGCTCTACATACAGGTTTAAGATTTGCTTGTCTCCTCTCCATATCTGCAAAGTCTACTATAGACTGACGTCATCAGGTTAAAAGAAAAAGGTGGGGACTTCCCTGGTGGCACAGTGGTTAAGAATCCACCTGCCAATGCAGGGGACATGGGTTCGAGCCCTGGTCCGGGAAGATCCCACATGCCACGGAGCAACTAAGCCCGTGCGCCACAACTACTGAGCCTGCACTCTAGAGCCCGCAAGCCACAACAACTGAGCCTGCGTGCCACAAATACTGCAGCCTGCGCTCTAGAGCCCGCGAGCCACAACTACTGAGCCCACGTGCCACAACTACTGAAGCCCACGTGCCTAGAGCCCGTGATCTGCAACAAGAGAAGCCACCGCAATGAGAAGCCCGCGCACCAGAACAAAGTGTAGCCCCTGCTCGCCACAATTACAGAAAGCCCGCACGCAGCAAAGAGGACATAACATGGCCAAAAATAAATAAATTAATTAATTTAAAAAAAAAAAAAGAAAGAAAAAGGTGGTGGCTAGGGAAGAATATTATGTAAATTTGGCATTATCACAATCTTTTTCAGTTGCTCAAGATTCTAAAGTTTCGGCCTAATAATAAACACCAGGCAATCCTTAGTAAGTTTGTGAGTCAGTGATAGGGATATGACTCAAATTTTACTACTCACTTTAAAAGACTAAAAAGCCATAGCAAATTGGGCAGGGATGTACTATATTAGTAACCACTAAATCATAACTAGTTGAAAGGCAAGGGTTTCTTCTGGCGACAATTTGCTTCATGTTTAAAGTAACCATTACCGCATGTTTAGGAAGCAAAAATAAAGTTATAAAAGGAGAGAGAAAACAACTCATTTTGAATTTGAGGCCTGGCTCCACAACCATATTTCTTAATCAAATTTTAAGTGCCTCAAAAGGGAGTTTTCTGGGGTAGAAGAGATGTCCTATCTCTTGATCAGAGTGTGGATTACATGGGTGTGCAAAATTCACTGAACTCTATGCATTTAACTGTATAAAGTTCTTACATCAATTTAAAGGGAAAAATTCAAGTGGCTCACACCTTGAAAGTTATGTACAGGAGGTACTTACACTCAAAATGTAAACCCAGAATGAAACTTTTTAAAAAATTCTATTTAAATAAACACTCATTGCAAAATGACAAGTGCTGGACTTCCCTGGTGGTGCAGTGGTTTAGAATCCGCCTGCCAATGCAGGGGACACGGGTTCGATCCCTGGTCCAGGAAGATCCCACATGCCACAGAGCTACTAAGCCTGTGCACCGCTACTACTGAGCTTATGCTCTAGAGCCCGCGAGCCACAACTACTGAGCCCACGCACCTAGAGCCCGTGCTCCGCAACAAGAGAAGCCACCACAATGAAAAGCTCGTGCACCGCAACGAAGAGTAGCCCCCGCTCGCCACAACTATAGAAAGCCCGCACACAGCAACAAAGACCCAACACAGCCAAGAATAAATAAAATTAAAAAAAAAAAAGACAAATGCTATAACAAAAATATGTACAAAACACTCAAGATATGTTTGAATTGTGCTGTTTCATACACCATGGAAGTACCTCTAATCCAATAACACACTAAAACCCAACTTGCCAGGCTAAACCTTTAAAATAATGAAAGTCATTTATGTCTGTACCAAAACAAATCATTACAACCTAGCTGTTCTGAAAAACACTCTTTTGAGGTCTATTTGGGTTCCCTTTGGGCTGGATAAGGTGTTTTAACTCCCTGACATGTTCACTAGGAAGTAGAGGTGCCGCTGGTTGCCCAGCCCTTATTCAAAGAGATATCAACATGGCCCATAAAAGTGAGGTGACTGCGTGTTCTGACCAAAGCTCGTAGTCTGGGTTTAATTATTAATAGCATCCTGTTTTACTCTCAAGAGTCATATTCTAGCTGATAAACTTAGTGATCAAATTACATGGTCACTCTACCTAAAAAACCCCTCATTCCTTAATTCCTCTCCACTCCAGACACACCAGTCTTCCTTCAATCCCTCCCATTCACCGCACACACTTCACTCTTCCCTGCCTTCTTCATTTAAACCCCTACCCATCCTTCAGATCTCAGCTCAAGTATCCCTTCCTCTGGGAAGCCTTTCTGTGGTAGTCACATCTCTCAGAACACCACTCCACCACATTTCTTTCCTATGTCTCAGGTCCAAGTTTTGCATTTGTTGGGTAATTTTCTCTCTGCCATTAGGCTCTAAGCCCCTTGAAGGCAGAGACAGTGACTACCTTTGTATCCTCAATGCTTATAGCACAGTACTTGACACATAGAGGACTCAGTAAGTATGTGTTCTATAAATGTTACAGATACAGGACAAAACACTGATCATATTTTAACCATTAGAAAGGATCCCAGGGAATCCCCTGGTGGTCCAGTGGTTAAGACTCGGCGCTTTCATTGTGGGGGCCCGGGTTCAATCCCTGGTCAGGGGAACTAAGATCCCACAAGTCAGATGGCCAAAAAAAAAAGGATCCCAGCAGACTTAAAGGACAGGGCAATGAGGAAAATGCAAGAATCTGGGAGTTAGAAGAGAGCGGACATCTATTATTTCAATATTTCATAAGAGCATCATCTCTAACTCTATAACCATAACTACTGTCTCAAGGGATAACTGTTCTGACAACACTGGCCACCCAAACCTTGTTTCAGTTAGGTTATTCTTATTCTTACATCACAATTATTCTTATATCACAAACTTAAGCACTATAGGAACACACTAACTAATTTATAAAGCTACACAGAACTCCAAGCAGGGCCTGAACTACACAGGGGCTTTAAGATGCAAGACTTCTGAAAGGGTTAAAGGAATTTTGCCTATAAGTCTCTTGAGGCCTTTTGTTTCCTATATACTATTGCAAAATAAATTAGCAAGAAGCTCTGCTGGCTGAGTGCGTACTTCATAGAGCTATGCAATTTTATACAACCTAGCACCAAGCTATTCAATGAAGACATCTTCACATAGAAAAAGGGACTTGAGTTTAAACCAAAAAGAACCCGTGGTCACTGAGTCACTTATGACTGACTAGAAGAAATCAGTTACATTATTAGTGATTCAAGCAAACGTTGCATCAGGTTACATCACAAGAAGAAACTCAAACCCAAACTGATAACTTATAAAAAGACTGCTTTTCTTTGCAGTAAAGGAAGTACTCAAACCACTCTAGATTAAGAAGATTGGGAACCCCTGAGTTCTGTTTGAAAATCTCTTGCAAAAACATGCCAAATACATATGGCTGGAAGGACTGCAAACCCTGGGAAAAGTCAACTTATTTTATATAGCAAAGAGTTGTGAGGATTAAAGATGATAATGGATGCAAATGTGCATTGTATGGGGCTGCATTTCTATACACTATACACATTTGGTAATGTCACTCCCTGTCCCAATTTAAAGTGTCTTCAATACAGATAAAAGATCTGAAGAATTCCCACCCCCCCACACCCCTTTGCTCTGAAAACCACAGTGTTAAGGGAAAGTCTATAAAATAAATATGCAAGGCCTGGGTTATCTGTATTCTCACCCTTAAAAGTGGGAGGAAGGGATAAGCAGTTCACTTTCCATTATTTCAAAAACACAAGTATATTTCTCTCAGTTATTGGCTAAAGCAGACTTTCAAGAAACTCCAAACACAATCAGGTGACACCATCAAAGTTTCAAGAAACCAAGAAATCCACCTTCATCTGCTTCCATGATATAGAGTATCTATCCACCTTCTAAGAATCCAGCCATTCCTTGCTACGTGTTTTCCCATGTTTGACGTTAACAACAGACATGTTTTTATCTCCAGTTTTACGTAAGAAGTGAATGAGCTCAGAGAGGCTAAGCGACTTGTCCAACGTCACAAGCTGGGAGCTGGTACAGGCATGAGTTCCTACTCACTCTTCCAAGTCCAAGACTAGTATTTTTTATACTAAATCCCAACTGCCTCCTAAAGAAAGAAGCCTAGTTTTAAGACCTTTCTATGCTTCCTGGGAATGGAGAGTAAAATAATTTCTAGGCTTAAAATGACCAATGATGGTCAATTAGCAATGAGAAGTTAAAACATGCATGTTCTAACAATGTGAAAACAAGGTAAATCAATCGTACACCACAATATACCAATAGTTAACAGCTTGGATTCTGGGGTCAGAAAGGCCTGAGTTCAAATTATGAATTAACCATTTACTAACTGTTTAGCTTTGGTGCAAGTTAAACTCCCTAAACCTCAGTTTTCTATCCATAAAATAAACATTAAAAAATACTGACCTACCCACCTGCCAACCTCATCCAGTTGCTGGAAGGTCAAATAAAAATGTACATTGGTAACCTGAAGGCTCACAAGTGCAATTTACAGGAAATACAACTCCATTTAGTCTACTGACGTGAGGGGACAAAACTGCCATAAGTCAAGACTGGAAAATGCATTCAATCCTGCTTATAGCATAACCGCCATATATTATCACTTTGGGTTTATGCCCATATATAGAATCGTCTCAAATGAAGTCCAATTGGTTAGTCATCTTTCCTTCCTAAACATTTAGGGATTGCTCAGAAGAAGAGGGAAAAGATACAGGGGATTTCTGGCTAAACTATAATTGCTAAAACTAATCTAATCACTGACGTACAACTTCATTAAGTCAGTTCCTTTTACAGCCATGCAAATAAATGAAATGTTACAAGAACCCTAACATTTAAAAAGAAAATTTCTAAAAACATAAAATATGAGTTTCAACACATAGCAATACATAATATATAGGAGGATATGGATTTTGAATTGGTATTAGCCCTTAATATTGGGTATCTGTTGGCTGTAAAAGATGTCTCAATTTTACAACTAAGGATTCAAGCAGATAGGCGAAAATTAGACAAGACCACCCTCTTTGGATTGCTACAACAGCTTCTTTTAAGACTTATCACTTAAAGAACATAATAATCACAACTTATTCTTGAGAGGAAAAAACACTCATCTACTTTAGTGATAATCTAGAGAAATAGTCTCTAAACATTTTTGTTCATGCACCCGTCAATAAAATGTTTAGTACATCCCCAATATATATAGATACATTTGTTTAAAAAATGTACCATGTGCTTTTGCATACACACATGAAAACACACACAACGATATTTTAAAAGAAAGATATAAAATAACTTTGGAGATGACC
This sequence comes from Aethalodelphis obliquidens, assembly GCF_003676395.1. Taxonomy (NCBI): domain Eukaryota; kingdom Metazoa; phylum Chordata; class Mammalia; order Artiodactyla; family Delphinidae; genus Aethalodelphis; species Aethalodelphis obliquidens. The sequence continues at coordinate 36,833,690 of NW_020837952.1, forward strand.
TATCTAGACAATTAAGTATACCCACGAGTAAACATGTCTTCTGTCAATGTACAGTTTGAAATAATTAGTGTCTCAAGTAATATTCTCCAAATACAGGAATGCAGTTAACTCCACTGCTTTTCCCAGCCTTGTGGTCCCTTCTCTTGTGATGTTAGGTATCTGGCCTACACTCAGTTATCCTTCTATCACCAGGAATGTAGTCACAAATGGTCTTCACAACTTAAAGGTACCGGAAAGATAATCATCGAACGGTTTATGGTTTATAACAGCTTAAAAAAATCTTTTCCCTTTATAAAACACTGAGAAAAAGGCACTAAACACTTATTTGAATTTCTTTAAAAATGCCTGTAGGAGTATGCTTTATTTATGCTTCCCACCCACTCCTCCCCCAAGCCCAGTTTCCACTTAGTATGTGCCATAAACCTCACTACCAGTTTGACCTGCTTGTTCACAAACAAACTGAACGTAGACTTTGTCCCAGATTCATGAATTACAGAATCCCTACAGTAGTATTTCCCAAACTCTCTGCCAAAGACCATGCTGCACAAACCTCTCTTGATAAACACCTAAGACCATAGCAAATGCCTTTTTATTACCAAACCTTTAAATTCCTCCATGTCAGCTAAGTTTCCCACTATTCATTTCCCCCATCCTTTCCCTTTTTATCCAACCCTAGACTCAAATCAGTTCTTCCCTCAGTATTATTACTTTATTACAGAATTCCCAAAAGATCACTGCATCTTCAACACTAAAATGACAAATTGTCATGCAAAGGCTCATATAAAAGTCAGAAGTTGAACTCCAAAACATTCCTTGTAAGATTATTCAACTATGAGACGACAAAGCATTAAAAAAAGAAAAAAAAAATTCAGAATACTACAACTGGAAGCCTTACCATTTTTCTATTCCTGTTTGACACACTGAAAAATGCCAAAAGGAACTGGTAAACCAAGTTAAAATGGCAGTCAAAAAAACTGTCATATACTCCACAAATTGTCATTGAGGAAATGGTGTCAATCCTCACTATTAATACAATTTAAGGCTTACTTGTTTAAGAGCATCTCAAAAATACCAAACTTAACATCTTGCTTAATGATCTTCCTTCACCTCCTGCTATTCTCAGAAGAAAATATAAAGATCTATAGAAATAACCAGAAATAACTCAACATATGAATTCCTCTGGTCCACTTGTATTAATGTAAATTACTTAAGGACTCAGTGAAGCAGCTTGGTTTGGGTTTGGTTAGTAGTACAAACTATTTCACTACAAAAGATTTTTTCATACTGTTACGTTCCAAACATGAAAAATAAACCATTGTTATATTTTGGCAGCAGCCATATATAAAAGTTCGACTGCAGAGACTGAGAGAAGAGACTCAACTATTTGCAGTCTGTATACCTTCAGATAAGTACGAAAGCTACCGTTTCAGACAATCCAAAATACACTTTTTGAAATCTCTTGTGTATATATAAAACTTTGGACAAAATCTCCCTATATAGCTTATCAATAGCATCTTATCACATTGTCTGAAATAAAGTTGCAAAGTGGAGAGGATATATCTTTAAACTTCAATATACAAGACTGTTTCAGTTGTCTCATATCTCTTCTGCAAAGAGGAAGGAGAGTATCAAGTATGTTAAAAAATCACCTAAGAAAATGTCTAATAGTAGATGTATTTGTTCCTAAGATTAAAGGGAGTCTGAAAACCTTTAGTCATTACACACTACAACAGTCAGGAATACTGCTTCCTCTTAACTTGAAGGCCAATTCCGTAATCTATAACACCTATATACAAAACAAAATTATTTGCAATTTGAGTTATAGTGACTTAAGGAAACCATTTGTGCAATAGTACCAGAAAGCAATTTTCTGGTCGCCTTTCCAGGCTATTATCACAGAAATATTGGAAATTAAGGGTAAGGACACGTGATTCTCATTCCAGACTGCATGGAAACAGCCACATTACGCTGCATGAACTAGGATAACTCTTGCCACACAATTCACTTTAAGCCCTGCTTCATTCAGTGTCATAGACCAAGACAGTACTTAACATCTGGAGAAAAGGAAGTAATTTTAAAACTACCTGTTAAAACTCAGAATAATTATTTCTAAACTTTATTGCCAATAACTATGAATCCCTGGTGCCAGTGGCAACTAATGATATTGAAAGCAGTCACCCTTTCTTAAAAGGATCTCTTAAGAAACTATCTTTTAACTCAGGCAGTGTAAAAAGCCCTTTAAATTCTACCACTATTAAAGTTTTTTTTAAAAAGTACACAACACACTGGTGCGTACGTAAATAAATGTCTACGTGTGCAGGCCTGGCACACACCTGCCTGTGCATACAACAGACACTCAAATGCTTTTATCAATATAGCTCCGCAAAACGTTCCCAGAAGCAATGAAAAAGATGTATCAAACAGCTACTATCCTGGAGACAATTGTTTGGGGAATGTTAAGGTTAAAGTCACAGGAAACAGCTGGATGCTAGGTCTGAGATGTTTGCAAGTCTTGGAACTCTAACAGCTCCTTACATGCCAGACATCACCTGAATTCTAAAATAAAATGTTTTCATGAAGTTCTCTTCCCACCAAATTTCTTTAAAGTACCAAAAAGTCCGATGTCAAAAATCTTGAAGAATGACTCCCCATCGGAAAAAAAAAGTTTTAGGTACTAAAATATTGACCTATTCCTAAACTGCCTGGAAGTCATCCTTTGCCTCGGGTCCCAGTGTGCAAAGCTTTATCAGTTATCTAGCTTCGAAGGAGTTACCAGATGAAATGCAGTTGGTAAACAGTAGCAGTTAGCACCTGTGTAGAAACCATACTATCAGTTGTTTTATTGTAAATTTAAGTTTGAAAAACTGGAGGAGGTGGGGGGGGGGGGAATTCCAAAAAACAGACTGAAAAATAAAACCATTTATGTAAGTGGCAAGGGTAGTCCGTGTGTTGTGGTTATAATTCAAACTCTCAAGGACCGCCTGCCAATAAAGTACACAAACATCCTTTGTATTCTAAACACCTGCTTGTTTAGCTGTGTATTCCTGTGGCTACAAAATCAGAATTTAATCTTACAGGGAGAAATCAATTTCCAAATTTATTTGGAACTACTGATTTCAAGTAACCTAGATTGCATATTTCCAGTGTGAACATGTTTACATGAATACCCCCCAAAAGTCACTACATGTTAATACGTTACTTGTGTAGAGAAAAACAAAATTTTCCATTTTTAATTTTCACTGAAAAACCATGTTGTCCTCCTACAGCCAAAGAATTAAAAACAAGCTTTATCATATGGGGTAGTGGAGTAACCTACACTCCAGCATTCAACGTTCATTTGTTTCATTTAGGTTCTTAGTACTTATCTGAAATAAGTCTGAAAATGAGGAATCAAAAACTCAGCATTTCAATTTCAGAATAAAAATTCAAACATACCTTTTGTTGAATTCCAGCTTAAGTGATTTTTATGTAAATCTTGCAGCTGACGAAAGGCAAAAAGCAACCAATCTCTGTGCAGTGATTATAGCCTGGTGGTTAAGGCTACGGGTCACCTGCCCCAGGGTTTTCTAATTGAACAAGGAATCCATGGGGCAAAATAACTGTTTTTCAAAGGTGGGCCAGAATAGAACATTTATATCTTCACTTCAACAGGGAAGCAGTGAAATGTAATCCTCTGAGTATCATTCTTTTTGGTTGATGTTACCTTTGTCTCTTATCCTCATTTCATTAGCCTGGGAATGTGTCCATGTTTTCACATTAGAACTTTTGAAAAATCATGTTACCCCTGTGTTTATCTTCCAACACCTAAATATGTATACACAGATCATCTTCACTCCTTATCAAATGTTTTTCAGCATGACCAGTGTGCAACTGACATTCACATGGCTTACAGAAACTAAGTCTTCTGAGAAATATATTTCTTTTAGCTGAACCTCTGTAATCATGACAAGAGATTAATTAAAATGCCAAGATAAGAAACAATTTATTATAGAGAGAAGAAAAATTTCTCATCCAAAATATAGAAATCTGTACAACTTTGCCACAATCAATATACATGAACTGTACAAATTTACACCAGTTCATAATTTACCAAATAAAAGATGACTAACAAAGTTCACAAAATAGATGGTGGTTTGTGGAAAAGACTTTTTACCCAATTAAGTACAAGGAAAGTTACAAACCAGACCTCCACTTTCTAAAAATAAGAAGTTTACTCAGTCTTAGAAAACTACAAGCTAGCAAATGTACAGAGAGCTGGCTGGTGCTAACACCACAGTTGAGACAGTGTCTTTTTAAGGGTCTTTTTTAAAGCCTGTTGCCAAGGCAGATTCTGGTCACTTGCTACTTTCAAGGCCAAAAACATAATACAAGGTCTGACCATTTCCCCAGGTCATGCTTACTAGTTTGTCTTATGTACATTTATACATATTTAAGTGCTAGGTAAAAATCTTGTCATAAAATTTCCAGTACTACCATGTTTAAAATGTTGAGCTTTCCTATTGAGCTGCCAGAAAGGATAACAACTTTAAGTGTCATAGTGCAAATTTTCTCTGCAAGTTCTACTGCAGAGAAAGGTTCTTTGAAACACAGATTTGCGTTAAAGGGACTGATGTAAAAATTTAGGTATCATGTCTGGGAGAAACTAAAACCACCCTAGGACTTCACTCCCTAGCAAATAAGGTGATCATTTACTTGGACTCACAGGCTATTAAATCATTGAAAGGTACTGTCCAAACTATGGCACTGTCACTTAAAAATTTTTTTTTACCACTCTATCTTGTGCCAGATCTTCACAGCTGTGACATGGTTTAAATTCCATAATCCATCCCCAAGAGGAGCCCACCCAAAGCAAAAATCAAATTTATCCATCCATTATAAGATGATGCATCCATAGACTATATCTTAACCTGATACAGTCATCATATTGTAGTTTTTGGAAGGGCTTGTTCTGCCCAAGAGAAGTTCCTCCTTACAGCTGATTCTGCTGTCTACCATTTGCACGTTGGTGCTGTTTTGGGTGCTACCTCCTGCTGGTGAGGCTTCGTACAGCACACAGATGGAGCCATCCTCTCCAATTCTGTAGGACACTTCGTAAGGATCAACCCAGAGTGTGAGTTCACTTGGGAGAAGCCTGAACAGCTCCTGACTGCTCAGTCCAATCCGCTGTGCTGCCTGTCCAATCAGAGGATCCATTTTATGGTTGATGCGAATACAGCGGTAACCTGATCCCTTGCAGGGCTTTTCTGGGAACCAGTGATGTTTATAATGTTCTATAGAAGAAAAGAACAGAGAAAACAATGCTTAGACACCGTTACTGCTGGTTCCCGCCGTAGTTTCCTTCTTCCGCTGGCTCCTTGGAGTGAAAATGCGAACTATCAACTTTTTTAAATGCCCAGCATCGCGTTCGCGGCTGTGCGTGTGCGGGGATGGGAAACGCGGGCCGGGTTTTAGAAATAGCAGTAGTACGGGACAAAACAATCTCCGGGAACCAACCGGTTGGGCCGCCAAAACGGGAATCAGGCGCGCAGCCTCCGCCAGCCGGGAGCCTGTTTACTTTCCCCACCCCACCCCAGACGCACACAATGGGGTTTACAGCTTTGGAGGAGAGAAGCGCCACCAGACTGTTAACCCCGAAGGGAAGTAAAACAACCAACCCTAAACCACGCTCTGGGCAGGGCTGTAATTGTACCGGTGACAAATCCGATGATTAATGGGAAGGGGTAGGAGGAGGGGGGAGACGGCACGTCCGTCCCGGGCTGGCTTCGGGGCAGCGGCGCGCTTTCCCACCCCGGGGCCAGGCCGCCGAGCCCGCAACGGTTGGACAGGATTGGGGAAAGGGGGCGTCGAACCAACCCCAGCCCCGCGGCTCCTTTGTCCCCCAAACCCGCGGACCGTCCGAAGACCACAGCTCCAGACTCAGTCGGTTTTAGTTTCTTTGTTGTGCGTCTATTTTCTTCTCCCCTCGGTTTGCCAGCCGTGGGGGGAGGAGGGAGCGCCCTCGGCCCAGCCCCCAAACCCTCCTCGGGACCCGCCGTTAGCGACCGCCCAGCGCGCCAGCCACCGTCCCGCGGCCGGACCCGAGCGCGGCGCCACCGAGACTCCCGCGGCCCCGACGGCTCGGCCCGGGGATGTGCGGCAGCGTTCCCCGGCGCCCATCGCCCTCCCGCCGTGGTCTGCTCACCTGCCAGCAGCTCCTGCAGGCTCTGGCTGAAGGTCTGCAGCTGTCGCTCGCTCGTGAGCCCCTTGGTGCGGAGGAACTTGGAGATGAACGACACGGCGGCGGCGATCTCGCCTATCATGGTGGCGGCCCGGGTGTAGAAGGGATGCATGGGGGCGGCGGGCGGGGGCGGCCCGGGGCGGCCGGGGCTCGGCGGCGCGACCCCGACGGCGGAGCGGCCACCCCGGGCTCCCTCACAGGTCAGAGGGCTGAGAGAGAGAGAGGGCGTGAGGCGCGAACGGCTACTTTTTTTCTCCTTTCTTTATAGTAAAAAAGTTATTTTTGAGGTAGGAGGCGGCAGGAGAGAGGAAAAGATGAGCGACGGCGGCCTCGTCACATCGCTCGGACCTCCCCAGCCGCCTCCGCCTCCAGCTCCGCAGCCTCCGAAGGTTCAAACAATTGCATTTCCAGCTTAGACCGGCAAAGGGAAGCAGAGGCCGTGCATCACTTTTTATAGCGCCGCGGAAAGGAAGTGGCGTGGCGGGAGCGTGACGGCCGACTCCAGCCATTCCGGAGATCGCACCATTGTGACGCAAGCAGATTCGGAGCCGGAGGGGGCGGGAAAAAGGGGCCAGGGGGCGGGCCCATAGACCGGGAAGAGAGGGAGGAGCTGACGTAATCCGCTTGTAAACAAATAAACCCCCGAGTGGCAGCCGGAGAAGGGGGAGCAGTGGCGGGGGACGGAGGAAACAGGGTGCGCGTGTGAAAGCCCCGCCCCCACCCCTCGCCCCTCCTTCTCGCTTCAGCAAGTCTAGGCGCCGCGCCAGCGCGTCTTCTGAAGGAGTGCGCTGCCCAGGCTCGCCTGCAAGGAGGCTTAATGCTGTGCAGATAAAAGCCGCCCGGCTCAGGCTGTCTACACCCGCGCCGGCGGCACGGATCGGCCTGCACGGCACCGGCCGCTAGCTGTACTCGGTGTTTACATCCCGTCCCCATGCCGAGTCTGTGTGGCTGGTTCCAAAGGCCGGAAGAGCGTACGGGGCAGCGGGATGCGGGTACAAGTGTTGAGGATACAGGGAGTGCGGAGAAAAGGAGGGAGAACCGGCTCTCGCGGGGCATCCTGCAGCCTTCGGAGCCGAGTTCCCCTCGCAAACGAGCAGCCGACGCCACAGAGCCGTTTATGCTCCACCCTTAGGGAGGATTGGGGGATGTCTTTGTCAAAGTTTAATTGCAAAATAAATAAATAAAAGGTTAGTAAGCCTTTTGTGGTTGCTGTTTCAGTAACTTCAGGAGTCAGAGTGGAGACCTTACTGAATCCAGGTTAAAACTGGTAAGAAAGCCTGTTACTGAAGAGAAGTATGGCAACCGTAATAAGTTTAGTCTGTAAAAAGAAAAAAATCTATGTAATGCATTTTACACCGTTTACGCGCAAAACCGAAGGTTGTTTCCTTTTTTTCTAATCCAAGTAACTATCTGAGCCTTAGCGTTCTGCTGTTCTTTATAAAAACAAAAAAAGGTAAAATGTGAAGGTTGTGAAAGTATTAGGCACAGACATTTAAGTTTACTTGAAGTCCTACTTGCAAAACTAGGGGAAAAAAAAATACGAAGGCGCAAGCCTGCTAAAAGGATTAGGCCTGCGAGAGAGTTAACCCGAACTCCATTAAGGAGGAGGAAAAAAAAAAAGATGGTGAGCTGGGTGGGCAGATGGAGAAAGCAAACAAGAGGCAGAAGCTGAACTCTGCCAGATGGAAATAAATATCCTGAGCTTACTTGGTCATCAATATTGCAAAACACAGTACTGAGCCAAAGGGTATAGAAATGAAGGAAAAGTAGAATTTACTATAAAGCAGCAGGAGAAAAAATTTTGTTGTTTAAATGAAATACGTAAAACGGGGCTTGAAAGAATAACTTCTAGATTATTTTTTCATTCATACACAGTAATTAGGTAGTTACATGTGAAATAAATACTTTAAAGGATAATAAAAATAAATTCTTTAAAAGCATTGACTTGTGAAATTATTTTCTTTGATTAAATGCATCAATGCATCAAAAATAATGGGAAATAGGTACATTTGTTTCCTTCTAGGACTTTACAGATATAACTGTGCTTAAAAATAAACGTCATGCTAATTACTTCACTAGGGATCTGAAACCTTTCACTACTCAAAAAGGAGATAGGGAAACAAGTAAATCTTTAAAATTACCATAGCCCTAGAACAAGATTTTCTGATATCCCTCTAAACCCCACCCACCCTTAATCATCTGCTCTGTTCATTTTCCTTACATCATCAGTCATTTGAGCATTACATTAGAAATCAGGTGAGTTTTTCTCCTTCAAGCCTAGTCTCCAACTTGGACTCCCACTAATTCTGAGCTTAAATTGACTCATCTACAAAATAGAAATAATGAAGATAACAAAATGCTTGGATCTGAACTCAGACCTGTCTCCCAGCTCATGTTTTCTCCACTACTTTTTTTTTCTTTCATTGAAATATATTTGATATATATCATGTTAGTTTCAGGTGTACTATGTAATGACTTAACATTTGCATACATTATGAAATGTCCACTACTTTTTTTTTTTTTGCAGTATGCGGGCCTCTCACTGTTGTTGCCTCTCCCGTTGCGCAGCACAGGCTCCGGACGCGCAGGCTCAGTGGCCATGGCTCACGGGCCTAGCCGCTCCGCGGCATATGGGATCTTCCCGGACCGGGGCACGAACCCGTGTCCCCTGTATCGGCAGGCGGACTCGCAACCACTGCGCCACCAGGGAAGCCCTGAAATGTCCACTAGTTTTAACTGCCTTCCCAGGCAGCAGCTGGACCCTTTCTGAATGCTTCTGAAATTCAGCTGAATAGAGTTAACAGAAAGTTTAACTCACATATTCTTGAAGGGTTTTTCCTCCCACTGTTTTTTATTGTATGTGTGTGTTTACCATTTTAAATCTTTCCTTTAACAGACAAGTGGATTTAAGACATTCCTCTTTTACCCCGAGAGGATCTAGGGAGTACTCAAGGAGAAAAAAAAAAAAAAGGAAATACATATTGGTCCTAAATGTAAGCTTTAGATAGTGTACAATGTTAATTGCTAATGGTTTTCAAATCCAGACATATATGTTTAGTAACGTTGTTCCAGAAGTTTAGTAAGGCTCTTCCCATCCAAGAAACAAGGAGGTGTTTCTTGACAGCTTTTGAGTTTATAAAGGCACTTTCTCATCTTGTTGATATGCTAAACTACAGGGCACTCCCAACTATTTACAAACCCATCTCTTGACTCTGTGTCCTTAGGCAAGTTATTTAACCTCTCTGCATTGTAATCTAAAAATTATAAAGGTTGTTGCGAAGACTACGTGGAATAACTAGAGATTATTTAGCACTGTCTCCAGCACTAAGTAAACACTCAAATACATATATCTATATCTTTATATATATATAAGCTTATATATCTATATAAGCCAGCTTATATATATTGTCATCAGGCAATTTGATAATTATCTAATTAATTTCTAAAACCTAGAAAATTTTCAATCAAAGCACTAAAAAAAAAATCTTAGGAAATATGTCAAAACAATCCAGAAAATGAACCTGGGTTTCAAAATAAATTTGCAAGTAACAAATGTCAGGTCTTTGGAGTGCTTAAGAGCTCAGAAAGTACTTTCTATAGAGGAAACTATCAGGCAACTAACTAGAATCCTCAAAGGGCTGGGCATTATATTCCCATCCCTCACCTCAAATGTTACTAGAACAGTTTGCTTTGGACTAACAAATCCAAATCTGTAGACTTTTTGAGTAATTGTGTTATTTAACCAAAAAGAAGGAGAGAAGAAGAAAAAAAAAACATTTATATAGGGTGAGGGAATGAACTTCTTTTTCTATTTCATAGACTAGTAAAACTTAGGGATCAACACAGTTTGAAAATCTTTTATTTTGCCAAAGATGTTTTTTAAAGAATTACCTTATCATCTGCTGTCACTATCATTTTGGGGAAAACATGACATTATAATATCCCCAAAGTAGGAAAGGTATCCATATCAGAATAAAGCATGGCCTTTTGAATTGAATAAATTTTAAGTCGTTAAATGTCACCTTTTGCATTTCATTATTGGGAACTCATCTAAACTATTAATCTATGAACACGATAGCACTAAATTAAGCTAATAATAGCTTAATAGCATAAACTATTCATTGTATATGCTATTCCCACCGCCTGGAATATCTCCTCCCTTTTTTTTTTTCCCCTAGCTAATTTCTGCTCATCCTCTAAGAAGCCTTCCCTGACTCTCTGGACTTGAGTAACTACAGTATTCTGCTTCCCCTTGTCCTGGCCCTGGTACTGATCAGACATACTAGATTTACTATGTTTACTAGACCCTCTTCCTTTCTGGTCTGTAAATTCTTACAGAGCAGGCATCTTCTGTCATTCATTATTTAAAAAAAAAAAATTATTTATTTATTTTAGTTGCACGGGGTCTTAGTTGTGGCACATAGGATCTTTGTTGCGGCATGTAGGATCTAGTTCCCCAACCAGGGATCAAACCTGGGCCCCCTGCATTGGGAGCACGGAGTCTTACCCACTGGACCACCAGAGAAGTCCCTGTCACTCACTGTTGTACACCCAATGCCTAAGAAACAGGCCAACACATAGTAAATGCTGTTGACTGATGTTAAATAGACATCTAAATACAAATGAGTCCATCAAAACCATTACTTGCAAAAGAAAACACACAAAACCCACAAAAAACAAACAACAAAAAAACCCACATGACTTGCAATTTGTCAGGTGACGAATCACACAGAGTTGTTGCTGCTTAAAATCGGACAGTCAATATTTAAAAAGATAAGTAACTCAACTCTATGGCACTGTCTTCCTGGCTGCCATAAGTGTTAGATTATTGCATAAATAGTTTTTGTAGATAAACGTTGTTTTAGGCTGCATTTCCAAAGCAAATGAAATGGAGACCAAAGTGACTTGGATATGCTGCTTAAGAAATACTGTGGTAGTGTCCACATTGCGCCCATTTAATGTTTCTTGTTTTGTTTCCCCACATGTTATTATGTAGACACATTTTAGTATTTTTACATCAGGTTACCTATGCGTGTCATTTGCTTGTGTGCCGCTCTCTCACATTGCCATTCTATCCTGAAGTTGCTCAAGAGGTGTCCTTCCTAAACTCCAGTCTCCCGCTTCATCCCTGTGATCCAGGCTTCCTGCATCATTGCTAAGAAAGTGTCAGGGTTTTTTTGTATTTTTTTTTAATTTATTTATTTTTGGCTGTGTTGGGTCTTCATTGCTGAGCACAGGCTTTCTCTAGTTGCAGAGAGAGGTGGGTAGCGGGGGTTACTCTTTGTTATGGTACGCGGGCTTCTCATGGTGGTGGCTTGTCTTGTTGCAGAGCACTGGCTCTAGGCACGCGGGCTTCAGTAGTTGTGGCTCGCGGGCTCTAGAGCGCAGGCTCAGTAGTTGTGGCGCATGGGCTTAGTTGCTCTGTGGCATGTGGGCTCTTCCTGGAACAAGGCTCCAACCGTGTTCCCTGCATTGGCAGGTGGACTCTTAACCACTGCGCCACCAGGGAAGTCCCAGATTTTTTTCTTTAATGGCTGTATTACAGTTCACAAGGTTGTCCAGTAGGCCTTCCCCCCTCACCCCCTCACACCTCCCCTCCCTGTAATCCCCACTCAGCAAAGGTCTTATTCCCTATCTGGCCCCTCCCTCCCCAAAGGCACCTTTAGGCCCATAGACTTCCTTGCTGAGCTGGAGGAGCCTCATTGTTGCTGGTCAGCTGACAGCATTCACTAAAGTATTATCTATTGCGACCTCTGTTGTGAACTTACTTCCAGATAGAGTGCTAGGTGTCCTTGGTGCTTGCTTTAGAAAACTCACAGCTTAACCAACAAGTACAGGTTCAAGCAGGAGAGTTCTTTACAGAGTGTTAATAGCAAGGAGAGACAGGGCATTGATTTGGGGGTGTGTATGGAGGCAAAAGGAGATAAGGAAGCCCCAGAAGTGAGTGATCTCTGCTGAGTCAGTGAAGCTGGCCCATAATTAGGTCTCTGGAAGGAAGAAAAAGAGGGGGCCTGACCTTGGAGTATCTTAAAGACTTAAACCAGTATGAGGAAGATAAACTATGTTGAAAAAACTGGTGGGTAGAGGGGGGCATAGGGTGCTGGGAGTGAGGGGTGGGTGAGTATTTTTGGCAGGGAAGTGATATGACCAGATTTATTTTTTGGAAAGCCCTAAGGATGATGAATTAAATAGGGGTAATTTGAAATGACTTCTATTTTTGTCTCCAATTCTTACTTAAATCTTTAAATAATTTAGCTTTCATGTGGGCTCATCTCTTCAACTAGAGACTTAATGCCTTTTGTTTATTCTTTTTTTGGTTACCCACAGGAAGGAGACCACTTTTAGCAGCCTCCCCATCTGGCAACCTGCCTTGCTTTGCTTAGGTAGGAATCCAAGGGCACAAACTAAGTCAGTTGTACTAGGTTTAGATCAAGAAACATAAGAGAACTAGAAATCAGAGGGTGACATACAGATTTAGGGCAACACTGTTTCTTCTCCATAAAGCAATTGGGATTGTTTGGAAAGAAGAGGAGAAAAAAGGGTTAAAGAGTTGCCTCCCAGCAGCAGTAACAATGATCATACAGATTAACATCATTGATGGTGTACCAGACATTGTACTAAGAATTTAGAGGCATCCCATTTAATTCTCCCAGAAACACCACCAGGTTTAAGCATAACTGACAGCATTTAACATGTGAGGTTTCAGTCCTAAAGAAAATAAGTAATTTACTCCAGGTCTTATGACCAGACTTGAACCCTCAAGTCCTAAACTGCAAAACTTGGAGGTGAGTTCCTGATACTACCTTTTCTAAAAGGGACTGTGAGAAAGAAAACCTTATAAAGGTAGAAAACTATTTGGAGATGAGTAGAGATGGTAGAAGGAAAAAAAACACAAAACTCAAGGCAGCTTGGGAGACTTCTCATGGCTGACATACCCTGGAAAACACAGCTACATTTCTTAAAAGGCTCACTGAAAAATGAATCAAAGGACATATTAAAACATTAATCTGCCAAATAAAATAATTTCTCTGGAATGAAAACTATCCCTAGGGGCAGATAAGAGAAAGCAGCAAAAATACCTTCTATTTTAGACTATTTAAGCATCTCACTTCTCCTTTGGCCTAAATTGGCAGGAGGAACGAGGAAGCGGATTGACCCCGCGGTCCCTCTTCCCCAGCAACTAACGGGAGTCTGGTGACCTCTGAGAGCTAACATGGAGGGCCTGGAGAGCAGCAAGAAGGGCTGCTTTTGTGTCTATCTCTCCTCCTTCTCAGACCTTCTTATTCTTCTTTTTAGCAGATCCTATGACTCTACTTACTTTCTTCTTTTTAAAGCTGTCGCTATCTACTCTGTCTCCTGGGGCAGACCCCCAGTGTTCAGGCTTATTGGATGTTTTTCTGCATCTTCCCAGCACCAACAATCTATTTCAGTTTTAAGATTTAACAATAGTGTGGGGAAAGAGACAGATGATAAGAATCAACTTTGGAAAACTGAAAACTTTAAGGAATCATACAAAGTTCTTATAAGTTATGATCCTGGCCTACAGTAGTTATAACCTTCTGAATGTGGAGCACATGGACCTCCCCTTCTAATAGGGCAGGGGAGTTTCAAAGTGTGGTCCCCAGACCAGCCATCTCAATATCACCCCAGGAAACTGATAGAAATGCAAACTAGACCTACTAGATCAGAAACTCTAGGAGTGGGGTTCAACTATTTAGACACTAATGTTTCAGAACAACTGCTTTAAAAAAGTAATGGCAAAAATTCTGTAATTTAAAGCTGGCAAACAAACTTCTTATCCAGGCATATACTATCTCAAACAGAAATCCTGTCCCTTAAAAAAAAAAAAAAAAAAAAAGCATACTAATTTAATATGTAAACACTGCCTTTAAGTATCAAATAAATTTTGAGTGGTTATTTGCTTTTCTGAGGTTCTTCAGTCTAGGTAAAATGAATTTTTCTCAGCTTCTGAGACAATAGGCAAGCGAGAATATAAAGTGATGTCCATATGTTACTCTCAAGAGAGAAGATAATACTCAGGAAGCTTGGTAAAATCATCATATAATCAAATGTTGGCATGGTCCATGCTTTTATTTTCACTTCTAAGAAAAGCAGCAACTTGCCCTTTTTAAGGAACTTGAATTTAAAATCTCAAAGCAGATTAGCATTTACATGCATTAAGTAATGTCACGTCATCCATTTAAAACTAAATGTCCAACTAAAACAAAACCTCATTCTAGTTGCAAAAGTAAGTGCAATAAAAAAAATAAATATAGAGGGCTTCCCTGGTGGCGCAGTGGTTGAGAGTCCGCCTGCCGATGCAGGTGACGCGGGTTCGTGCCTTGGTCCGGGAAGATCCCACATGCCGCGGAGCGGCTGGGCCCGTGAGCCATGGCCGCTGAGCCTGCGCGTCCGGGGCCTGTGCTCCGCAACGGGAGAGGCAACAACAGTGAAAGGCCCGCGTACCGCAAAAAAAAAAAAATAATAATAAATAAATATAGAGGTTCTAATAGATGCCCAACATGATTGTGGAAACCATCATGCATTTTGGTATACTTTAGCAGGAATTCCAGGGTTGAAATCCCACTGGAAAATGCAATTTAGGATGTATCATTTATGGGGCATAGCAAGTTAGTCTGATCCAAATTCCTGAAAAGACTATATTCTAGCTACGGAGGAGAAGTCCTCTAAAGAAAAAAAAAAAGGAAGGGGGGGGCTATGATTAGCATGTCAAATTGCGTTTATTTTCCAAAGGGGATAAAGTAAGAAACTTCCCATTATCTTGTGTTCTTAGCCATTTGTTTAGTAAATACTTGTAAATGAAGCAGAAGCAATCTTCAGCCTAGATAATGTTTACAGTTTGATTTAGTTGAATGTGAAAGCAAGGGATCCTTTATTAGCATTACTGCATGTGTTGAAAACATTCTATATTTGCATGTTTCTTAGTAGAGGCCTCTTCTTTAAATCTTTCATCATTTTCAGCAAAATGTAGGAAACATTCTCATCTTCTGAGAACTTATTTGAATTCTGACTGTGATGACCACCTTCAAACTCAAGGAATGGTCCTTCTCCCTGTTGTTTTTAATGTCTGACCTTGCTATTTATTGCACAAGTAGACTTCAAACATTGAAACAGTAGTAAGAGACACAGCATTAAAGCACTCAGGAATGGTTCATTTCATGGTCTTCTCCCTTGTAGAAACAAAGTTGTCTGTATAATCTTTAGGTGATGGGGACTATGAGAGTTAAGATGAGCACTTCTATCTTTATCCTTGGAAGATCTATCCTTAGTCCCTTTGAATAGATGATCTCGCCTTTATTGAGAGCTTTATTGAGATACATTTCACATATCATAAAATTCACCCATTTCAAGTGTACCATTCAATGATTTTGAGATAATTTATCAACTTGTGCAGCCATCGCCACAATCAGTTTCAGAACATTTTCATCTCCCTCAGCAAAATCTCAGTCTTACCCCTGGCCCTCCCAGCCCCAGGAAACCACTAACTTTCTTACTGTCTCTATAGATTTGCCCATTCTGGACATTTTATATAAAGGAAATCATGCAATAAATGGGCCTGTTGCAGGAGAATGGGGCACAGAGAGGATGGTCATGTCGCAAGTCTCAGGCAAGGCCCTGGGATGGGCTACCAAGTGAGGGTCCTTGGCTTCCTGCAGGAAAGAATTCAAGAGTGAACCATGGTAAGTGAAAGCAGGTTTATTTAGAGAGATACACATTCCATAGGCAGAATGTGGTCTGTCTCAGAAGGCTAGAGTGGCTCCCAAATATGGGGTGGTTAGTTTTTATGGGCTGGGTAATTTTATAGCTTAACAAATGGGGGGATTATTCCAACTATTTTGGAGAAGGGGCAGGGATTTCCAGGAATTTGACCACCGCCCACTTTTTGGCCTTCTGTAGTCAGCCTTGGAACTGTCATGGTGCCTGTGGGTGTGTCATTTAGCATGTTGATGTATTACAATGAGCATATAATGAGGCTTGAGGTCTACTGGAAGTCAAATCTTCTGCCATCTTGGACCTAACAGGTTCTAACCAGTTTATGTTGTATCCTCAAGGGCTATGTCATTCTTTTAATGGTTGTGCCCTGCCCCCTTTTCTCCTGTTCCAGGCTCTTATATCAGACTTCTTCCACTTAGCATAATGTTTCTGAGTTTCATCCATGTTCAGCATGTATCAAAGAATGATTTATTTGTTTCTTCGTTTGCTTGCTTGTTTAATTATTTTTCCTGTTGTATCATCCCAGAACTTCCTCTTGACCGAAACTCTGCATTAAGAAAGCTTCATGTTATCGTTGCATGCTAGGCTGATGGGGGACAACTTTGGGGGCTTCTACATCCTCTTTCCACGGCCCTTCTCCTTTAGACATTTGTCACCATCTCTAAAGCCTTCAAGATGTCATTTCTCCATAGGTTGACCTAGTCACTCCTCTCCCAGGCCATTGCCTGCTGCAGAATGACTTGCTTACTTATGGCGCCTAGCATATTCCACACACCCACACCCTAACATCACACTCCATGAGGAATAAGCTAACCGAATTGAGGGAAAAAGCCCTTTCCTCAATACATTTACTTCAGAGGAGTCTTCGGGGGAGGCAGACATTTCAGGTAGGAAAGAGGGTAATAAGAACACTCCAGTTACATAGTCCAACTAAGAACGAAAATTGCCAGATAATTTAGCTGAGAGGACTTAGCTCAACAGTTAAACTCTTAACAGAAGTTTTATTTAGGCTCATTCGAACAAACAGAATCAGCAGACAAATTCTTTTTAAAGAAAGTTCTCTTTCATCTGACTAAAAAGAAGGAACACATTTAAACCAAAACAGGAACTACTCTGGCAATATATGTGTAAAAAAATAAGCACCCTATGGGGTTCTTTTTAAATTAGCCAGAGCACACAGAGGACTCTTTGAAAAGAAAGCTCTGGGGGGGAAATATTTTTCTTGATTTCATAAACACTCATTGTTTAATAATCTGAAGAAAGTGCAGAGCTATGATTAAGTTCCCCCACCTCCTAAAGGGATGAGTTCCTTTAAGTCACCTCCTCTCCCATCCATCCCCAACCCCCTGCTCTATTTAGGGAAGTAACTTGAAAACCTGACTATCAGGGAAGCAAGAATTGACCCAGCAGGTCCTAGTTTTCAAACTGAATACACACAGGCAAGGCTACGCCCCACACTTATGGCACAAGAAGCTGAGTTCTGCCTAGTTGCTTCCACAGTGTACTAATAAGTTGTTTGAATTTCATGAGGAGTGCATAACCGACTCCAGTTTATTTTGCTGCTTTTTTAAAAAAAGAGCGACTTCAAGGACATCTACCCTCCCCAACCTCTTTCCCACGCCTAAGGCCATCATATAATTTCATTCAGGACACTCAGAACCACCTGAATCTTGGACTTCCCTGGTGGCACAGTGGTTAAGAATCCGCCTGCCAATGCAGGGGACATGGGTTCAAGCCCTAGTCCGGGAAGATCCCACATGCTGTGGAGCAACTAAGCCCATGCACCACAACTATTGAGCCTGTGCTCTAGAGCCTGTGAGCCACAACTACTGAAGTTCACGTGCCTAGAGCCCATGCTCCACAACAAGAGAAGCCACCTCAATGAGAAGCCCAAGCATCGCAACGAAGAGTAGCCCCCACTCGCTGCCACTAGAGAAAGCCCGCACACAGCAATGAAGACCCAACGCAGCCAAAAGTAAATTAATTAATTAAAACAAAAAAAGGAACCATCTGAGCCTGGTTGTAGCTTCCATTCTTAGCAATTGTTCAGGTATGGCCAAAGATGTGCTATTTATATATTTTTCTGGACTTACTACAATGAGAAAAGTTATATCTTCAACACAATCAAAATAAAATTATTCAAAATTGAGGCAACTTGATGTGAAGCAAATATCTAACAGATTTTTAAATTTTTTTATGTTAACTTTTAATTTTATATTAGAGTATAGTTTATTAACAATGTTGTGTTAGTTTCAGGTATACAGCAAAGTGATTCAGTTACACATATACATGTATCTACTCTTTCTCAAATTCTTTTCCCACTTAGGTTGTTACATAATAACAGATTTTTTAAATAAATAAATAAAAGGCCTAATATGCCATGTAAAGAAAGTAGAAAGAATTTTTACCAGGAATCTGGGTTTGGAGAACATTCCTGTAAATAAGCCATATATTTACTTTTGAGCTTCATGGAGTCCAGGAAAAAGAGAAACACAACAAAGTATTTTGCTCTTGCTAACTAAAAAAAAAAAGGACTCTATTCCCCCAAAATTGTATTAGCATTAAATTCTGATAAATTTATCAATTTATAACATAGAACAATTTTACATACTTATATAAAACGTTCAGGGAAACATGCTTCAGGTAGTGCATTCTTAATTTGACCCTCCCAACAAGAGCTGAGAATAAGTTCACTGTTAAACTGTCTGATGTATGAGTGTTCTGTGGTGTTCATAAGTTCATTCCACAAGTTTGATTGATAAATAAGGTACTGGCTGGAGACCATCAAGATGGCGGAGGTGTTAAGATGTGGAGATCACCTTCTTCCCCACAAATACATCAGAAACACGTCTACATGTGGAACGGCTCCAACAGAATACCTACTGAATGCTGGCAGAAGACCTAAGACTTCCCAAAAGGCAAGAAACTCCCCATGTACCTGGGTAGGGCAAAAAAAAAAAGAAAAAACAGAGACAAAAAAATAGGGATGGGACCTACACCTCTGGGAGGGAGCTGTGAAGGAAGAAAAGTTTCCACACGCTAGGAAGCCCTTTCACTGGCGGAGACGGTGGGTGGCAGGGTGCGGGAAGCTTCAAAGCCACGGAGGAGAGCACAGCAACAGGGGTGCAGTGGGCAAAGCAGAGAGATTCCCGCACAGAGGATCGGTGCCGACCAACATTCGCCAGCCTGAGAGGCTTGTCTGCTCACCCACCAGTGCAGGTGGGGGCTGGGAGCTGAGGCTCAGGCTTCGGAGGTCAGATCCCAGGGAGAGGACTGGGGTTGGCTGCGTGAACATGGCCTGAAAGGGGCTAGTGCACCACAGCTACCTGGGAGGGAGTCTAGGAAAAAGCCTGGACCTGCCTAAGAGGGAAGATACCATTGTTTCAGGGTGCACAAGGAGAGGGGATTCAGAGCACTGCCTAAACGAGCTCCAGATACAGGCGCAAGCCGCGGCTATCAGTGCGGACACCAGAGACGGGCATGAAACGCTAAGGCTGCTGCTGCGGCCACAAAAAAGCCTGTGTGCAAGCACAGGTCACTATCCACACCGCCCCTCCCGGAAGGAAGCCTGTGCAGCCCACCACTGCCAGGGTCCCATGATCCAGGGACAACTTCCCTGGGAGAACGCACAGCGCGCCTCAGGCTGATGCAACGTCACTGTGGCCTCTGCCGCCGCAGGCTCACCCCGCATTCCGTAACCCTCCCTCCCCCACGGCCTGAGCGAGCCAGAGCCCCGAATCAGCTGCTCCTTTAACCCTGTCCTGTGTGAGCGAAGAACAGACACCCTCAGGTGACCTAATGCAGAGGCGGGGCCAAATCCAAAGCTGAACCCCAGGAGCTGTGGGAACAAAGAAGAGAAAGGGAAATCTCTCCCAGCAGCCTCAGGAGCCGTGGATTAAATCTCCACAACCAACTTGATGTACCCTGCATCTCTGGAATACCTGGATAGACAATGAATCTTCCCAAAATTGAGACAGTGGACTTTGTGTGATTTTGTCAGTATAACTTTGCTTTTACCATTTGTCCTATGGTTCTGTCTGTCCGTTTTTTGTTTTTGTTTCTGTTTTTCTTTTAGTATAGTTTTTTAGCACTTATTATCATTGGTGGATTTGTTTTTTGGTTTGGTTGCACTCTTCTTTCTTTTTTTAATACTTCTTAATTTTTTTTAATGATTAATAATCATTTTTTATTTTATTAACTTTATTTTATTTTTCTTTCTTTCTTTCTTTTTTTCTCCCTTTTCTTCTAAGCTGTGTGAATGACAGGGTCTTGGTGCTCTGGCCGGGTGTCAGGCCTGAGCCTCTGAGGTGGGAGACCTGAGTTCAGGACATTGGTCCACCAGAGACCTCCTGGCTCCACGTAATATCAAACGGCAAAACCTCTCCCAGAGATCTCCGTCTCAATGCTAAGACCCAGCTCCACTCAAAGACCAACAAGCTACAGTACTGGACACCCTATGCCAAACTAGCAAGAGAGGAACACAATCCCACCCATTAGCAGAGAGGCTGCCTAAAATCATAATGTCACAGACACCCCAAACACACCACCAGACGTGATCCTGCCCACCAGAAAGACAAGATCCAGCCTCATCCACCAGAAACAGGTACCAGTCCCCTCCACCAGAAAGCCTACACAACCCACTGAACCAACCTTAGCCACTGGGGGCAGACACCAAAAACAACCGGAACTACGAACGTATAGCCTGCGTAAAGGAGACCCCAAACACAGTAAGTTAAGCAAAATGAGAAGACAGAGAAACACACAGCAGATGAAGGAGCAAGGTAAAAACCCACCAGACAGAACAAATGAAGAGGAAATAGGCAGTCTACCTGAAAAAGAATTCAGAGTAATGATAGTAAAGATGATCTAATATCTTGGAAATGGAATGGAGAAAATACAAGAAACGTTTAACAAGGACCTAGAAGAACTAAACAGCAAACAAACAATGATGAACAACACAATCAATGAAATTTAAAATTCTCTAGAAGGAATCAATAGCAGAATAACTGATGCAGAAGAATGGATAAGTGACCTGGAAGATAAAATATTGGAAATAACTATCACAGAGCAGAATAAAGAAAAAAGGATGAAAAGAATTGAGGACAGTCTCAGAGACCTCTGGGACAACATTAAATGCACCAACATTTGAATTACAGGGGTCCCAGAAGAAGAAGAGAAAAAGAAAGGGACTGAGAAAATATTTGAAGAGATTATAGTTGCAAACTTCCCTAATATGGTAAAGTAAATAGTCACCCAAGTCCAAGAAGCACAGAGAGTCCCATACAGGATAAATCCAAGGAGAAACACGCCAAGACACATATTAATCAAACTATCAAAAATTAAATACAAAGAAAAAATATTAAAAGCAGCAAGGGAAAAACAACAAATGACATACAAGGGAATTCCCATAAGGTTAACAGCTGATCTTTCAGCAGAAACTCTGCAAGGCGGGAGGGAGTGGCAGGACATATTTAAAGTGATGAAAGGGAAAAACCTACAATCAAGATAACTCTACCCAGCCAGGATCTCATTCAGATTCAACGGAGAAATCAAAACCTTTGCAGACAAGCAAAAGTTAAGAGAATTCAGCACCACCAAACCAGCTTTACAACAAATGCTACAGGAACTTCTCTAGGCAGGAAACACAAGAGAAGGAGAAGACCTACAATAACAAACCCAAAACAATTAAGAAAATGGTAATAGGAACATACATATTGATAACTACCTTAAATATAAATGGATTAAATGCTCCAACCAAAAGACGTAGACTGGCTGAATGGATACAAAAATAAGACCCATACATATGCTATCTACAAGAGACCCACTTCAGACCTAGGGACACATACAGACTGAAAGTGAGGGAATGGAAATAGATATTCCATGAAAATGGAAATCAAAAGAAAGTTGGAGTAGCAATTCTCATATCAGACAAAATAGCCTTTAAAATAAAGACTATTACAAGAGACAAAGAAGGACACTACGTAATGATCAAGAGATCAATCCAAGAAGAAGATATAACAATTGTAAATATTTATGCACCCAACATAGGAGTACTCAATACATAAGGCAAATGCTAACAGCCATAAAAGGGGAAATCGACAGCAACACAATCATAGTAGGGGACTTTAACACCCCACTTTCATGAATGGACAGATCATCCAAAATGAAAATAAATAAGGAAACAAAAGCTTTAAATGATACGTTAAACAAGATGGACTTAATTGATATTTATAGGACATTCCATCCAAAAACAACAGAATACACTTTTTCTCAAGTGCTCATGGAACATTTTCCAGGATAGATCATATCTTGGCTCACAATCAAGCCTTGGTAGATTTTAAAAAATTGAAATTGTATGAAGCATCTTTTCCGACCACAACGCTATGAGACCAGATATCAATTACAGGAAAAAACCTGTAAAAAATACAAACACATGGAGGCTAAACAATACACTACTAAATAACCAAGAGATCACTGAAGAAATCAAAGAGGAAATCAAAAAATACCTAGAAACAAATGACAATGAAAACACAATGATCCAAAACCATGGGATGCAGCAAACGCCATTCTAAGAAGGAAGTTTATAGCAATACAATCCTACCTCAAGAAACAAGAAACATCTCAAAAAAGCCACCTAACCTTACACCTAAAGCAATTAAAGAAAGAACAAAAAAACCCCAAAGGTAGCAGAAGGAAAGAAATCATAAAGATCAGATCAGAAATAAATGAAAAAGAAATGAAGGAAACTATAGCAAAGATCAATAAAAGTAAAAGCTGGTTCTTTGAGAAGATAAACAAAATTGATAAACCATTAGCCAGACACATCAAGAAAAAAGGGAGAAGACAAATCAATAGAATTAGAAATAAAAAAGGAGAAGTAACAACTGACATTGCAGAAATACAAAAGATCATGAGAGATTACTACAAGCAACTATATGCCAATAAAATGGACAACCCGGAAGGAATGCAGAACCTTCTGAGACTGAACCAGGAACAAATAGAAAATTTAAACAGACCAATCACAAGCACTGAAATTGAGACTGTGATTAAAAATATTCCAACAAAAGCCCAGGACCAGATGGCTTCACAGGCAAATTGTATCAAACATTTAGAGAAGAGCTAACACCTATCCTTCTCAAACTCTTCCAAAATAGAGAGGGAGGAACACTCCCAAACTCATTCTACAAGGCCACCATCACCCTGATACCAAAAGCAGACAATGATGTCACAAAGAAAGAAAAGTAAAGGCCAATATCACTGATAAACATAGATGCAAAAATCCTCAATAAAATACTAGCAAACAGAATCCATCAGCACACTAAAAGGATCATACACCCTAGATAAAGTGGGGTTTATCCCAGGAATGCAAGGATTCTTCAATATATGCAAATCAATCAATGTGATACACCATATTAACAAATTGAAGGAGAAAAACCATATGATCATCTCAATAGATGCAGAGAAATCTTTCAGTAGAATTCAACACCCACTTATGATAAAAACCCTTCAGAAAGTAGGCATAGAGGGAACTTTCCTCAACATAATAAAGGCCATACATGACAAACCCACAGCCAACATCATTGTCAATGATGAAAAACTGAAACCATTTCCTCTAAGATCAGGAAAAAGACAAGGCTGTCCACTCTCACCACTATAATTCAACGTAGTTTTGGAAGTTTTAGCCACAGCAATCAGAGCAGAAAAAGAAATAAAAGGAATCCAAACTGGAAAAGAAGAAGTAAAGCTTTCAGTGTTTGCAGGTGACATGATACTATACATAGAGAATCCAAAAGATGCTGCCAGAAAACTACTAGAGCTAATCAATGAATTTGGTAAAGTAGCAGGATACAAAATTAATGCACAGAAATCTCTTGCAGTCCTATACACTAATGATGAAAAATCTGAAAGAGAAATTAAGTAAACACTACCATTTACCAGTGCAACAAAAAGAATAAAATACCTAGGAATAAATCTACCTAAGGAGACAAAAGACCTGCATGCAGAAAACTATAAGACAGTGATGAAAGAAACTAAAGATGATACAAACAGATCAGAGATATACCATCTTCTTGGACTGGAAAAATCAACATTGTGAAAATCACTACACTACCCAAAGTAATCTACAAATTCAAAGCAATCTCTATCAAACTACCATGGCATTTTTCACAGACCTAGAACAAAAAATTTCACAATTTGTATGGAAACACAAAAGACCCCAAATAGCCAAAGCAACCTTGAGCAAGAAAAATGGAGCTGGAGGAATCAGGCTCCTGGACTTCAGACTATCGTATAAAGCTACAGTAATCAAGACAGTAGGGTACTGGCACAAAAACAGAAATATAGATCAATGGAACAGGATAGAAAGCCCAGAGATAAACCCACACACATATGGTCACCTTATTTTTGATAAAGGAGGCAAGAATATACAATGGAGAAAAGACAGCCTCTTCAATAAGTGGTGCTGGGAAAACTGGACAGCTCCATGTAAAAGAATGAAATTAGAACACTCTTTAACACCATACACAAAAATAAACTCAAAATGGATTTAAAGACCTAAATGTAAAGCCAGACACTATAAAACTCTTAGAAGAAAACATAGGCAGAACTCTCTATGACATAAATCACAGCAAGATCCCTTTTGACCCACCTTCTAGAGAAATGGAAATAAAAACAAAAATAAACAAATGGGACCTAATGAAACTTAACAGCTTTTATACAGCAAAGGAAACCATAAATAAGATGAAAAGACAACCCTCAGAATGGGAGGAAAATATTTTCAAATGAAGCAACTGACAAAGGATTAATTTCCAAAATTTACAAGCAGCTCATGCAGGTCAATAACAAAAAAACAAACAACCCAATCCAAAAATGGGCAGAAGATCTAAATAGACATTTCTCCAAAGAAGATATACAGATTGCCAACAAACACATGAAAGGATGCTCAACATCACTAATCATTAGAGAAATGCAAATCAAAACTGCAATGAGGTATCACCTCACACCGGTCAGATGGCCATCATCAAAAAATTTACAAACAATAAATGGTGGAGAGGGTGTGGAGAAAAGGGAACCCTCTTGCACTGTTGGTGGGAATGTAAATTGATACAGCCACTATGGAGAACAGTATGGAGGTTCCTCAAAAAACTAAAAATAGAACTACCATATGATCCAGCAATCCCACTACCAGGCATATACCCTGAGAAAACCATGATTCAAAAAGAGTCATGTACCACAATGTTCATTGCAGCTCTATTTACAATAGCCAGGACATGGAAGCAACCTAAGTGTCCATCGACAGATGAATGGATAAAGAAGATGTGGCACATATATACAGTGGAATATTACTCAGCCATAGAAAGAAATGAAGTTGAATCATTTGTAGTGAAGTTGATGGACCTAGAGTCTGTCATACAGATTGAAGTAAGTCAGAAAAAAACAAATACCGTATGCTAACACATATATATGGAATCTAAAAAAAAAAAATCGTTCTGATGAACCTAGTTGCAGGACAGGAATAAAGACGCAGACGTAGAGAATGGACTTGAGGACATGGGGAGGGGGAAGGGTAAGCTGGGACAAACTGAGAGAGTGGCATGGACATATATACACTACCAAATGTAAAATAGATAGCTAGTGGGAAACAGCCACATAGCACATGGAGATCAGCTCGGTGCTTTGTGACCACCTAGAAGGGTGGGATAGGAAGTGTGGGAGGGAGACGCAAGAGGGAGGAGATATGGGGATATATGTATATGTATAGCTGATTCACTTTGTTATAAAGCCGAAACTAACACACCATTGTAAAGCAATTATACTCCAATAAAGATGTTTAAAAAATAATAATAATAAGGTACTGACTAAGCCCTGAAGATCCATCCACAAACAGAACAGACCTGTCCCACACTTTATGGAATGTGGTAGGAATAGTGAAATTAAGTAAATAGTGTAAGTATATATTTGCCATTTTGAAAATTGGTGTAAAAGAGAAATACAGGCACTATTAAAGTCTAATTTAGATGATGGGACAGAAGGACAATCAGAATAGTCTTTCCTACAGCAGCAAAAAGTCAGAGATCTGAAAATGAGTACGAATTAACCTGGATGGGACCTGAGGGGATGAGAATTGCTCTCCAGACTAATGAAACGAATTTACAAAGAGGACACAGGTTTGCCCAAAGCAGAATCCTGTGGTCCTTACAGGGAGAGTAAGAGAGAGACCAAAGGTAAGACTGGAAAAGTATGTGAGGCTAGAACCTGAGGCACCTTGTAAATTGCATTTAAGGTGTATTTAAGATGTTAATCTTATCCAAAGAATAACTAGGAAATCACCCAAGAGTTTTAAGCATATTTAGAGTTACACCCAGGGCTTCCCTTGTGGTTCAGGGGTTAAGAATCCGTCTGCCAATACAGAGAACACGGGTTCGAGCCCTGGTCCAGGAAGATCTCACATGTCGCGGAGCAACTAAGCCCGTGCGCCACAACTACTGAGCCTGCACTGTAGAGCCCGCGAGCCACAACTACTGAGCCCGCCTGCTACAACTACTGAAGCCCGCGTGCCTAGAGCCAGTGCTCTGAAAGAAGAGAAGCCACCGCAATGAGAATCCCATGCACCACAGTGAAGAGTAGCCCCTGCTCGCCACATCTAGAGAAAGCCCGTGCGCAGAAACAAAGACCCAATACTGCCAAAAATAAATAAATTTTTAAAAATAATTGAGACATTTTGAAAAAAAAAAAAAAAGAAAAGTTACACCCATTAAGCACCAGGGCAATGAGAATTTTGGTATCATTATAAAAATTAAAAACTGAAGATCCATTCCTAAGGCGCTCTATTCCTTATTTGCTTTATAAGAGAGCTATAAGAAAGGGGACTTCCCCAGTGGTCCAGTGGGTAAGACTCTGTGCTCCCAATGTAGGGGTTCCATCCCCGGTCAGGGAACTAGATCCCACAGGCATGCCACAACTAAGAGTCCGCATGGCGCAACTAAGACCCCGCACAGCCAAAATAAATAATAAATAAATATTTTTTTTAAAAAGAGAGCTATAAGAAAATATATAACCATGGCCACATCTCTTAAGAAGCTTCTTTAGATCTGCTCAAATATTCAATAATACTTGAAACCCTAGAAATCTAGATCAGGATGGGCAAACTTTTTAAAATAAAGAGCTAGATAGTACATATTTTTGACTTTGTGGGCTAGAGGATCTTTTGTCACATGTATTCAACTCTGCTATTGTAGTGTAGAAGCAGCCATCAACAATGTGAGCATGGCTGTGATCCCATAAAAAAACAGGAGGTAATGGATTTAGCCCTTGGGCAATACTTTGCCTATCCTTGACCTAGATCAAGCAGCATCAAAGAGAGATCAGTATGGAAGATTTTGGAGGATATAGTAAACATCTAAGTAAACAAACCTTTAATGGGATAGCTGTATTTCCTTGGGACTTTGATTTTGTGGAAGACTGTGCTGTGATGGGACCATAAATAAGGGACAAAAGGCACCTTCTGTGAGCTGAACAAATTGACCCTGTGAACGGAATTATCATCTGTGTAGACTGTGAGAAATATAAGCTCCTTAGAGGCAGGGATTTGTGTCTGTTTTGTTCAGTTTTTTCTTTTTAACCCCTAGCTGAATCCATGGATCCTCAAGTTTTGTTTATAGAATAATATGCTAATAGCTAATAACAGATGTACCTCACCAAATGAATGTTCAGTTAATGATTTTTTACCAATATAATTCTTAAAAAACTCATATCACTTTTGGGCAACTTTGTTTTATGCCCGGTATAAAGAAAATTTCACCCAAAACACACTAAATACATGTAGTACTAGAAATTGTGTCAATATTATGATCTCAGGCAAAGAAAGAGTTTTTTGTAGTCAGAGTATTATGGGGAACAAATTTATATTGGAACAAACTGCTCTGTTTGGATGAAGGCAAACATGTTTGCTTTGCCTGTGGATGCCAAGCAAGGGGTGAAGACATAGCATCTTCATTTCTTACAACACTTTGGTCGTTGTGTGCCTGTGTTTTGCTTTTATTTTTGCTCTAGAGATAAATTTTTAAGCTTATTTTAAGTGAAATTTGACCTCGATAATAATGAGCCCCCAAAAGATCAAAAAGTCTATGAAGAAAATGGTGCACAAAGCATAATGAGCTTTCCAACGCCAAACTCCCTCACTCCTTCCTTGTACATATTGGGTTGGCCGAAAAGTTCGTTCAGGTATTTCATACCATCTCATGGAAAAATCCGAACGAACTTTTTGGCCAAGCCAATGTACCACCCACTATCCAGTCATCTCTTCTTCCTTTGGTGAATACAATAAACCTTCACTGGATTACTTGTTTGCTTACTTTCAAATTCTTTATTATTGCTCATACAAACTTTTATTACGTATGTGTGTGTGTGGATATATATCCTACATATATTTAAATCTTTGAAAATTGTTTGGGTGTCTTAGGTTAGAATGTAAGATGTAATACATAATAAATTTTCCCATTAAAATAAACAGCTATTTTTTTAAATTTAAAGACAGCTGGGCTTATAGAAATGAATTAACATTGTTAACCAAGGTATAGGGCAATTAGTTTTCCTTTCAGCGTAATGTATTTTAATTTATGAATTTATAAAAAATATTGTTCTGAGAAGGAGTTCATAGACCTAAGCTAAAGGGGTCCATGGCACAAAAAAGAGCCTCTGGGTCTAGATCCTAGAATAGTGTGTCTTACATATAGTAAGGGCTCAGAAAATATTTCTTGAATACCAAATCATCTTTAACCCATATCAACAATATTGGTTCTATTAAAAAGACACTAAACTATTCAGACAAAAATTATTTGAAAAGCGTCGTGGTGGTGCCTATGGCATGAAATACCTTCCCTTTTCAATAGGAAAAGATGCTGAGCTGGCTGTTTCTTATGGCAGGGAGACATAAGGGAGGCTAAATCTGCATCAAATATTTAAATAGATGCTTCAAAGGACAGTTGAAGACAAAGAATGTTTTTAATCACATTTGGGATTAGAATTTGTTCAAAGCAATCCATAACTACCCAGCATTGTGACTATTTTGCTCACCAGTATATCCACAGCTCTTAACACAGTGCTTGGTAAACAGTGGCATCAATACGTATTTGAGGAATGAATGAACCCTGCTTGAGATTCTGTGGCAGTAAAAGCTCTAAGGGAAGATTAAAAACCTTGAATCAATATCAGAACCATATGGCTTGGTTAAGTGGTACCTGTCTATGGAATCAAAGATTGATGAGAGATCAATAAATATTGCAGGAGTCTTCAGTTATTTTTAACTGTATCTACCCCCAAACCTCCCACAGATTAAAAGGCACCAAAAAAGGTCAGCAATAGAATAGTGGTGCTTTAAATGCTCCTTTTTCATGCAGGGTGATAAACAGAGAAGTCAGATCTGCAACTCATTAAGAAGCAAGCATGCAAACGCGGAATGCTGAGAGACCGTGGAGCTGACTGACTGATGGAAGGTGGCACAGTAGAAGGTTGCCCTTTTTGTAGTGGTAGATATTGTGACTCTGTCCTCGGGGAGTTGAGTAAAGAACTTTGCAGAGATTTGAGCTCACCATTCAGAACAGGACCTGGAGAGCTAGGGCAGCCGAAGATTTTACCCTGGGGACTTCTGCATCTGGGAACAGTTAATTGGCTAAGGCTTAATGAGTCAGGTTTGTCAATTCTTAAGACAGCATGCTGGAGACGCAAGAGGGAAGAGATATGGGAACATATGTATATGTATAACTGATTCACTTTGTTGTGAAGCAGAAACTGGCACACCATTGTAAAGCAATTATACTCCTATAAAGATGTAAAAAATAAATAAATAATTAAAAACAAAAAAAAGAATGCCTTTTAAAAGAATGAGGTAGAGCCTTATACTACTGGTTTGGAGTTCTTTTGCAGCATTTTAAGTAAAGAAAGCAAACTGAAGAAGAATAAAATAAAAACATCATGGTAAACATGTAGTATTTATTTGTGTATGTATGTGTGTGTACATATAAACAAACATACACACACACAAGTATCAAAGGACTACATGTGCATAAGAAAAAGTCTAAGGTTAACATCAAATGTGTACTACTCTGAGGGGTATGTTTGGAGAGGTGGGGATTTATTTATTTTATATAGTCCTGAATAATGGCTTTCCAGATGCGAGTTAGACTTCTACGTTATATACAAAATAAAGTCCACTTGGACTACATTACTAAAATAAAAACCAGAAGAAGAAAAGTTTAAAAATGTGCAGATAGATCCACAAGAGTAGGGATGGGTGGGAAAACTGTCTTAAGGAAGTCAGGAAGATAAGCATCATAAAGAAAAGATGAACACATCTGACAAAAAAAAAAAAGTTTCAGTACAAGAAACATCATAAACAAAGCTGATACAAATGATAAGTAAAAAGGAAAAAAAAATTGGCGACGTGACAAAAAAGAGTGTTGTTTTTTTTAATTTTAATTAATTTATTTTTGGCTGTGCCGTGTGACATGTAGGATCTTAGTTTCCCGACCAGAGATCAAACCGGTGCCCCCTGCAGTGGGAGCGTGGAGCCCTAACAACTGGACCACCAGGGATCATTACCCGAAGAGATTATTACTAATATTAAATATGTAATAAAAAATTAAAATGTAATACATTAATATCGTCACACAAAGAACTACTACAAGTTGAAAAAAAAAACTAACGAGAGAAAAATAGGCAAAATATAGGAACAGGAAATGTATTAGAGAAAAAAGTAAAGTGGATAATAAATATAGTAGAAGATACCAATCTTACCAGTAGTCAGAAAAACGCAAAACAAAACAATATGCCATTTAATACCTATCAGATTGATGAATATTACAAAGGTTAATGATGTCCAGTGCTCATGTGGTTATAGGAAATCTTTTTGGAAAGTAACTGGTAGAATTTATTCATTAAAAATAGGCTTACACTTTGACATCTCACTTTCGACAATCTCTTATAGACTCCATGTAACACAGAAGGCAACATACTAACCAAAAAATTCTCACTTCTATAAATGTTGTCCTTTTCCTGAGTTCACCACCAGAGTTGAGTATAGTCCTTTGCAGAGAACAGAGCTAACTCAGGATAAGTTTAAAGCAAAACTGATCACCTATACCCCTAAGAGATGGAGATAAGTAGGAATGTCTACATACTAGATAATTAGGGGTTATCTACACAGCATTTCCGTTCTGGGAAATCCCTCAAATACTCCCTCATTTCCTTATTCTCCCAGGGCTCCACTGCTGTAGGAGCAGCCATGACTGGGTGCCCGAGTTGGCCAAGGGCTCCATTCACAGGGATTTGGGGACCTGGAAACACTGGAACTGGTGGTCTCTCTCCTGCAGTTGTATGTGTTGCAAGTAAAATCATGAATCCTTTGGCAGTCATTTTTTCTTCTACATGTGAAGAATACAGAGAGAGAGAGAGAAGAGAAACAGACATGAAAGGCATAGAGAACAACCTAAGGATATTTAACCTTCTGACTTGATTTGCTCCAGAGGACTCGACTGCATTCTGGCCTTTCCTGTGACTTGGTTATTCACCTTCTCCTTAGATTCGGTGAGAGATCTCCAAAGTCTTCCAGTAAGTTCCATTTTTTGCTTAAGCTAATTTAACTTGTCATTATCCCTTGCAACCAACAGAAACCTAAATAACAAAGTTTTCCTATTAAATAATTAGCTTCTTGATAAGAACATGAAATATTCTCCCCTGCCATGGACCTTGAGCTAACAATTACAAGTATTAAGTGAAAGCTGATATACATCCTCCTCATTCCACTCAAGCTCTGGTTTTTTTTTGGCACGTGGGAGCTTAGTTCTCTGACCAAGGGATTGAACCCGCGCCCCCTGCACTGGAAGCGCGGAGTCTTAACCACTGGACCACCAGGGAAATCCCTATTCCACTTGCGCTCTGCCCTAAAGCTCATGCCTACCTTGCTCAATTCTACTTCTTAAGACTGACTTTTTCGGGAAAGAAGGGAAAAAGAAAAAGGAAGCTTCTTAGAGTTTCCTACAGAACATCAAGTATGCACAACAGGCATACGGTTAGAGATCAGACAAGCAAGTTCCTGACTCTGCTAGTCCACTGTCATACTGCTAAACACCAGGAAACACTGTGCTGGTCTGAGCTATTATAGTTACATTATATATTATAATTATGTATATAAAATATATAATTATGTATATATAATACATATAATCATATAGATAATATATAGTTACATATTATATTTAAACTGTTTTTATTCTTAATTGCATATTTAAAAATTTATATTCACAATGGTTTTTAAAGCAGGAATTGCAAGATACTCTGATGTGGAAATACATCCTAATTAGAAGCATAGATTTGATTGCATGAAACTTTAAAACTTCTAGTCACCAAAGCCCACTATGAACAAAAGGAAAAAGACTAATGACAACTAAGCAAAAATATTTTTTAAGGTTTAACAGAGTTGACTTTCTTTCTTTCTTTCTTTCTTTCTTTCTTTCGTTGCATGGGGTCTTAGTTGCAGCAGGCGGGCTCCTTTGTTGCGGCTCCAGGGCTCCTTAGTTGCAGCTCACCAGCTCCTTAGTTGTGGCATGCGAACTCTTAGTTACAGCATGCATGTGAGGCCCTTAGTTACGGCATGCATGTGGGGTCTAGTTCCCTGACCAGGGATCGAACCCGGGTCCCCTGCATTGGGAGCTCACCAATGCCCCACCAGGGAAGTCCCCAGTGTTGATATTCTTGATGGGTTGGCCTAGATAGAATGAATAAAGAGCTGGCATTTTCTGTTTCCCATTCACCTAAAAGAGCCAGTGTCCAGTGGCATATATCCTGCATTAACATTACATAAAGTGGCAAGAATTAGGTGGCTAGTAGATAATCGCACCTAGTAGATAATCTGATTCCTTTCAGAGCCTGTCCTCTGCCTGTCCTCTGCCTGAAGAGTTCAAATAGGAAGCTAGCATTATATCTCAATATGATAAACAACACAGAAAAACCAATTTAACACACAGACACATACAAGAAATGGGCAAAGGATATGAAGAGATAATTCCCAAATGAAATTGAATGATGAGGGAGGGAGGGAGGAAGAAGCAGAAAGGGAAGAACAGTAGGGACAATAGTACTTGCTGGAGACCTTGCCATGAACAGCCTCTGGGGCATTTTTCTTCTGGCAGTTTCCAGAGCTTTAGGGCTATTTGCACTTCTCCCCAGAAGTGTAATTTAGTCTGTGGTCTTCCTAAATTACCTGGATGGATTTTTTTTTTTCCACACAGCGTAGCATGCAGGATCTTAGTTCCCTGACCAGAGAACAAACCCGTGTCCCCTGAAGTGGAAGTGGGGATTCTTAACCACTGGACCACCAGGGAAGTCCCCTGGATGAATATTTTTAACCTGGGTCTTTAGGGTTCTCTGGCAGGCCTTCTTCCTGACAAGAAGCATAGGAAGGAAGGCTGCAGAAATACCTTTCGGGCAGACACTATTCTCTGAGGTGCTACTTCCTCTTCCCCATCGTTAAAAGTGAACTATTAAAGGAAGATTAAAATAAGCTAAAAATTTAATTAACAAAGTAATGAGATCATCAGAACCCGCAGATATAATCAAAACAGTACAGATCCACACCCCGCCAGGCCTAAATCAGAAATAATTAAAAGCAATGTGACTTATCCTGAGCAGCAGATAAGACATACAGGCAGGGGCATTTCTTAATCAGGTTACAAGGCAAGGTCCTTATGCCTCAAGTCTCAGGCCTGAGAACTCTCTGACTGCCCTAAAAGCTTACTCATTCTGATTTACTTGTAGGTTAGCACAGCCTCATTTGAAAGTTTTAAGCTGTTTGCAAGTCCTCTGAACTCTTCCTTAATCCCTAAAAAGTCACATGCAGATTTCAGAACTACAGAGCCCTTGTGTGTTTCCCTAAAAAGTGGGGTTTACATACCAGCAGTACAAACAGCCCTCCTATTTCAGATTCTGCTCTTGGGGAATAATCATCTGGTTGACACCCCATTTCTCTGTGCAGCCAAATGTCAGGTCCATAAATGACTTCTTTATGGTGTTAAAAGAAAAACTGAGGCATATTACACATATTAAGAGTTTATTTGATCAAAAGTCCATTGAAACCAGGCAGCAGCAAACCAAAAGTGGCCAGAAGTGCTCCAACTACAGGAGCCTGGGGAAAGAATTTTATAGAGAAAAGGAAGAAGCAAAGCAAGGCAATTCTTTGAGTAACTACAGTGTAAGCATTATTTGGGACAAGCCTAGCTGGTTGTTTGTGATTCGTTGTCCTTAGGTTTCTGTTTCTTAAGCATGAGGCATTTACATTCTTAGGTTTTTGTTTGCTTATGTAGGCTGTTGAGGCCTCATCTAATGGCCTCCTTGTTTAATTAATCTAACAATGGACCAGGATATGGGTGTCATGGAATTTTTCAGTCTCTGTTACCTATCTCAGAGATGGCCATCCTAACTGGAAGTATTCCAGCTTTTTTTGTGGACCACATCTCTTTAGAATGTTATAGAAAATCAGTTCACTACAGTGGGAGGTAATCGTATTAAAGTTATGAGCAAGAATAAACGATGTCCCAGAAGACAGCTTCCTTTGAAAGTGGCTCTGACATTTTGCTAGTCTGCAAGCACATTTCAAAGCAGCTGCATGTTAAACTACCATGGAAATGGCTGATTACAGATATTATAGTGATAACGTATTTCAGTTACAGTTACATTTAGATTACAAAATGATATCCGTTGGCATGATGCTCTACCTGTAAAAGTGCTGCATTAAATAAACTACATATTTGGTGTTCACCTCCCTCTGTGTAACTATGGTATCTGTTGTGCTCAGAACAGCCAATTCTGTCAGAGAGGAGCTAATCTAAAATCTCGGGCTTCACTTGAGCCCTTCTAAATCCTACCAGATTGTAAGCAGGTGAAACAATGGAAATGACATCCAAATCAGTTGTTCTGCCTATAATGTTCTTCTTTGCTTTTTAGAGGAGAAGGTTAAAATTTAGGTTTAAGTTATTTATAGACTTTAGTCTTTCCTGCATTGTTGCCACAGAGAATCTGGAGAATCCGTGCTCAGTAATTACCAACATTATCCTCATTTAGTTTCCTTTCAGAAAGTAAAAGACAAACCTAGACCCAGGACAGGTGATAGGCAAACTAGACCTACAGGATTTGTTCTGTTGAAAAACAAAGTAAAAAATTCACATCAGTGAGATAAAGGGAAGAAAACAAACGTTCTCCAGACGCTACCACTATTATGTGGGGTTGCAATGGCTGAGGTGTCCCGTTCAGCTGAAAGGGTTGGTGTCAGATGGGAGCAAGCCAGTGCAGCCTGGCAGGGATGGTTTCCTAGGGAGCCTTTACCATTTCCCTCTGTGATCAGGATTATAGAATAAAGAAGACACTCTTCAAATCTGTAGATGTCACTAAATTTAAATGCTAACATATTTTATAGAGATGGGTTGGGGTAGGGGTAGGGTTACCAGATAAAATACAAGATGCCCAGGTAAGTCAGAATCAGATAAACAATCATTTTTTAGTATAAGTATGTCCCATGCAACATTTGAAACATCCTCATGCTAAAAAATGATTTGCTGTTTATCTGAAAATCAAATTGAACCGAGTGTCCTATGTTATTTTATTGCTGGATCTGGCAACTGTAGATAGGGGAGTTATGGAGGAAAGGAGCCTAAATAGTGATGCTCAGAGTGGTGAGCATCTCTTTTTTAGAACTCAAAATCATCCAATAAATCTGAAGAAACACTCAGGCTGCAACACAATGAAGTTGAGTGAGAGAAGAATGTAAGACAGAAAAGATAGGAAAACAATGAAAATTTTGGTTGTGAGCTCCTTAAGGGTAGTTTTATTTTTAAATCATTTTTGTATTCCCAAGTTGCAACTTTCTCTTTTAGTTCGTGAGCATTACATTGTTTTTCGAATGAATGAATGAACTCTTTCCATAAAGATGCCCTTACAGTGTTCTTAAAAATCATTGACTTTCTTTTGTAAGAAATGCGTGACACTTATCTATTCCTTAGGGAAAAGATCAAGGATTCCGCGTAGTGAGAAAATCCCCAGAGCCATTAAATAGTGCTCACCCAGTCCACAGGAGCTGAGGGCTACAAACTATCTATTTGAGAATCTACTCCCAGGATAACTTTCAAAACACTCTGAGTTTTTCCTAGAAAGGAGAAAGAATTCAACCAACAAGTTCACCAGAAGGGATCCATCTTGAAAGGAAAAAATCAGGCAGCAGCCATCCTATAACCCTCTCAGCAAGGGAGTGAGGGCCTTTTAAGAGTTAAGCTTTTTAACTGCCTTATTGTTATTTTTGGAATCCTGCTATTGTTTCCCCACAGTGTTTTCCCGCAGTGATTGACAGGCAAACCCCTAAAATAAGAAGGATCAATGGGTCTGTCTGTAGAGTGACAACTTGGAAGAAGACATTCAGAAGCTAGCCTGACGTGGAAAGGGAGAAGTATAACTGCCACCCTAACCCCCCCCACCCCATTTCAATCTGAGAGGGTGGGTCTGAGCCTAAAGATGGTAGGAGAATGGGCTTGGTTCCTAGGGAAGGGAGATGGGGATCTACCAAAAATCCACTGAAAACATTTGTAAATTGTACTTATGCATTATTTTGATGAGAAGGTCCATATCTTTTATCATATTTTAAAGGAATCATAAAGATAGCTATGACTGAAGATTGGATAGGTAAAACTGGGCTTTGAAGGACAGTTGTGAAAACTCTGCTTGCTCTTGGAAGCAATAAGATGTCATTGTTGCATTTATTTTTCATGGCAGCCATATTGTTTCCTTACCATTTTCTTATTCTTAAAACAAAAAAAGGTTAACAAGTTTTAAGTATTTATTGACCTCTTTGAAAATCTTTGTGTTCCACTTGCCTATTCAGATATAGGCAAGTGTATAGGAAAGGGAAGCAAAAGGATGATGAAAAATTTTACCTGCTTCCCAATTCGTTCAATGCCAGTCCCCTCTGTTTAACTACCGCAGATTAAAAATTACTCTTTAGAGATACCAGGGCTTTCTGAAAGCAAAGGCATCTTCAATATAGCTCCAGAGCTTGGTTTTGGAGTGACAGAGCCTAAGCCAGCTCCTGCCAGTAGAAGTAGTTGTTGTAGAAATATAATAGAATCTTGTGACACACCTTGCACATATGCTTTTGTCTGAGGACACAGCCTCTATCATAGAAAACATAACACCTACACTCACCAAGAATCTAGGTGGGATAGGAGGAGGTGGGGGTGAACTTCACAAAGTTTAGAGATAACACATTTGTGACATTCCAAGCGCTGAAAATAAGTGTTTTTGCACCTCTGAAGTTATTCTCGCAAAACGAGGTGCAATGACAAGTTAACATCTAGGTTTCAGTTACCACTTAGCTGCAGGGGAGTATTTTAAACTATTATATTTATGAAATTAGATTTATAAAAAAAAATTCCCTTAAAAGAAACATAACCATAAAGAGAACTTAAATATCACCATGTATTGTGGCAATCTGTCGTCAATTAAACAAATAATTCAGAAATCAGTGACATTCTGTTCTAGTGAATTAATAATCAGAAACAGATACATTTTGAAATATACTTCCCCATTTTAAATATACATGTATTTCTCAGAAGACTCAAGGTCAATGCTCTATTTTAAACTAAATGCTACAATCCAGGGTTCTAATTTGTTATCCGTTGATATTCATTTGCCTAGAATTTTGGATGCAATTCTATTAGTATTTGAAGTAAGTTGGTTGGGCACCCAATAAGTTGCCTAGTTCTGTGTAATCCAGAGGGAGAGTGGCCTGTCTGGCCAAGTCCATTTCTTCCTTCCCCTCATACACCTTCATCTGACATAGGTACTTTGAGTAGATGAGTAAAGAACTCGTGACAGATGCAGGTTTTACTTCCTTCCGGGAGC
This sequence comes from Aethalodelphis obliquidens, assembly GCF_003676395.1. Classification (NCBI taxonomy): domain Eukaryota; kingdom Metazoa; phylum Chordata; class Mammalia; order Artiodactyla; family Delphinidae; genus Aethalodelphis; species Aethalodelphis obliquidens. The sequence continues at coordinate 36,871,581 of NW_020837952.1, forward strand.
CCTGTCTAACCACTTAGGGATAAAGCACCACTTTTTTTCTCTCTGTCACTATAGTTCCAGAGACCTATTTAGGGTGCATCTTTCTCAAAATATTATGAACTCTTTTAAGGAACTACCTTTGTGTCCCTGGGTCTGACACAAAGTAGCTACTCCCAAAATGTGGGCTGAGTAAATGGGTTGAAGTGAAAATAAGAAAAACGGCACGGAATTGGAGGCGTTTGCAAATACCACCACTGTAGTGGGTTGAATACTATAGTGCCCTTCCCCAAATTAATTTCCACCCAGGACCTCAGAATGTGACTTTATTTGAAAATAAAGTCTTTACAAATGTAATTAGTTTAGGATTTCCAGATGAAATTATACTCGATTTGGGGTGGACTCCAAATCCAATGACTGGTGTCTTTATAAGAGAAAGGAGACAGAGATTGGAGACAGGCACACATAGGGAAGAGGACCATGTGAAGACAGGGGCAGAGATTGGACTTACGCAGCCATAGACCAAAGAACACCAGGAACCACCAGAAGCTGGAAGAGTCAAGGAAGGATTCTCCTCCAAGGCCTTCAGAGGCTACATGGCTCTGCTGCAAGCTTGACTTTGGAATCCTGGCCTCCAAAATTGAGAGGGGCTAAATTTCTATTGTTTTAAGCCATCTAGTTTGTGGTAATGTGTCACGGCTGCCCTAGGAAACTAATTTACCACCATGTTGACTGCAGCTGTGATCCTAGATAATTGCAAAGCAACTACCAGCTCAGTTTCCCTTCTCACTTTCAAAGAATTAAGAAAACATGTATTAGATTGAGTGAGTGCATAATATCATATTCTGGATCATACACGCAACTTTATAGGTGTCATTGCTAAAATCAGTTCCCTATTTGACAGATAAGGACATTGAGGTTCAGGGAGTTTAAATAACTGGTATCATGAAAAAGTATGTAATAATCTTAGCTAACATTTGAGTGCTTAATATATATTAGGCATTGTGCCAGACTCTTTGTATCAATTATTTTATCTCATCTTTACAACAAGACTGTAAAGGTAGGTACTCTTAAATTTTTCCCTATTTCAAAGATGAAGAAACTGAGGCACAGAATATAAACTATGTGCCCTAAGTCTAGTACTTGGCAAAAGCAGGATTTGAGCCCAAGTAGTGTGGTTCTAAAGCTCTGGTGCCTCAGACACTTACTATGTTGTATATAGATATTGTGTGCTCATCACCCCACCATTCCTGCCTCTGACTCCAAAGACAACCCATGCACTGACTAACTGCCCTTTAGCATCTTGCACACATGATCATATTACCTTGGCCATTTCCAACAGGATGTTTTTTTTTTAACCTCTCACTGATACTCCTAGTACACCAAAAGAGCAGGACAGTATGCTTATTTTCTCTGATTTCAGAGCTAATTTTTAGAAAACACTTTGATACACAAAGCAAGTCTGATGGTCAAAATATAATCATCTGGGTGTCCCCTCCAATAAAGAAAAAAAATATATATATATACATATATATAACATAATCTTCTACCATTTGTTTTGTTCGGATCCCAGTGAGACAGCAGCAAAGCCATTTGTTTTGTCTACATTGTTTGATCACAGTCAATGTTCTGTTCTTATAAGTATAGGCAGTTCTGAAGCGATCTTTTCATTTGTCATGATTACACAACTGTAGCTAGAGAAATACTGTAGCTTGATTAACGCTCACCATCCTGGTATAACAACTGATCTTACATTTTTTCCCCCACTTTGCTGGAATTTTATCAGTTTTTCTACACATGTAGGAAAATAGGCAGAGAATGGAGGGCCAAATGAGCCTGTGATACAATGGGTGTATGAAGCTTCAGTTGGCCTTAAATGTCAAACCATATCCTTTCTGAATAATCAAGAATGTCAGTGTCTATTACTTTCTACTTCTTGGCATGTACCTTGCACAAATGTCAAGTTTCATATGATGCATTTTCTAGGTGGGAAGTCTTTTGGAGACCTTAATTTTTTCTATATTTACTTTTTAGAGTAATGGTATATATGAGCTTAGTAATTCAAATATATTACTAGCATATACTAGTAATTCAAATTGTATAAACAGTAGGCTAAAGTGAACAAAATAAGGAAACAAATTACATCTACCTTCTTCAGTCTTCACAGTTACTCCAGACACTGTGGCATTAGTACACTTACCCAACCAAGATCAATCACAGTCTCTTCCTTGCGTGTTTCCCTCCTGGGATAGATGATTGGTTCAGAGATGCATTTCTGATCCAAGATCAGCCAATCTGATTCCCGCCATTAGAGTTTTGGAAATGTATCTAAAAAGACATTAATTTCCTTCTGTATGACAGAAACAGAGGGCAGGTAAATGTGGCAGCTATTGGTGTATCTTGCACTGAGGGCAAAGTGGTTTGGTAATGAGAGTTGAGTGAGATAGACAACTAGAGAAAAAGAGAATCAAGGAGCAGAAAGACACATTTTATGGATTTCCCTAGCGCTCCTCCAGTCTGTTGCTGACTATATTAGTTATCTATTGTTATGCAACACATTAACTCAAAACTAAATGACTTAAAACAACAGCATTTATTACCCCACAATTTCTGTGGGTCAGGAATCTAGACATGGCTTAACTGGATCTTCCATCTCAGGGTCTCTCACAAGATTACAGTCAAGGTGTTGACCTAGTCTGTGGTTTCATCTGAATTCTCAACTAGGGAAGGATCTTTTTCCAAGCTCTCACATGGTTGTTGGCAGGATTCAGTTCCTTGCAGACTGTTACATCGAGAGCCTGAGTTCCTCTTAATTATGGATAGAGGTTGTCCTCAATTCCTTTCTACATAAGCTTTTCACAGGGCAGCTCACATCACGGCCTTCATCAGAGTGGAAAGAGAAAGAACAAGGTGGAAGCTATAGAATTTTATAACTTAATCTTGGAAGAGACATCCCGTCACTTTTGCTGTATTCTATTTGTTATAGGTCACTATTTCCAGTCTATACTCATGGGGAGGAGATTCTACATGGTGTAAATACCAGGAGTCAGGGATCATTGAGTTCATTTTAAAAGTAGCCTAAAACACTGACATATCTTGGCCCTTAGGTACTGTGAAATAACACCAATAGCCCTGCAATGAAGCTTAATTTTTGCTTAAACTAATCGAAATTGCTTTCTAAGATTTACTGCCCAAACTTCTTTTTTTCCTCCTAGTTTTATTGAGAAATAATTGGCATACAGCACTGTATAAGTTTAAGGTATACAACATAATGATTTGACTTACGTACATTATAAAATGATGACCACAAAAATGTAGTGAACATCCGTCAGCTCATATAGATACAACATAAAGAAAAAGAAAAAAAATGTTCTCTTTGTGATGAGAACCCTTAGGATTTACTCTCTAACACCTTTCATGTATAATATACAGCAGTGCTAATTCTATTAATCATGTGTGTTACTTCCCTGTTATTTATCTTATAACTAGAAATTTGTACCTTTTGACTACCTTCATCCAATTCCCCCTGCCCCCACTCTTCATCTCTGGTAACTACAAATCTGATCTCTTTTTCTGCAGTTTGTTTATTTGTTTGTTTTTTGAAGTATAATTGACCTACAGCACTATGTTAGTTCCTGGTACACAACATAGTGATTCGATATTTCTATACATTACAAAATGATCATCACTGTTTATAGCCAAAGCTTCTTACAGGTATCCTGTAGTTTAATAAAATCCACATTTAGAATCAAAATATAATTGTATTATGAGAAAATTTGTTACTACATTTCTAAATTCCTTTAACACATGCCATGCACATAAACACATACATGTACACACATATCTAACATTATTTAACAGTGATAAAGGCTGAGATATGAGGAAACAAAACAGTCAGGACTCCTACCAATAGGAAAATCAATACAAAAAAATAGAAACTCTGAAATCTTCAGGTAGTCAGTGAGTATATTATAATTAGTGGCCTTTCCTATTCTTTTTTTTTTTAACCCCTAAATGCTACATGGAGGAAATTTATTTTTTTACGCTTTTGCTTTTCAAAATATCTTACTTTTCTCTCATCATATTGTGAAATGGAAAGGCAAACAAACAAACAAGAAATTGTATAACACTGTGACTAATTTGATTATTTCTCTCTGCTTCAGGTTATGGGATACAGTTTTGCATTCATTATAAAAACTGGAAAAAAAATTTGTGAAAACCCCTTGTCTTGGGGTTACTACATCAGTCTGTAGGAAGTAGAGTAGCTTTCTTAAAAAACCTTTAGCAAAAAGTCCCCTCCCTGGTTTTTCCTACAAACATTAACCTCAAGCATTCACTTCCTTCCATATTATTTATACATGTAACCTCAAAATTTCATCTAAGAAGACACAAATAGATATAAGAAAGATCACAAATATCAGCCATCTGTAGACCAGACCTGAAAGCTTCATGGTAGAGATGAAAACGTCTCATTTCAAAGAACTAAAAAAGGGCCATTGTATCTACCAGAAGCTGGACTGCTGACCCTCCGGGTCTCACCAGCCAATCAGGAATTCTATAAATATGCACCTCAACCACATAAACATTTTCTTTCTAGTTTCTGGACTGGAGTTTATCTTTGCTGTGCAGAATCAATTTAGCTTTGGACAGAAAAATTTGCAAGAAATTAAAGAAGCGGGTTTTAAAAGCAAACAAAGAGACATAATGGGCGTAATTTCCCAAACATGCCAGAACAGGACCATGTGTTGGATTTTATTTAAGAAAGCAAAGAAATCCCCGAAGGATTACTCGAGTTGGATTCTTATTTTGGTAATGATTTCTTGTGTCTATTGGTTCTGTCAATTAAAATAGACCTTGCAGGATAAAATGATATTATAAACCATGTCCAAAAGACCTTGGAATTAGAAAAAGAAATTTGGTGCCGCCCAAAAGGGGTTGGAGGGTCAGGAGAATGTGGTAAATATATACCTTTCCCAGGTGCTCCTCTGGATTTTGACAATTAAAAACCAGCAGAAAAAAAGAAAAAGAAAAAAGGCACAGTCTCCCATTGAAGATGACATACATTTCCTCTCCATTTTAACTCAGTTGATGCGCCACCCAAGTAACATACATAAGTAAAAACTCCTTCTTACAACCAGACGTTTTCTATACTGCCTGTTTCACATATGGTGTAAGTGTTGGTTGTGGCCCGACTAGTCGATCCTGCTGATTTTTTCCAACAGAGCATCCACCACCTCTTCCTGATTGCCACATCTTATCTTCGAGTATGTGATGCCCTGCCTCACTGATAACACCAGATGGGCCAGTAAATCTCCATCTTGACTATACATTAGAATCATCTGGGAAAGCATTGGAAAAAATAATCCCAATATCCAGTCTGCCCCCCTTGACCAATCGCATCAGAATCTCTGTTGTGGGATTCAGGGATTAATATTTTTTAAAATTCCCCAGTAACTATAATGTGTAGCCAAAACTGAAAACCACTGCTAAGGGGACTTACCTGATGGCACAGGGGTTAAGAATCCACCTGCCAATTCAGGGGACACGGGTTCGAGCCCTGGTCCAGGAAGATCCCACATGCCGCAGAGCAACTAAGCCTGTGAGGCACAACTACTGAGCCTGCACTCTAGAGCCCACGAGCCACAACTACTGCACCCGCGCGGCAACTACTGAAGCCCACGCGCCTAGAGCCTGTGCTCTGCAACAAGAGAAGCCACCACAAAGAGAAGCCCACGCACCGCAATGAAGAGTAGCCCCCCGCTCTCTGGAACTAGAGAAAGCCCGTGCACAGCAACAAAGACCCGACGCAGCTCAAAATAAATAAATTAATTAATTAATTAATTTAGGAAAAAAAAAGAAAAGAAAACCACTGCTAGGTACCATTTGGTATATTAACTATGACCTTAACTGATGAAAGCTGCTGAACTGCTAGGGGATTTAAGAAATCATGTTTATGTCAGTTATATCTCAATTTAAAAAATTTAAATAAATAAATAAAGGTAAAAAAAAAAGAAATGAATTTTTGCTTGAAATACAATGACCACTCACTAATTTAAGGCAGTGACACAAACTTATTGGCTCCTTACTATTTTCTTCCAGAGAACACATTCCACAAAATTCCACAAATTTTAGAAGACATGCCCTTCTCTCGTCTAGAAGAATATCCCATCAGTTCATTGAAAGAAAATGATGGTGCTGCTTTTGATAAACTACCATAGAGAACATTCTAAGAAAAGTATCAATTCATAACTGGGGTAAAAGCACTTATAAACCACAAATGTGAGAAGCAACCTTTGCACCATGAAGTTGACCCTGACAAAGTAGTAATAGAATATTGAAGTCTGGAAGGAAACTTTAAAGATGTGCAACCAATACCAGTCCAAGCCTAGAGAAACCCAGACCAGAGATAAGTGATTAGTCTAATGTTTTACTGCTCTTGAGAGGCATTATAAAAATCACCCTTCTCATTTCTAGTTCAGGGATTTTGTTATTAATGTATGTGAAGCATTTCATTTCCTGTCTGGCCAATAGTAAATGCTCAATAAATTGTAGCAATTGGTAGAAGTAATGGTGGTGGTAGTGATCATATTGGTAATAATAATATCTGCAAAGCTTTATTCAGTGTTATAATCACTGTCTTAAAGTACTTCACAAATAAAAATGACTGTTTCTCTTGTGGATGACACCTCACTTATTTGAAACATGAGAAGTTTAAGAGCAAAATAATAAAAAGTGGGGAGTCAAAAAGGCTTTTACTAGTACTGCAATGAAAACTTAAAATAGCCTTTCACTATTTAATGACTCATCAGTTGAACATTTTATGTAATTAATTATAAAATATATATAAACTGATCTGACTTTATCCTTTATCTAGAAGATCCTAGAGTATAAATTTTTCTGATGAAAATATGTTACCTATCTGCATACATATTAGAGAGTTAAAAGTACTTTGACATGTTACTTAATTTAATTCTCACATATAGTCAGAAAATATTGCTATTATTACCACTTCTTTACATTTAATAAACATAAGCTCAGAGAACAAGAGGGACCTAGCTAAGGTGGCTCTGTTAATAAGTGGCAGGGCTAGTATTTCATTGTAGGTTTTCTACCTTTGAGTCCTTCATTAAGGTTACATACTTGGACTGAGTCACTATAGCCTTTTGAATACTTGACTTTCCAGAGCTACAGTGTAATGCTATGTCCTTGGTCTTCATTGAGCTGAATGTGTACCACCTCTATTTAAAAACTTGCTTTTAGGGCTTCCCTGGTGGTGCAGTGGTTGAGAGTCCGGCTGCCGATGCAGGGGAGACGGGTTCGTGCCCCGGTCCGGGAAGATCCCACATGCCGCGGAGTGGCTGGGCCCGTGAGCCATGGCCGCTGAGCCTGCGTGTCCAGAGCCTGTGCTCCGCAACGGGAGAGGCCACAACAGTAAAAACTTGCTTTTTAAAAAAATAATCCCTCATTATGTTGCTCAGTCTTATTTAAAGGACTTGGAGACAAGTTCTTTTCAGAATTCAGAGCCAAGAAAGTATCTATATCACCCGACAAGCTGGGAGCTTCCTTTCTTTAGATGAGGCGAGTGTTTCTTTTCGATTGAAAGTCTCTCCTTGCCTTTGCTTCCAGGAAACTCAAAGCAAAGTTTTATACTTGATCATTCCACATTTTCTCAATCCAGGTTTCTATGACATATCATCTCCCCTTCTTTCCCCTCACCCCCAAGACCATCACCTCATTTATACATGACTTCTGCTTTCCAGTATTTGTCAGTGATTCAGTTTTATTGTACTTGGATTGGGGTACTTGGATTGGGGGTGGAAACATGACCCAGGCCAGGCCTATCAGTGTGCTCTGTTGCCCTGGCCTCAGTAACTGGATCAAGAATGAAGGCATGACATGACACAAGTCAGGCCTATCAAAGCGCATTCATATGCTTTTACTAGCATGACTGTAAAGGAGGTGTTAATTTTCCAGGAGAATGGCCAACAGGATGGGATGAAAAACTAGAGCTTCTGGCCTCCATCTTATTCCACAGTACAGAGTGCCTGAGGATGGGGCCAGCCCAAAGGAAAGCAGATCTGAGATATGAAGATAAGGAGACCAAGGCCTGTTGACCTCTTTGAATTCTTGGATCTAGTTGTGTTAGATATGGGTTCTACCTCAAGTCTTCAACTATATGGGCCAATAAATTCCCTTATGTGCTTATTAAACCATTGTAGCTGGGGTTTTCTGTACTGTGCAATCAAACGTGAGTTGGTAAATATAGTGATTTATTTTTTACCACCATGAATTCTAGTTGAAAGCAGGCAGGACACAAATCAAAATAAATACACACCATGTGCAGGTTTTTGTCCTTAATATCACAATTAATCAAGACAAGTTTTTGATTTTCTGGTCGTTATACTGGTCATCAACCTTTTTTCATAAGGACTGAAATATAGTAGCATTACAGTATATACTTTCTTTGTTTTGTTTTTGCTAATTAGGTAGAACATAACAAAATATAAAATGTACTCAGTTTCTTCCACTTTGGTAATAAATTGGAAATCATAGTCAATAGAGTAGTTTTGTACAAACATTTTGTATTTCAGTGAACATTGTACCCTTTTAAAATGAGGATGTTTCAGCCCTTATGGCTCCAAGATGCTCAAGTTAAATTCAAAAGGCTCTTTTGGGACAGTTAAACCAGTGTTCGACCTTCCTGCTGACTTATGTATGTCTAAATATCTCTGATTTCTTAAAAAATAATGTCAAATGCATGACTCATTCCTGTTTAGCTTTATTTGGTCTTCCATTGTGGATTGTTACTCTAATTTCTATTATTCAGAGGTAGTCCCTCAAGATTAGGCATAACCTCACCCATGGTCTTCTTGTCAATGTTTTGGAGCGTGGCTTAGTCTCGTGTGTGTGTGTGTGTGTGTGTGTGTGTGTGTGTGTGTGTAATGCAACCAGTTTTATTTCTTTTAGTTATACCTCCTGTTATGAGCTGAATGTTTTTCTCCCCCACCCCCTTCCAATTCCTATGCTGAAGACCTAACCCCCAGTGTGATAATATTTGGAGGTGTGGCCTCTGGGAGGTAACTGGGGTAAGAGTAGGTCATGAGGGTAAGGCCCTAATGATGAGATTAGTGGCCTTACAAGAAGAGGAAGAAAGAGAGAGACAGCTCTCTCTGCAACATAAGGACACAGCAAGAAGGCCTTCGCAAACCAGGAAAAGAGCTCTCACCAGCTGGCACCTTTATCTTGGACTTCCCACTCTCCAGAACTGTGAGAAATAAATTTCTGTTGTTCAAGCCACCCAGTCTCTGGTACTTTGTCATGGCGAGCGCAAGCTAAGACACCTCCTGTGGATGTTTCCAGTCTGGCCTCAAATATATTGCAGCCTGTCTTTTCTATATGCTAACTACAGTAGTTCAGGGGAAAAAATCTGCTAAAATTGACAATAGATAACCAAACTTGTGAAGTTGTATTTTACCTCCATGATGGAATAAAGATTTCCCATTAAAAGGCAAATCTTCTTTTTCAGAAGTTTGAATAGGAGGGTTCTTTAAAAAGAATGACATCTGTTTAAATACAGGTTGCTGGAGATACAAAACTCTAAGGAAAGTTTTTGGCTTTTATCCTATAGCATTTTTATTTGAGGATGAATTGCATTCATTTTAATCCGTGTTCAACTCTGAAGTTTCCTCCTTCCTTGTTTTGTTTTTTCCCCTTTATTGACATGCAAACAAGCATATATTGTCTGTTAGTTTCATTAGTATTATTTCTATTCTTTATCTTATCTATTTTTTCTGGAGGCAGTGTTATGTGGGGAAAGAACACTGGTTTCAGAGTTCAGAGACCTGTTTTCATTCTGTCTTACTAGCTGAGGGAGTCTGAGCAAATCATTTAATTTTTCCTTTGTTTTCCTATCAGTAAAATGAGAACACTAATACCTGCAAAATTTAGCTCATGGGATTTTTGTAAGGATTACATGAGTAATTCTAGCAACTGTAATTTTCCTCAACAAACATAACTAACCAAGTTTACTAAGCATCTACCATGTGCCATGGACTGTGCAAGGCTCTGGGAATAGAATGATAAAACATCAAAGTTTTTAAACAGTTATTTTAAATAACACATTGCATCGGTCAAGAATCTCACAGACTTATAGAGCAAGCAGATAAATAAACACAAAAATACAAGGCATGTAATGTGCTCTCTTGGAGTACTTTGTCCTTCTAGCTTTATCGAGGCTTGTAACTCTGTTATTATCTATGTCCTTCTTCTCCTTTTAATGTCTCTTTTCCTTGCAAGGTTATGGGCTCCATGAGGGCATTGTCTATTTTTGCTAGCCACTCAAGCCACGGTGCCCTCAGTATAATTATTTAGGAACTGGGAGTAAAAGGAAAAAGTCTGGGGGATCCACTTGAGAAATTCAGTGTGATATTATTTCCAAAGCCATTCAATGTTAAATGACATTTGCAGTTTAATCCTAAAAGGAGAGGCAAACCCCACCATCCATTTTTGCATAAATGGAGAGCTTTGCCTTCTTCTCATTCTTTGCAGATCAGTTAACTACATATAATCCCTGTTACTGGACTGATTTTTTTCTCAGCCCTGATTTTACATGAGTAAATAATAAAGTCAGGTACCAGTTTTCATCCTCTCAGACTAAATTGCATTAAACCAACAACAACAATGAAAAAGAAAAGCAAAATTGATTGGCTTCATTTCCTGGGTATACAAGGATGCTCCGATGAAATAATAGCCTTAAGTATTTCATGGTTAGACTCTTTCCACACATTTCTGGTTTCAAGCTGCAGCTGTGCCCGGGTTGTCCTTGCAGTAAATATATCACCACGGTGTGTAATCTTGTTCTGTAACCTCCTGCAAATCCCAGGGATGTGCAGAATTCATCAGCTCCAAGGTATGTGAGGCTGGAGTTTGAAGAGAAAATCCTCTCCCTCTTACAATTCCAAACATATTAAAGAAATGCCCTTAGCAGGGATTTTTACTGATAGGTCCCCTTCACCATAGTGCTGTGGATATGTGTGTGTGTATAATTCTTTGACTAAAAGGAGGTTACAGAAACTGGGTCCTAAAGGAACACAGAATTTTGACTGGTATCTGCCATAATTTATTCTGTTTTCTAAAGCCTGATCCCCAGAAAAGAGATCCACTGGAAATCATAACTGAAAACAGTTAATTTTGGTTGGGTTGAGATTATATTTTTAAAGGATATGCCTTTATCACTTATATTCATTGTACCCTACAAATTAGAAAACGAAATCAGAAGGATGTTCATAATTTGGAAAAAAATCTCAGGGATTCTCCAAGTTTGTTAATTTTTTTGTTGTTGTTGTTTTGTTTTTACTTTCCAGAGTGAAGGGAAGGTTGATGGAGTATGTTGATTTAAAGCAAACAGGCCCTTTGGCTCTGAAAATCAGCTCAATAGTAAATAGCTGGGATTTTCTAGCCATTCTGACCTTATTTGAGAAGATTATATTGCTTTGTCAGGTCAGAGCTTGTGTCAGAGAGCCAAGTGTCAACTTTCCACTTAAATATTAGGCAGGCAGGAGTCAGTATGTCTGGTTACACAGGACACAATCTGTCCTTGACTTGCAGAACTATACTTGCTCTTTGCTGCAGAAACAGTTTTCCATGAGATCTCCAAATAGTACTGATGTGTAGGAAAGAAACCTTTATCTCGTTATTTCTCCCCAAGCAGCAGATGCCTCTATGATAATAGGAAAATAAGAATATTACTGAATTTTCCTAATGGCGTCAACTTACTACCCTCAAGTATAGTATTTTTCAAAGCCCATTAAAGGCTAGAATCCATGGCTCTTTTAGAAGCCCATTCTCATTCTCCAAAAACACAAAGGAGAAGATCTACTATTGTGTACACTAGAATGATATGTCTCCAAAAGGTCTGAATAATCATTTATTATTGAAGAATAACCTAATCTCATCACATTATAACTTTCCTTAAGAGCAATTTATACCATCTATCAGAGAGACAGAGAGAGGGAGAGAAAGAGAGAGAGAGAAAATAGGATGGGAAAATTACTAAAATCTCTCAACTGTCTAGGTTTGTTGGGGTAATTTGATCTTTTCCTCTGGGGCACACAGGGAATAGTATTTACTGAGACTAATGTTATCAAGATGGTGAAGATTCGCCCTTGATCTGTAGGCTTTGAAATGCTGCAGGAGTAAATGTAAATGGATAATGCTCACCTGTGTTACTCAGCTACTCAGGAAAGACATACTATAGTCCCTGGCTCCTTCCCTACTAACCCTCCTTTCTTAGCACATACCCTCTGCCACACAAAGTAGATTCGAAATTCATAATCAAATTACAGGCAGTTGGAGAGCCCAGCCACTGAAGAAGATTGTTTTCCACAAGTCACCTTCGTGATTTGCAAATGTTGGAAAAGCAATGCTAAAACTGTTCGTTTTTAATGATAGACCACCACTGAAAGCATTTAATTTAGGAGCAAATACATAATCCCAAACCCGATACCTGTCATGCTTGATTTGGCTATGTTTTTGCAAAGATCCATTTTCTTTTATACTCAACTCAATTCATATGGTGAGAACTGGGGTCGGTAAAACCTACTTTCAATGGAAGAGTTCTGAAAATGCCTACAAATTGATGTTACCCTTTAGTTCATTTAAAAAAAAAAAATTGAATAGACTTAGAAGTGTTGGTATGAATTCAATTCACCATATGTCCACTTAATGATTATTTGGAAACAACAAGGAACAGACCTCCCACAGACAACTCTCTTTATTACTAGATTTCTTCAAAGCATGGGCTTAGAATACAATGTGTTTTGAGCTTGAGAATGGATAAGAAGTTGGCCCCAAATAGACCAGTAAATGAATTTAACTGGCCCCTTGCATAGTTATCCAGAGAGATCTTTTTTACAATAAATACAATGAATTGTAGCTTTTAATCCCTTTGTAGTCAAAAGCATTATACATTCAATATTAGAAAATGTGGAAGGAAAGGGTTAAAATGGCAAGGAGAAGTGGTGAAATCTATCACATAAAATTTTTGCAATACCAAAGAATCCTGACTCTGGAGAGAAAAGGTCTGGGTTCAAGTTTGGCAAATTATTTAATTTTTAGCATCTTAATTTCTAATATAGTGATATAATAACGGTCTCTTTTGATTCTTGTAAGAATTAAAATAGAAAATATATAAAAATGGTGATTTATAGGGCTCTAGACGAATAGGCTGGGGTTTAGGACAGTGTCTGCAGAGAACTGAACAGTAGCAGAGAGAGTAACTTAGATTTATTGAGAGTTTACTATGTGCCATGCACCATGCTAGGCACTTCTCTTCCAAGATCAGTTTTAATACTCAGAAAGGAAGATATTATCTCTGTTTTAGAAACAAGGCTCAGAGAAAAATCTTTTAGGAGTTAGTGAAGCTAAAAATGAAAACTCCTGTCTTTTTAACTCCAAGGATGGTCTGGCTCAACAGCATGTTGACGAGAGCTATTACATGTTCCCTCTAACATTAAATACCCCTCTCTCCCCATTTACCTCTCCAACATCCTCACCCTCTCCACCACCCTCACACCATGGCTGAAAAGGAGGAAGGCGCTGAGCCAATAATACCCAGAAGCCTCCAAATTTTCTAATATATCCCAATCCACCAGCTCAAAGTTCTGAGCTGAGGGAATAATGAGAAAAGCAAAAAACGGTCATACAAACAATGGTGACAGTACATTGCAGTCTTTTATTGAATGCCACTAACCTCATCAGTTTTACCAATTTAAGGTGAACTGATGGTTGGATGCATCAATATCAAGGGTGAATACCCTGAATACTCAGATTAAAATTCAAATTGGTTTTGAAATTCAGAATTCTTTTGATATTGGATATTTTCACGGTTAATGGTACTGAAAGACCTCACTGCATCAATGCTTTGACCTCAGAAATCTGGTGAGATATAGAAGGAGATTACCTTTATGCCCTTATTCTTTCGAGCTATCTAATGGAGAAAGTGGATGGATGATTGACCTCTGCTATAGAGGACATTTCAGCAAGAAAACAGTCATTCGACTTTTCATATAGCTTTCTCAACTAGGCAGCCAAGTTTACCAAAGACTATTATGTTTTCCTCCTGAATCTTCAGGAGGTCACTGTATAAAGTCTCCTCTCTTTGGGAAACATTTCAAGAGGTGCTTATTCTAGGAGGCTTTCTTGCGGGGAGAAGGTGGCCAGGGGTCAGTTTTGGCAGGATATTTTCAGCCCATAGATTAGGTTGTTTATAAGCCCACAAACACATTCCCTTCTGTTAAATAGAGTGAAACAAACTTACATCACTCCCCATAACATCTTCTAACATATAATGTTTCTTTCTTTGACATGCAAGCTATTTTGTAGGATGGCAAACATCCAGAAGGAGTTGCAAAATTCAAGCAATTACTCAGATCCTCTAACCCCCAAATGTTTTAATATTTGTTTCATTAAAATATTTTGTAAATGGCCAGATAATTGTCTAGGTTTTGTGGCTTTCACTCTAAAAACAATATCATTTAGATGGTGCTTCAACTTAGGCCTGCATAAGTGGTACCATAGTTATAACTCTTTTTTTTTTTTTTTCCCTACAACATCTTGTTTTCAGTAAAAGAGATCAGGAACTTGGTGATAAGGGATTGTGAAAACAAAGAAATAGCAACAAGAAAAACTACCCAATGGTGCCTTTATCCTAGTTTCTCCTGGCTCAGAACATCTTTAAAAGTGGCAAGCATTTCCCCAGGGGCATCATCCAACCAACAGCTTGAAAAAACAGTGTATTTTAGAAGCTTTTGGTCGTGAGAATGAATTGACGTGATTACTAGGGGGCTTGTCCGGCCAGAGTCTTTGTTCCATTAATAAAATGGCAGCGGTGTCGATGGAAGAAAAACAAATTTTAATAAAAGTAAAGCAACTCAAAAACACAGTGCGCTGGCTAGAGCGGTCCTTAGGTTCTGGGAAATTAGAGCAATTGTCCCCAGTGCCCATGTAGGGGGTGTGTGTGTGGAGCACAGGCACGTGTGTGTGGGGAGGGGCTATGCTGCAGCTGGGTATTTGGAGGAGAAAAATCTCTCCAGCTGTTGCCGAACAAGAGTAGGGTCTAATTCATACATAATGCAGGCAGTCAGTTAGGCATGCCCATGCATATTATCTGCCGTATATGTCGCAGGGGGAACAAACAGCCATTTTCAACCTCAAGTCCTTCTAGGGAGGATAGAATGAAAGGCCCTTTTGTCCTTTTGTGCACTTTGAAGGTGGGTCTGCAACGAGGTCTGCAAGTAGGGCCTGGAGAGAAACGCTACTCCTTCGGGGAGCCCCTCTTTGGCCAGCCTGGAGGGGAAATGTTTTGGAGCATATGCTAATAAAATACATATCTGATTATTAACTCACTTCCAAGGGAAGCACAAACTCTCTGCTTAATTTCTCTTAGGATTTCATGTACAATGCCGTCAGAAAAATGTATCTTAAGCTTTTTCATCACCTACTCTTTCTATTCAGTCTCCTTCGGCCATCATCATCAAGAAGAAATTAATTTCCGGCTTTAGTGAGGAAAGTTTCAGCTTCCCAAATGAACCAGACTTTCCTTCCTGCTTTATCTTTTCAACCCCTTTTTCTTTGGACTGTACACACACACACACACACACACACACATTCTGTAGTGATAAGGGTACAATCTTAGAGCTGCTTTCCAAGCTAAACCTGCCTGCCTTCTTTCACTGAACTGCCAAATTGTATGGTGATATGTTTGAGAAATATCTAAAAAAAAAAGTCAGAATGCTGCTCAGTATACAAATTTATAGAGCTCATAAGTTGTGAGTACATACGATGAATCTATACGGTGATATTTATTACCATCCTTCCCCCCTCCTCCTCTTTCTAGAATCTTTACTCTCTTCTTGCTGCTTCTATCCACAGGGTATGGTAAAGACAAACATATTACATTGTAATTCTGATCCCAGGTCAGAGGTGATTGGTGTGGGGTTGGCTAATGAAGTGGGATATTTTTTTTCCCCTCGGGACAAAGAAAATAGGCTGGTCTTTCTACTCAGAGCTGTAAAGTTCCAAAGATGTCGGCTGTAATGTTTTCCACATGTGGCAAAGAGAAAGTGAATTCTAAAAGTTTTGTTGTCCTTGGTTGCAATTTTTCTCTGAGATCAAGGAAAAGTAATCTTCTTTTCTTAGGTTCCATGAAACATCTCAGTATCCTCATTCATAATAAATTATCGTCTAAGCTAGTTTGAATTGAGTCTCTGTCCCTTACTGGGAAAAGAGTCCCAAGTAATACAGTAGCTATCTTTCAAAAGAAAGCCAAACTTTGTTTCTGGTGTGGGTCAGAGTTCCTCACTGTGAAGAGAGGCAGCACCTTACTTAGAGAAAAGACAGCAGGATTTAGTGCCAAAGGTTGTTTTAAATTCTTGTTTTGTCTTTTACTAGCTTTGTGCCCTTGGGTAAATCACTTAACCTCTCTGATAATACTATCTCCCTTCCTTCCTTCAAATGACTAATTTTTTTAGGTTTAGAAATGGCACATGTAAAGTAGCAAGACTATAATTGGTACACAATAAATGGTAACTATACTCTAAAAATAACTATTGCAATTACTTTAAAGGAACTCTCAAAAGTGTAAAACTGCCAAGCAGACTACGAGTTTATTCAGCTCACTTTTTTCTTCTTTTCTCCCTCCTCGTTCCCTCCTTTCCTCCTCCCTTTTCAGTTTATTTCCCTTTAGAGGACCAGAGATTGTGCAGAAATTCAAGTGTTCACTCATTTGATTGCTAGGAAGTAGCTAGAGGTTTAGTGTCGAGCTCCCTGTGAACACACATTCTTGCCAGAATAATTTTCTCAATTGTTTCAGATCCACTGCTTCTGGGTCCAATATTTTCAATATAACCCTCTGTCTTAGGTTGGGGTCATCAACTATTCAGAGGCAGAGATGTACTTACCAGTGGTTAACTGGGGAGTGCTGTGGGAACAACACCTGTGGGTGAGTGAGCATCAGGGGACAGCAGGAGTAGACACTGACCTGTGATGCAGGTGTCACTGGGGCCTCCATCCATCCCCCCACACAAGAAGCTCTAGCACTGGGATGGCCCTTCAGAGTTGTCCCAAGTAGAGGCAAGGCAGCTGGGCCTTTTTGCCCCTACATCCGGGATGAATGCAGGTTGCAGACTACTCACAGGAGAGGATGTAACCTGGGATAAGGCAGGGCCCTTTAAAGGGTAGTCTGAGCAGTCAGCAGCCAGTACTCCCAAGAGCTGGAAGAATGAGTCTTTGGGTCCGGAAGGGGATGTCTGACCAGGGCATCACAGCATCCATCACTCAGTGATTCAGGAGTGTGTGTCTTTTAATCCATCACTGTACTAACCGAATATGCAGTAGAGGAGTCAATTGTGAAGACATCTGAAGAACATATTTTTAGAACATCTCTCTTTGCTCCCTTAATCTCAGAGTATCCGCTGGCTTCTATGGCTTGGAAAAGATATTCTTCAGTCAGTCTGCTACACGGAAAATACTCCTTGTGGCAGAAAGTGATTGTAAGATGTTACCAATTATAGTCTCACTTCTACTATCCAAACGAGGTGCTAAAATCCATGTGTTGAGGCCATCACCTCCACTTTAGGATGGTGCATTTTAAATCTCTAGATGGATTGATCCTAGGAAATGTATCAGTAATCTCTGTAATCCAATAGGGCACTGAGACAAAAGACCTGCCATGTCAGCACAGGCTGGGAAAGGACCCGATGTACTAAAACAGATGAGGCATGAAATTCAGGGCCTTTAAGGACTGGCTGTAATGGATTAATAAAAAACAGAGAACTAAATAGAGGAGAATTTAAAAATTCTCCCTACCTTATTTTATATCTCATTCAAAATATGACAACAATATACTTGATCATTATAATCAAGCTAGGAATAGATCTCTTTTGAGGACATCTGACGGATTCATTACAGGCTTTATTTGGACCCCAAAGCTGAGGCATTTACCCCTAAACAGTTCTGCTGTGGGATTGCCACACCCAGGACTTTGTTTAAGGTTCAATTATTCTTTCACTTATTGGGCCTCTATGACACTAAAAGTCATTGGGCACTTCTATTTATGTTTTCCAATATTTTTTTTTTGCTACCACTGTGCCTATCTAAACATCTGGTCAAATGACTAATTTCAGAATGGTAGGAAACATTAAGTTGGCATCATGCTTTCCAAAAAATGTGTCAATAGGAGAATTATACTTCGAAGCTAATCATGTTGATTTATGTACCATGGTAGGTATTTGTAGCTTTGGATGCCCAGAATTTTTTTTTTTCTCCTGGAAACTACTGGCCTTCTAATCCCATCCATATGGTTGTATCAGGAGTACAAAGTTTTTACATGGCCATGCCCTGCCTCTGCCACAGTTGATTGTTTTAGGAATAAGCATCTGACAAAGGTAGGGTCAATGTTTTCTCTTCCCAGAATTTAAAAATTTAAGGCAGAGAAATCAGACTCTCATTGCCTGTGGGACCCCCCAGGTATAAACCTTGGAGACCATAGATGGCCTTGGCCCCTGTACTGTAGAGCATGCCATTATGCACAGAGAAGCAGAGAAGAGAGAAAACAATAGATGGAGAAAAAGAGTGGGCGATGTATAAATATCTACTTCCAATTTTTTCTAAAGCTTAAACGAATCCCTAACTTTTGCAAAGTTTGACCAATCAGCCCTTATCTGATTACTTCAAATAGCTCAGTATCTTTCCCATGAATACCCTTTGCTGACAGTGCAAATTGTATTTCTATCATCTGTAATTAAATAACAGTTACAACTAAATAAATATACACATAATATAAATTGAAGCCTCTCTTTCCCTGAGATCAGTGGTGTATTAAGTTCCTTAGGGCTGCAATAACAACCAACCACACACTTAGTGACTTAAAACTAAAAATTTATTCTCTCACAGTTCTTGAGGCCAGAAGTCCAAAATAAAGGTATCCAAGGGAGAATCCTTCCTTACCTCTTCCTGCTTCTGGCAGCTGAAGGTGTTCCTTAACTTGCGGTGGCTTACGTTTTTCTGCCTGTGTCTTTAGTATCTCTCTGTCTGAGTCCCTGTGACTCTCTGATCTCCTCTGCCTCTCTCTTGGAAGGACACCAGTCATTGGACTTAGGGCCCACATAAATCCAGGATTATCTCATCTTGAGATCCTTACCTATATTTGTGAAGTCTCTTTTTTCCAAATAAGGTCACATTTACAGGTCAGTTCCTGGTGAAATTATGGTTTGAGGAATCACTGTTCAACCCAATACAACTGGTTCTCAAAGCAAGGGTGATTTTGCCCTCCAGGGTCACTCTGCCTGGAAACATTTTTGATTGTCACTACTCGGGTAGGTGGTGGCACTGAATATAGGAGCTATTCCTGGCCATAGCCAGGAAGGTGGCTCAACATGCTAAAATGCACAGGACAGTCCCCTACAACAAAGAATTATCTAGGCCCTAATGTCACGAGTGGTTGAGAAACCCTGCTTTAGACCTATGACCATTGTGGTAATATACTAACCTGCCTAATGCTGACTACAGACAACTCAAATAAATGCTAACTAAATACTGAGACCACATACTGAGACTGACCTTATAGAACTGGCTGTCCATCACTGAGGGGAGTCATTACCACATAATATAATAAAAAACCAATTGCAACTAATGTAAGTGCTATGAAGCAGAATATTTACCTAATTATTTTACACATGTAAAGTCATATAGTTCTAAAGATCTTCTTTACATATTTCTATAAGCTTAAGATGAATATTTTTCTTATTTTAATCTTTCTGAAACCTGAAATGTATATAATGTATACATTTAAAGTTTATATTCAGTGTGACACCGATTCTCATTTTGCCTTAAAAACTATTATTAAATTGATGTTGTTTCTTAAAATGAATGTTACCTTACACTCAAAGACATATTATCATAGTTTATATTTTCCTTCTAAAAAGCACTAAGGTACACAGATAGAAAGTGCTAAGTGCTTTTTTTTTTTTTTGGTACAAACTGCAAGCCCTTATGCAAGATGTATTGAATCAGAATCCCTGGAAGCAGCATTTTACCAGGTTTTTCAGGTGATTCACCTTTAGATGATCCAGTAGGTGTTCACTCTCCAGATATGGAGATTATTAATATGAAGAAAATACTAGGTTTGGAGAGAGGGTTTTAGTCTTCCACTAATACTCTGATCTTGGGTAATCAATTAACCTCTTTGGACATTACTTTCTTCATTCAACTAGTGGTTCTCAAATTTCTGTGTGCATTAAGATCACCTTGATTGATGCAAATATTATCTCAGAGAATCCATGAATCTATAATGATATAAATTAATAGATGAATGAATAAATAAATGGGAGAGAAGGAACAGCTCTTCCTTACAGTAGAATCCCAACTACTACATATGGAGGGAATGGTAAAGTTAGAAAATCATCAGTAAATGCTGAAACTAGTGGTAAAAATTTGACAAAGAGCAGGATATTTATATACTTTCAAAGTATCTCCCCACAAATTATTGATATTTAGTTACAAAGTGAAAAACAGTAACACTACAGTAAGTAAACCTAGCAGATACCACCTTAACTAAGTGACTAAAACTAATATCACCAACAATAGGACAAAGTGACATCGTTCCTGTCAAAAATGCAAGACCTGAATTTAATTAAGGGGAGACATCAGATAAACCCAAACTGAAGATCACTCTACAAAGTAATTAAAATGTATGCTCAAAGAATATCAAGGTCAAGAAACACAACGAAAAACTGAGGAACTCTTCCAGATTAAAGAGACATGAAAACTAAATACAACGTATGACCCTGGATAGGACAATTGACAAAATTTGAATATAGACTGTGGATTAGATAATATATAGTAGTGTATTAATATTAAATTTCCTGATTTTGATCATTAAAGTGTAGTTATGTAATGGAATTATCTTATTCTTGAGAAGTCCATACCAAAGTATTTAGGGGTAAAGGACATGATTTCTGCAACCTACTCAAGTGGTTTTGAGAAAGAAAAAAAAAATTATCTATGTATGTATGTATGTATGTATGTATCTATCTATCTATCATCTATCTATCTAGACATAGATACTATACTATAATGAAGCAGAAGATGTGAAAATGTAAAAATTAATTAATCTGGGGAGAGAGGAGTTGTTTATACTATCCTTGCAACTTTAAGTAGATACCAAATAAAAAGTTAAATAATAACCCCATTCCCATTCTTTCCTCATTTTTTGGAGATGAATACTGACTATGTATGTGCTGCAAAGAATAAAGACAAAAAGAGACAAGGAGACGACTTCCCTGGTGGCTCAGTGGTTGAGAGTCTGCCTGCCGCTGCAGGGGACACGGGTTCGTGCCCCGGTCCAGGAAGATCCCACATGCCGCGGAGCGGCTGGGCCCGTGAGCCATGGCCGCTGAGCCTGCGCGTCCGGAGCCTGTGCTCCGCAATGGGAGAGGCCACAACAGTGAGAGGCCCGCGTACCGCATTGAGGACCCATGGTCTAGCATGATTAAAAATGACAGAATCTGGAATCAGAATGTGTAAGTTTGCATTCTGGCTTTGCCATGTATGAACTTTGTGCCTTGCGCCAGTCAGCTTCTCAGAGCCAGTTTCCTGTTTAGGGAGGGGATCGTAATAGTACAGGTTTCACAAAGCTGTTGGAGGATTAAGCAAAACCGCACAGGTGAAGAATTTAGCATACAAATGTAGATGTGCCTAAGATACCTGGGGAGCCTGTTAAAAGTCTAAATTCCTAGGTTCCTCTTCCAGCGGTTTGATTCAGGAAGTCTGGGGCGGGGCCTGGGAATCTGTGTTTGAAGCATGCTTCCCAGGGGATTCTGAGGCAAGTGAATCATAAAGCCACACTTGGAGGCAAACATCCAGCAAGTTCTTGTTTCACCACATGCTCCTGACCCCACTCCCCCATTTTTCCTCCTTCCCCTCCTCCCTCTTCTCATTTCTTTAGCATATGCCCAGGCAAGTGAAGCTCTGTCTTGCTGCCTTGACCTCTTCTGACTCCAGAAGCTCTAATCAACCAGCCCCTACCCCCAAGTTTGCTTTCCAACTTGTGCCCACACTCCCAGCTGTAGACTTTTGTTTCTAACTTATCAACCTTTGGAATGGACCTTTTACTCACTTCATGCTCAGAATTCCTTTTGGGTGATTATGATTTTACCCCCTGGCATATCTGCTCTTGCCCTCCCTGGACTCTATCTTAACATGGCACTCTGCAAGTTCAACCTGGCTGTGACCTAGACTCATCTCTTAGCTGAGGCCTGACCATCATTTAGTTGGAGAAACTGGTGAGCGGTTCCTATTGTCATTGCCAGAAGACAGTTGATGGAGCAACTCAATATCTGGTCCACAGGTGATCTAAGAAGGTTATTGTCATTTCCAAACAAGTCGTGTCTTCCTTTGAAATTACTTTGCCCTAGAAGTAGCAGATTCAAAGTGTTCTGAAAATCAGTGTTATTCATATCCTACCGTACAACATATATTCATTAATGTAACAGTGGACTCTGAAAGTTCTCAACTGCCTCCCTAAGCCCCACTCACACCTCACACACACACAAATAAAAAGCTTCACTAATTTGAACAGATTTTGATATTTCTGAAGAAAGAAAGTTATGAAATGAATATTAAAACTCTTATGATCACAATTTCTTAAGAATGTTTTTTACCTGTCAAGAATTCAGGGCGATCTAGAAATTTTCATTGTGTACCAGTAATTAGCTTAGAAGTTAACAAAATCAGACACTGAATCTTTTTGAGTAGCCCCAAATTACCCTTTGACATCCCAATTACTGGAGGGACAAGAGGTGTCATTTCTGTAGACATACTTAGCGTTAGAGCTTATTTCTGAGCTAATTGAAAGTCACATTTTAATATCGTTTTTACAGTTCAGAAATTCTACTCTACAGTTACCTTTGACCCCTGATTAGACTATTCTCAGGATGTGATTTTTTTTTTTCTCCTGTCTACAAGCTACATCAGGAGGAATACTTTGCTTAACAAAAAGTCTAAGAAATTTTGGAAATGCTTTGAGAGTTTTTTTTTTCATAAGGTAAAAGAAAAAAGAGAGTCATATTTATTTCACCTTATTTCCAGTCATAGAGATTGCTTTTGCTTTAGTTTGAGAAAATGAGGCCCTGAATATACATACAAATTATTTTGAAATTCTCCTAATCAAGCAGAAATGATTATATTTGGCTATGATTTTTATCTCATCCATTTTTAGCATAAGATGTGGTCATTTTCCTTTTTTTTTTTTTTTTACTTGTAGCAGCATGTTGAATGATAAGTTACTCTCCTTTCTTCCCTACCTGTGACCCTGCTCCCACCTCATTCTATAGGTGTAGGATACATTCATGTATTGAAGTACAAGTATAAAGATGAAAAGTTGAAAGAATAGAGAGGTCATGTTACAGATGATGAGACCATAAGGAAGAAATTAGTCTTGTATCTGCACATTTTTTTTAAAATAATGAAAACAAAATTTGAATAAAATAGGAAAAAATGTCAACATTCTTTCCAATCTAAGAGAAAAACTTGGTTATCACAGCAATGCTATCATTTACTGATTACTTTTTGACAGGCTATGTGCTAAACAGTTCATCCACTCATTCATTCACTTTTTCAATAATTAAAAAAATGTTTGTTAAGCCCCTGCTCCATGCATTATTCTTAGTACCAAGGGGCTAGGGATGAAACAAAGTTTCTCCCCCATGAGAGAAGACATTCTTTTTTTTAATCATTTCATTTCATTTCATTCATTTTATTTTATTTTATTTTATTTTTTTGGCCGCGCTGCACAGCTTTCAGAATCCTAGTTCCCTGACCAGGAATCAAACCCATGCCTTCAGCAGTGAAACTGCAGTGTCCTAACCACTGGAAGAAGGACACTATGACTTGGAGGAAGTCTATGCCAGAGACGTGAATAAGGAGAAAGCCTGTTCCTTCTACTCCAGTGATATATGGGAGGAGAGTGAAAATAGAAAGAGAGGAAAGAAACCTAATATCTATATCTAAGTCCTAAGCATCAATTTCTTCCTCTTGAATTCCTCTAGAATCTTGACCAAGGGAGAGCATGGGAAATTCATTTTGGTTTGTAAGGCCTTTCTTAAAGCGTCTATATTAGTGGACCACTTCACCAGGATACCCTGAGGGAGGCTGGTTGCAGTTTTTTTACAAAGAGCCCAGCTTGTGCCATGGGGCTGTGTCCAGCATGAAATGGGAGCCATACTGATAGAGGGAGGCAACTCAACAGATGAGCCTGACAAGTCCCCCTGTTTGCTAGTACTTAAGCAGGTGTATAGGGACTTTATTTATTTATTTGGTCATCCCGCACAGCTTGTGGGATTTTAGCTCCCCGACCAGGGATTGAACCCAGGCCCTCAGCAGTGAGAGTTTGCAGTCCTAATCACTGGGCCGCCAGGGAATTCCCTGCAGGGACTTTAAATGTTCCTAAGTGTCCAGATGAGGTGATAGAGAAGTGCTGAGAGTCCTGCAGTTGTAACAGTGAGGCTGCAGAATGCAGACACTTTGCTTCCGGATGCTGCAAATCCAGAATTTAGATGTGGATTGTAAATTATAAACCAGGAGGAACCAGGCATATCTCAGCTGATGATAGTCCAGAAACTAACCAGATTAGCAACTTCACGGCAGGAACCAATGCAGACCTTCCGACAGTCTGCAGAACAGAGGTCACCTATCAAGTCTATTAATATGAGCTGTCATTCCCCCATACACAGGTGACTTCTTGAGGATGAGAAAGAAGGAAAAGAAAAATCTAAAAGACTGAGAAATTACCTGAAATACCATGAGTCATTCAAAAGAGAATACTATTTAAGGGGAAACATACTGGGACACCATTATTTGGTACATTTAAAATCTGCTTCCTTGTCCCTCAGTAGGGTTAGAGTTCAGGGGGAAAATCTGACCAGTTATTGCGAAGCAAAGAAGTTTTTTTCTTTGTACACTTAATTCTATGCATGGTAAATTTATGCTCCATTTCACCACTGAGTTTTTATTCAAATGTTACTCTTTCTCTAAGTCTATAAAGACAAGTGTGTAAATAGAGATAATTCTCTGCTCTACTCAATAGTCCAAGGAAATTTGAATTAATTTTTTGATTGGGCTTTTATTTTTGTTGTTATTTTATTTTATTTTAGCTTGAATGTGTCAGGGAACTAAGGAACACTTAGGTAAAGCACAGAGAGGATTTCCAGCTACCTATGACAGTAAGCTAGTAAAATCAAGAAACTCAACACTCTCGTGAGAAAACTGTACAAAGGAAAGACCATAAATCATTGTGCACTTGGCCCCTTCTGCCCCTCTCCACTCACGCATCCCCGATCATTGTTGCTCACTCTTCTCTTTCTGGATTTTCTTGATTTTGTTCCTGGAGCCCTGCCATGACCTCTCAGTTTGCTGTTTGCTACTGGGCCTTATTTTTGGATCTGCCATCAACCCTTTGGTGGGGCTTCAATTTTTACCACCTTCTGTTCTTCATGGGGAGAGAGCTTGAGACTATCTTTAAGGTCCTCTGGAAAACAGAGTGAGAAATAACCTGTCCTACATCGCTAGTCTCAGAACTTCTAGAACTTGTCTGCCACGGTGCTGATGGCTTTTCAGAGCCAGTTCCTATGGGGGAGAGCTCCAAAATCCCATGATGGTGATGGTGGAATCTAGAGGTTCCATTTTCTCAGGAGTAGCAGCAACAGCAACAGTAATATTGGCAAGAGAGACAAGTAGATAAAGGAAAATTGACCGAAGTGCAAGAACGAGCTTTCAAAGTCACATCAGAATGAAAGGGCCTATCACCAAGCAGAAAAACAGAAAGGAAGATTTTACATAAGGAAAATCAAATCCTATCTGTTCCATCTGACTACAAGCAAAGTTCAGAAGCAGAAAGATGTTTGTAATAAAAAAAATTCTGTTGTGGTGCTATTTACATTTGACATTGACTTTTAAAAAATATTATAAAAATTGTCAAACATATGCAAAAGAAGAGAGAAAAGTATAGTAAATCTTCAAGTACCTATTATTAAAAAAAAAGAAGAAGAAAGGAAAGAACTTCCACTTTGGAAATGGAAATATTCCTAGGACTCCTGAATTTTCTAATATTTAGGAAAAATCCCACTGCTATGATATTTGCAACAAACAAATATTTTGTAGTTGTTAATGTTAAAAATATACTTCATTTCTAATTCTTATCCTCCAATTTTAAAAATTGAAATATAATTGACATAACATTATATTAGTTTCGGGTGTACAATATAATGATTTGACATTTGTATATACTGCAAAATGATCACCACAATATGTCTAGTTAACATCCATTACCACACATAGTTACAATTTTTTCTTCTTGTTATGAGAACTTTTAAGATCTACTCTCTTACCAACTTTCAAATATATGATACAGGATTGGTAACTATAGTCACCATGCTATACACCACATCCCCAGAACTTATTTATTTTATAACTGTAAGTTTGTACCTTTTGGTCTCCTTCTCCCATTCTGCCCACCGATACCACCACCACCCCGCCCCGCTGCAGCAATTGCCCCCATTTCTTTTTCCTTTTTCTGAACAGCAGAAGGAAAGCACCCAAGTAGGAATAACTAACTCTGAAGCTGATGCAGGGTCAGGCTGCCATTCTGCATTCACTATACAGCTGTTCATTATGGTTCTTCCCTTACCATATGGGGGCAATTAGCTAAGTCATTCTGGAATTCTAGAAGAATTCTATTCCTTTCCTCCCAACCCTTCTTTAAGGACTAAACTTTTAACCAGGTTCTGAGAATCCATGTTTCAGATGTGCTGGCTCTATTGTATTATATAATACATTTAGGGTATTGAGCCCTTCTACTTCTTGTTTCTTTTAACTAGGCAAATTATAATAACAGCTGACAACTACTGAAAATTTCTTGCTTGCTAAATTCTTTAGGTGGATTTTCTAATTTAATCCTCATATTCACTCTATGAAGTAAGTACTACTATTAGCTCCATTTTGCTGATGAGGAAATAGAGACATGGATGGTTGATTATCTTATCTAAGAATTCAAACCTATAGAAAGTGGCTGGGCTGCATTTTGAATCCCAGGCAGGATGACTCCCTAGTCCAAGCTCCTAGATATAATATCACAATATCTTCTATAGATGAAAGCACACGTCTCCACACTTAATTAAATGTCAGTAATAACTAGTAAACAACTGGCCTATCTACCTTTAAATAATCTGCTTCAAATTTTTAATTATTTCTTGTTGTTGGTCAGCTCTAAGCTTTCATTTCTTCTTATTAAAATTTCTAGCACAGTCCCATATAGTACATGATGTACTGATAGCCTTCTAATGGATTATAGTTTTGTCGTTGAAGTTTAAAATTTTTTTAACAACTTTATTAAGATATCTTTGACATATAGTATTCCTAAAGTCTTACTAAATATTAACATTAATTTGAGTCTAGAAAAAACTGAGTTATTGTTTTCAAACATTCATTAAACTTAAATATAATTCCTTGTGAAAATGAGCAATTAACTGACGGTCCTCCTTCAATAGATGAAGTTAGTTGCCCTTGGAGCATTCGCTTTCATTTATTTGCTCTTTTATATGTCAGGTTTCTCCAGTTCCAGTTTTGTAAAAATGTTCCTCGTTTCATAGCCTTGATGACAAAAACCTAGACCATTAATTCATCAAATAGTTTTTGAGTGACTACTCAGTGCTGATTGGTCTTCCCCTGGGGAGACAGTGATGAATAAGCACAGCCTTTGACTCCAGTTTATAAGAGACAAGTCAGTGAGTGGGGCAGACTAGTCACTATAGTACAGTGTGTAACATGCTATAATAGAGGTATACACACAGCTCTAAGGGGCTAGGGTAGCACAAAGGAGAGAGGGAAGGGAAGGACATAATCTACTCAAGGACTGAAGAGTCAAAACAGGATTCAGAGAAGAGGTGCCTTCATTTAAAGGAGGAATCTGTTCTTTAATTGAAGGATAGTTGAGTACTGTTCAGAAGGAGGCAGGTGGGGGTTGGGTGTATAACCACGGGGGGACATTCCAGAACTGTGATGAAAAGGCATGGAAACCAAACGACTTGGTGTGTTTCCAGAATCACAAATAGTTTGGTTGGGCTGGGACATCACATTCAAAGTCAGGGGTGGTAGGAGAAGAAACTGGGAAGGTAAAGGGAGGTTGGCAGGTGCTTAGAAAGGGTCATGGGTGAAATGCTGATGGATTTGTGCTCTATACTGCTGATGCTAATAAAGGATTTTAAGTGACACAGTGACATGATTTTTGATGTTTAAGGACAATATCAGCAGTGATCCTGCAGTGGAGAGAGACCAGTTATGCTGGACGCCAAGTCGAGGCTTAGCATAATTTTCAGCATTTATGGTGCTAAAGACCATCCTTAGCAAGTCAGCATTTACAGTGGGGGTAATGTCATGCATTAGATTCATCTCCTCAGTACCCAAAACACTACTTTCAATATGTATTAACTAACAATACAGGTTTCTCCACATGTGAGAAAAGAGACTTGGACAGATTACTTCCTGAGAAAAGTTGAAATAAAAGAATAAGACATGCATGAAGAGCTGTACGCCAAACCAAACCTTATTGTTAGTAACTCCGTGAAGGGACCATCTCAGGCCATCAAAGATCATAATTTCAGTTTTGGGGAACATCAAAATCATCTAACAGTCTTTGAGAGGTGGATTAATACGTTATTCAACATTAAGTTCTGTCTTAAATAATGACAACCACATACCATTTGATGATATTAAGCTATACACATCCTATCTCATTTTTCTTTAAAGTTATTTACCTAGATAAAGGAAGCCATTATTTGCTGAGCTAAAAGAAGAAAATGAATGGGCTTTCGTCTGAGTAAAAAGTCCATTCTTATTCTAAATCCTAGCCAAAAGCCCTAGGAATGCCAAGAAACTGCTTGTGCTTCACCTTTCACCTGCACACTAACTTTTCATAGATTTAACAATAAACCTTCAACTATTTCTTACTGCCAGCTTTTTAACAGAAACATTCATAGTTAGAAGCATTGTATAATGATTTCATGGGAGTTCTATGGGTAAGAAAAAATAAGCTTTTCTCTTTTGGAACAGCTAAACTGTGTTTGTGGAAAATTACACAGAGATAATCCTATACTGCACAACAGACAGAGAGATGTAGTTAAGTGCCAAGACTGGGAATTGTGAGATCAGGGATTGAAAAGAGTGAAAAAAGCTTAGACAGCTGCAGTAGGCAGCAATGGTGCCTTTTACTTTTACATTCCCCACAGTGCCTACATAATGGAGTTTGTTTACAATAGAATGAGGTTATCCTACAGGGGTGAAGTAAGAAAGGAACAATTAGAGGACCGGTGAGGGGTACGGACAGGATGAGGAAGGGTAGAGGTCTTGGCTGAAAATACAGATGCGCACAGCAGGGCTAGAAGAAGCTGGAAATTTAGAAGAAAGACCCCTGATAGACAGCAGAGGAGGAGTGTGAAGTGGGTAGGTCTCTTTGCAGAAGGGATTAAACAGGATGAAAATGCAAATACATATCCAAATCCACCCTGACAGATGAGGGCATGTTTGTGTGCAACATAGCAGGTTCCTCTTCTAGAGGTGCTGCCAAAGAGCAAAAGGAAAGTTTCCTGGAGGCTGCTTATCAAAGGGTTTAGATTTAAGATTCAAATTCAACGAATATTTATTGAGGGCCAGACACCTTGCAACGGGTTTTCCAATAGCTTAACTAACTCATCAAATTTTTGTAATAATCCCATGAGGTACATACTAAATCAAACAGGTTTATCGATTAGGAAACTGAGTCTCAGAGAGGTTCAGGTACTCACTTACGACTAAAGAGATGATAATGAGAGAAGTGGGGGTTCCAACCCGGGACACTCTCCCAGTTGAGATGGGCGCCTCTCCTGTCCTCCCTCTGGAGGAGCTGCCTCTCCCTGTTCCATTCCTGTCCTATGATTCAGTGAAAACAGAGGCTGTGAAATGCACATGGTCAACGTGACTGGCAAGGACAGTTCTCCATTTGCCAAGTCTCAGAAAGCACGTCAGAGCCAGAAGGCAACTCCTAACAGTGCCAACTTGGGAGCACTCAGGCAGATTAAGAGATAAGTTAGAATCCAGGGAGTGTTCAGTTCCCAGCTTGGGATGAATGTACTTGTGGGCTCAACTCTTCTCCCACCTCTGCTGCTCATGGAATTAAAGAAGCCACTCAGATGTCACTCTGAAAGTTCTGCCTGGCACGTTGGAGCCCAGAAACTGAATGTTGAGAAAGATAGTTCGACAAATATGGCTTGCTTAAAAATACTTTGCATATAAGAGTTAGGTTTCTTATATTTTTAAATTTTTATTTATTTATTTTTGGCTGCATTGGGTCTTCATTGCTGCGTGTGGGTTTTCTCTAGTTGTGGCTTGCGGGCTCCAGAGCACAGGCTCAGTAGTTGCGGCGCACGGGCTTAGTTGCTCCGTGGCATGTGGGATCTTCCTGGACCAGGACTCAAACCCGTGTCCCCTGCATTGGCAGGCAGATTGTTAACCACTGCACCACCAGGGAGGCCATAACTAAAATAAAATTCAAAAATTAAAAAAAAAATTAAAGAGTTAGGTCTCACCTGTAAAGGGGAAGAGTCAAGTCGGCAGTGTGGGAAGACATAGAGTTAGCGTCTCCCCACAACTAGGGCATCTGCCAGCCGCTGGTGGGGGACTCTGACACCCAAGGAGACTGGAGGAACCCCAAAGTTAACCAGTAGATGTAGGGGGACCGAGGGGGGAGGAAAAGGGGAGGCCACAAGATCAGTGCCCCTGAGGCCAGGGAGATCACGAGAGGCGGGTGGCAGGGGCCCTCCCAGACACCAGACCAGAGGAGCAGGAGAGGAGAGAAGGGCGTTTGCCCCAGCCACTCGAGCCAGAAGAGCCTGCTAGGCTCCCAGGTGAGGTCCCCTGCCTTCTGAGAACAGGTGTGGGGGGCATGCCTGGGCTCTTTCTGTTCCTTGAGCCTAAGCCCCACCCCCCACAGCCCCCAAGGTCTCTTCCAGCCCTGTGGGTCCTGAGCATTGGCCCCACCAACTGTCCAAACCTCGCCCTTGCTTAGGTCCCGCCCTCCACAGCCAACACCTTTCCCTCCCTCTTTTTTTTCTTTTTTCTTTTCCCTCCTCCACTTTTTAACTATTGTGGTACTGACATACCTTCCAGTTGTTGATTCATCTATATTTTAATTTTTACATTCTTTCTAACATATCTGTTAGTTTCTGAGTCTAATTTTATTTTTTACTTTGTTATTTTTCTCTTATTTTATGTTTTTTTTGTCACCTCATGAGGCTTCAGGGATCTTGATTCACAAGCCTGGGCACGGCAGGAAACTCCTGCAGTGGGAGCACTGAGTCTAAACCACTGGACTAACAGAGAACCTCAGACCACAGGGAATATTCATCGGAGTGAGGTCTCACAGAGTCCCCATCTCAGCACCAAGACCCAGCTCTACCCAATAGCCTACAAACTCCAGCGCTGGAAGCCTCAGGCCAAAAAACCAGTAAAACAGGAACACAATCCGACTCGTTAAAAAAAAAAAAAAAATGAGACGGCAAAAAAGTATGTCACAGATAAAGGCACAAGGTAAAAACCTACAAGGCCAAATAATTGACAGGAACTAGGCAATCTACCTGAAAAAGAATTCAGAGTAATGATAGTAAAGATGATCCAAAATCTTGGAAATAGAATGGAAGCATGGATTGAGAAAATACAAAAAATGTTTAACAAAGATCTAGAAGAACTAAAGAACAAACAAACAGAGATGAACAACACTATAACTGAAATGAAAAATACACTAGAAGGAATCAATAACAGAATAACAGAGGCAGAAGAACGAATAAGTGAGCTGGAAGACATAATGGTGGAAATAACTGTGGAGGAGCAGAATAAAGAAAAAAGAATGAAAAGAATTGAAGACAATCTCAGAGACCTCTGGGACACACTAAATGCACCAGCATTCGAATTATAGGGGTCCCAGAAGAAGAAAAGCAAAAGAAAGAGTCTGAGAAAATATTTGAAGAGATTATAGTGGAAAACTTCCCTAACATGGGAAAGGAAATAGTCACCCAAGTCCAGGAAGCACAGAGAGTCCCATACAGGATAAACCCTAGGAAAAACACACAAAGGCACATATTAATCAAACTAACAAAAATTAAATTCAAAGAAAAAATATTAAAAGCAGCAAGGGAAAAACAAAAAATGACATACAAAGGAATCCCCATAAGGTTATCAGCTGATATTTTCAGTGGAAACTCTACAGGCCAGAAGGGAGTGGCAGGATATATGTAAAGTGATGAAAGAGAAAAACCTAGAATCAAGATTACTCTACCTAGCAAGGGTCTCATTCAGATTCAATGGAGAAGTCAAAAGTTTTTCAGACAAACAAAAGCTAAGAGAATTCATCGCCACCAAACCAGCTTTACAACAAATGCTAAAGAAACCTCTCTAAGCGGGAAACACAAGAGAAGAAAAAGACCCACAGAAACAAACCCAAAACAATTAAGAAAATGGTAATAGGAACATACATATCGATAATAACCTTGAATGTAAATGGATTAAATGCCCTAACCAAAAGACACACACTGACTGAATGGATACAAAAACAAGACCCAAATATATGCTGTCTACAAGAGACCCACTTCAGACCTACGGATACATAGAGACTGAAAGTGAAGGGATGGAAAAATATACTCCATGCAAATGGAAATCAAAAGAAAGCTGGTGTAGCAATACGCATATAAGATAAAATAGACATTAAAATAAAAACTGTTACAAGAGATAAGGAGGGACACTACATAATGATCAAAGGATCAATCCAAGAATAAGATACAACAATTATAAATGTTTATGCTCTCAACATAGTAGCACCCCAATACGTAAGGCAAATGCTAAGAACCATGAAAGAAGAACTTGACAGTAATACAATAATAGTATGGGACTTTAACACCCCACTTACGTCAATGGACAGATCATCCAAACAGAAAATAAATAAGGAAACACAAGCTTTAAATGACACAATAGACCAGATAGATCTAATAGATACTTATAGAACATTCCACCCAAAAGTGGTGGAATACACTTTCTTCTCAAGCGCACATGGAACATTCTCCAGGATAGATCACATCTTGGGTCACAAATCAAGCCTCGGAAAACTTAAGAAAATTGAAATTGTATCAAGCATCTTTTCTGACCACAACACTATGAGACTGGAAATCAATTACAGGAAAAAACCTGTAAAAAACAGAAATACATGGAGGCTAAACAGTGTGCTACTAAATAGCCAAGAGATCACTGAAGAAATCAAAGAAGAAAGAAAAAAATACATAGAAACAAATGACAATGAAATGAAAACACGACGACCCAAAACCTATGGGATGCAGCAAAAGCAGTTCTAGGAAGGAAGTTTATAGCAATTCAATCTCACCTCAAGAAACAAGAAAAATCACAAATAAACAATCTAATCCTACACTTAAAACAACTAGAGAAAGAAGAACAAAGAAACCCAAAGTCAGTAGAAGGAAAGAAACCATCAAGATTAGAGCAGAAATAAATGAAATAGAAACGAAGAAAACAATAGCAAAGATCAAAAAACACTAAAAGCTGGTTCTTTGAGAAGATAAACAAAATTGATAAATCCTTAGCCAGACTCATCAAGAAAAAAAGGGAGAGGATGCAAATCAATAAAACTAGAAATGAAAAAGGAGAAATCACAACTGACACTGCAGAAATACAAAGGATTATAAGAGACTACTACAAACAACTATAGGCCAATAAAATGGATAACCATGAAGAAATGGACAAATTCTTGGAAAGGTACAATTTTCCAAGACTGAGCCAGGAAGAATTAGAAAATATAAACAGACCTATCACAAGTAATGAAATTGAAACCGTAATTAAAAATCTTCCAACAAACAGAAGTCCAGGACCAGATGGCTTCACGGGTGAATTCTATCAAATATTTAGAGAAGAGCTAACACCGATCCTTCTAAAACTCTTCCAAAAATTGAAGAGGGGGAAACACTCCTAAATTCATTCTATGAAGCCACCATCACCCAGATACCAAAACCAGAAAAAGATATCACAAAACAAGAAAACTACAGGCCAATATCACTGATGAACATAGATGCAAAAATCCTCAACAAAATACTAGCAAACAGAATCCAAAAGCACATTAAAAGGATCATACACCATGATCAAGTGGGATTTATCCCAGGGATGCAAGGATTCTTCAATATACACAAATCAATCAATGTGATACACCACATTAACAAATTAAGGAATAACAACCATATGATCATCTCAATAGAAGAAAAAAAAACTTTTGACAAAATTCAACACCCATTTATGATAAAAACTCTCCAGAAAATGGGCATAGAAGGAACCTACCTCAACATAATAAAGGACATATATGACAAACCCACAGCAAGCATCATACTCAATGATGAAAAACTGAAAGCATTTCCACTAGGATCAGGAACAAGACAAGGATGTCCACGCTCTCCACTCTTATTCAACATAGTTTTGGAAGTTTTAGCCACAGCAATCAGAGAAGAAAAAGAAATAAAAGGTATACAAATTGGAAAAGAAGAAATAAAACTGTCACCGTTTGCAGATGACATGATACTATACATGGAAAATCCTAAAGATGCCACCAGAAAACTACTAGAACAAATCAATGAATTTGGTAAGGTTGCAGGATACAAAATTAATGCACAGAATTCTCTGGCATTCCTATGCACCAACAACAAAAAATCAGAAAGAGAAATTAAGGAAACACTCCCATTTACCATTGCAACAAAAAGAATAAAATACCTACGAATAAACCTGCCTAAGGAGGCGAAAAAGTTGTACTCAGAAAACTATAAAACCCTGATGAATGAAATCAAAGATGACATAAACAGATGGAGAAATATAACATGATCCTGGATTGGAAGAATCAATATTGTGAAAATGACTATACAACCCAAAGCAATCTACAGATTCAATGCAATCTCTATCAAACTACCAATGTCATTCTTCACAGAGTTAGAAGAAAAAATTTTACAATTCGTATGGAAACACAAAAGACCCCGAATAGCCAAAGCAAACTTCAGAAAGAAAAACGCAGCTGGAGGAATCAGGCTCCTGACTTCAAACTATACCACAAAACTACAGTAATCAAGACAGTATCGTACTGGCACAAAAACAGAAATATAGATCAATGGTGCAGGATAGAATGCCCAGAGATAAACCCACGTACATATGGGCACCTAATTCATGACAAAGGAGGCAAGAACATACAATGGAGAAAAGATAGCCTCTTCAATAAGTGGTGGTGGGAAAACTGGACAGCTTCATTTAAAAGAATGAAATTAGAACACTTCCTAACAGCATACACAAAAATAAACTCAAAATGGATTAGAGACTTAAATGTAAGACCAGACACTATAAAACTCTTAGAGGAAAACAGGAAGAACACTCTTTGCCATAAACCATGGCAAGATCCTTTTTGTCCCACTTCCTAGAGTAACAGAAATAAAAACAAAAATAAACAAATAGCACTTAAACTTAAAAGCTTTTGCACAACAAAGAAAACCATAATGAACACAAAAAGACAACCCTCCAAATGAGAGGAAATATTTGCAAATGAAACAACAGATAAAGGATTATACTCTAAAATATACAAACAGCTCATGGAGCTCAATATCAAAAAAACTATCTAGTTAAAAAATGGGCAGAGGCAAGAGGCACATGAAAAGATGCTCAACATCACTAATTATTAGAGAAATGCAAATCAAAACTACCATGAAGTATCACCTCACCCCAGTCAGAATAGCCATTACCAAAAAAGCTAGAAACAATAAATGCTGGAAAGGGTGTGGTAAAAAGGGAACCCTCCTACACTGTTGGTGGGAATCTAAATTGATACAACCACTATGGAAAACAGTATGGAGGTTCCTTAAAAAACTAGAAATAGAACTACCATATGACCCAGCAATCCCACTACTGGGCATATACCCTGAGAAAACCGTAATTCAAAAAGAGTCATGTACCACAATGTTCATTGCAGCTCTATTTACCATGGCTAGGATATGGAAGCAACCTAAATGTCCATCGACAGATGAATGGATAAAGAAGATGTGGCACATATATACAATGGAATATCACTCAGCCATAAAAAGAAACAAAAGTGAGTTATATGTAGTGAGATGGATGGACCTAGAGTGTGTCATACAGAGTGAGGTAAGTCAGAAAGAGAAGAACAAATACTGCATGCTAATGCATATATATGGGATGTAAAAAAAAAAAAAAAGGTACTGCTGAATCTAGTTGCAGGGCAGGAATAAAGAGGTAGGCATAGAGAATGGGCTTGATGACATGGGTGGGAGGGTGAAGCTGGGGCAAAGTGAGAGTAGCATCGACATTTTACACTATAGAATGTAAAATAGTTGGCTGGTTGGAAGCAGCAGCATAGCACAGGGAGATCGGCTCCGTGCTTTGCGATGACCTAGAGGGGTGGGACAGGGAGGACGGGAGGGAAGCTTAAGAGGGAGAGGATATATGTATGCATATGGCTGATTCACTTTGTTGTGCAACAGAAACTGACATGGTATTGTGAAGCAATTATACTCCAATAAAGATCTATGAAAAAAAAAAAAAAGAGTTAGGTCTGGCCTAGACCAAGCTGAATCAAGATGTTTTTTGAGAACAGTTGAAAGATTCACTTTAATAATAATAGCAATAGTAGTAATGGTAGTAATTAGTAGTAGTAATGGTAGCAATAGTAGCAGTAGTACTAGCTCACACACAGATAGCGCTTACCATATGGAGGCACTGTTCTAAGTGCTACATGTATGTTGGTATAACTCTCACAACATTATGAAGTAGGCACCACTATCCCCATATTTCGAGAGGTTCAAATCTTGATTCTTTCAATTATTTCCTGTGGAACTTGGGGAAACGTTACTTATCTATTCACTCAATCGTCACACCTTTTTTGAGTACCCTTCTGTGCTAGGCCATTGAAATTTAGTGATAAACAAGGGGACATGTTCCTGTTCTCAGGAAGTTCATGGTCCAGGCAGGAAGACAAATATTATTACTTAATTGTGACTCTGGTAAGTGCTGTAAGGAAACAGCAGGTGCTATGAGAATTTACAAAAGGGGATATCACCTAGTCTGGAGAACGGCATGACTCTGCATCTCAATTTCTTCACTTAAAATATGGGAATGATATTTCTTGCTTCACATAATTGTTGTAGGGGTAAAATAGGTGAATATACCAGAAAATGAGATGTAAAAATAAAAAGTATGTACTTTTTAAAAAATTAACATGATGATTTCTAGGGCATGCTAACGACTCTGATAATCTGCTTCAAATCTGACTTTACCACACACCAGTAATCTGTGTAGGCTTCAGTTACCTTCTAGATACTAAAAATCTTAGTAGGTGGCTGGTAATGGCTGTCAGGCTTTCTGGTTAGAGGGGAGGCTCTGTATAGGAAAAGAGTTGGGATGAAAAGGCAAAAATGATAGTCTTTTCCTTTCCATACCTGTATGCATGCTGCCTGGAAAAAACAAACTTGCATTTTACAAGCTTCAGTATCTTCATGTCATTTAACTATATTTCATAAGTCATCCAATAGCATACTTACATGTCACCCAACAGTCTTTTAAATCTTTTAACCAGATAGTTTTGCAATCTGATTTGGCTTTTTAATTTCATATATTTTTTAAAAAGCACCCTCTGATGAATCATCAAAATGATTATACATTTTGAATCCAGGGTTTTTACATGTCTGGCAGTCAGAAATGTCCCACAAGGCAACAAGATTCATGTCTCTATATTTTATAACTTCATGTTCAAATTCTGCAGCCAACCTAATTATTTTTTTTTCTTGAGGGTAATTAAATATTATTACAGTGGCTACTTCTGCCTAAAATAATTTCTGCAACTTGGAATTCCTTACTATAAATTCAGCTAGAGAAACAGAGTGTTCAAGTTCCCGAAAGTCCGTATTTCCACATATGTACTTTATTCTTTTAATGATGAAAGAAATAAAACGCTTTGTACTTTTAAACAGAAAAGGCTTGGCTTTTTAAATTGCAGGGTCATTTTTTATTACTGTGTTAAGGCATTCTGCTGAAACCTACCTTAGTTATAGGACCTGGTTTATGGCTGGAATAATAGCCAGCATAGTAGAAGAAAAAGGAGAGAGAGAGACATTTAAATGGTTTATTGCAGCAATCTTCCAATTTGGGTTCATGAAGAAGTTTTTTGCTTAAGCCCCATTGCTAATATCTATCTATATCTGTATCTATAACCATCTGTAGCTATAATTTAGTCAAAGAGATCTCTCTTGGGTTTCTATTGAGGCTTTTTAAAAAAATTTATGCATATACCTAAAACCTTATTTCTGGGTATCATTTCACAAAGGAAACGTTTGAGCTTTCAGAAAGTTTCTCTTTGAGAAAACGTAGTACCTACATCATCTCATTTCATCTTTGGATCCTACACAGCCACTGGGATCCTTTGTTACCAAGTAAGAAAAGAAAATGCTTTTAAAATGCCCAAGCCTCTCCCTCCCTTGGTTTATTTACTTTTTCTCTCCATTTTCCTTCTGGCCCACTGTGATCTTGGTGATGGCTGATTCAGGGCAAGGATGATGTCAAACTGCTGTCAAGCCAATTGCATAGAAAAAGAAGAATTAACATGTTCTCCCTTCAAAATGATTGATTCCGTGGCTCCACATTCATCATCTGGCTCATCATGACCAGCTCTTCTCAGCCCATTGCAGGGTGACCTTGTTAGCACTGCCTGTGCCCTTCCTGCCACAGCAGCTGTCTGGAGGCTCTGCATGTGTGATGTGGGCTAATGAGGGTCTGAGTCACCCACTTAGGCTCTCACCTTCCCAGTCATCAGACCCGGAAGTGTGAAAGAAAGGCGAAGGGCTCACACTTAAACATGTGTCCACAGACGAAAGGGGAATGTCCTCATCTTCTCGTTGAGATCATCACATGACCTGTGCTGAATGGTCATCAGACAGTCAAAAGGTCCTGAGCCTGTTGTAAATTCACAAACTATCTGGGGGTAAATTTATCATCCAAGATAGCCTGCTTTGCAGACTGCAACTTGTGCATACCCTTAGCAGGAGAGGTAGCCCCAGGATAACACAGCATGTGTCCCTGGAGCATCTGTTTTATTATAATGGGAGATTTAAAACCTTTTATAGAAAACTAATGGTCTTGTTTGGTGTCTATTGCCAAAGTTGGATAAATCTTAAAGGTGAAATAAAGAAACTTTAAAGGAATTTTGCACTTGGGCGAGGCCTTCATATTTCTTCTCTCAACCTTCTCCTCTAACCCCACCCCCAAAACTTTCCCTCTCCTCTCCTGCTCTGGGTACTTCAGTGGGAAAGTTTGAATGGAACATCCTAAGACAGTGTTTTCCAAACAGTGCATCACGACTCACTAGTGGATTGTGAAAATAAATGTAGTGGGTCACAAATAGCATTTTAAAAATGAAATAAAATAGAACCCTTTGATTGTAATGAAATGCACTCCTTATTGGGGATAATGGTAAAAAATGTTTCAAAGCTGTTGCCCTAAGTGATAACTTTCTGCAACTTCTTCCTGTATATAAAACAATCGTTGAAAAAATCCTGAAGATGATTATAACAAATATTTTATAATGAATGACACTGGCCATATCTGATGATGAACAGGATCAATAAGAAATAACAAGCTTACGCTAACCTCAGCCTTGCTGCCTTGCTATTTTTTTCTTAAAGTAACCTCTAAATTCTCCATTTCTCCATGGTGGAAAATATAAGTGATTTGGGGCACGATGTGTGTGCGTGCATGTGCGTGTGTGTGTGTGTGTGTGTGTGTGTGTGTGTATGAGAGTATTTAATCTGGCTCCTACAGAGAGGAAAACACACTGCTAGAGAATGAAATCTTTGGACATAATCTTTTAAGACTTTTCAGTTACATGGCTCCTTTAAAAAGTTTGACATGTAAAATTGTTTGGAAACTGGTATCCAAGTCATGTAATTTTTCTTCCAGATATCCTGCTTATTTGCTTATTTCTTTTTAAACCTGTGTCTATAACCCCAATGCTCAGAAACATTGCTGTATGTTTGAATCATCTGTTTCTATGACCTTTGCCTTTATTGATTTATTTTCCTTTTCTTTATTTTTAATGTTGCCTTTGAGATTAAAGTCATTTTTCTTCCACAATAGTAGGTGAAT
The DNA here is from genome assembly GCF_003676395.1 of Aethalodelphis obliquidens. Taxonomy (NCBI): domain Eukaryota; kingdom Metazoa; phylum Chordata; class Mammalia; order Artiodactyla; family Delphinidae; genus Aethalodelphis; species Aethalodelphis obliquidens. The sequence goes on from NW_020837952.1 coordinate 36,911,874, forward strand.
GGTGACTTTGCTGTTAAGAAAGAGAAATTGTGATAAGGAAAAAAAAAAAAAGGGTAGCTCCATAAGGCATCTTAAAAGTACAAAAATAAAACAAAACGAAACAAAAACAACTTATGTAGAGAGCAATGAGACATTAACACTGTCTACCTCTCTCATAAAAACAAAGGTTGTAGAGCAGGAACCAAAAATGATCTCAATAACAGCTAACATTTATGAGTACTTACTGTAATGCTAGTTATTGTACCTAGCACTGTTCTAAGCATGTTGGAGGCATTATCTCATTTACTTCTCACAACACTTAAGTAAGAGGCATTAATATTATCCCAATTTTTCTGAAGCTGAAACTGATATTTAGAGGGGTGAAGTAGTTTGCCCAAAGTGCTATAAGTAGTGAGCAAGGATTCCAGAAAGTTCGAATGACTCCCCTGGCCTCCTTCCTAACTGCTGACTCCTTGCTAAGACTTATTCACTATAGCACACTGCCTCCCTTATAAAAATAAATAATGCAAACAGAAGATAATATTTCTCATATTCAATTCAACAAATATTTGTTGACTGCCTACCAAGTACCAGGGTCTATGCTAGGTGCTCGGAATATACTGATACTGATACTAATCAGTTGAGTCAGAGATAATAAATCTATAGGGTGTAGTAAAATATGTAAAGATATATATTTCCCAGGCTCAATTCCAATCATATTGGAATAGATCTCTGTGAACCATATAAGTGATTGGGAGGGAGGAATGGGGAGGAAAGGAACATTCTGTGAAGTTGATTTTAAGAACTCTAATGTAGCAGCACTTGAAAAGTGCATCAAAAATTAATGAGGTATTCCTAGACATTATCCCTAAGAATTATAATTGTGATGGAATTTTACAGCTTATTTGCTTAGCTTTATTACTATATTGAAGTGGTTAATAAGTTAGCCAGTTTTTTTTTTTCTTTTCTTTTAATAACATCTTGTTCCATTGTCTGGGGGAACTTGAATGTAGCAGTAGCAACCGCAGAAGCAAGGAAAGGGACTCCGGTGAGCACCTTTTATCATCCTTCTAAGTGGCATGGGTTTCTTCACCATGAAACACAGGCCCACTTGGTTTCTTCCTCTTCACTCCACCCCTATTCAATGGTGCCTAGTCCTAGGTAGATTCCAGATGACCTTCTTCCTTCCTAGACAAACAGTTTCTGCAAGAAGCCTTCAGCATCTCCCAGCTGGTGCAAAGTATAAGGCAGAGCAGAGAGTACACTGTCTCTAGGATCAGCAGACTTGGTGTTGAATCCAGTTCTGCTTCCTCTTTAATAGCTGCGTGACTTTCCACAAGTTGCTGAACTTTTACTTTTAAAATCCTTACAACATATTTCAGCAAAAAAAAAAATATGTAGGGAATGATATAATGATTACCCATATGCTCAATTCCCAGCTTAAAAATAAAACATGGAAGTGAAGTGTAAACCCTTCTGTGCACTCTGTCTGACCCCATTTTCCTCCACCAGAAAAGAATAATTTTAAATTTGGTGTTTATTATTACTGCCCATATCCTTAACCAATTACTATATATGTATTTATGATTAGGCAATGTGTATATTGTTTGGCATGTTTTGAAAAAAATACATAAATTATATTATCCTGAGGATATCTTCTGTAATTGCTTTTTTCATTCAACTTTCTTTTTGGAAGATTTATCATATAAACTCTTTGAGTCTTAGTTTCTTCATCTGTACAATGAGCACAGTAGACATATTGCATAAGGTTGGTGTGAGATCTTAAATAAAACAACAAGGATTTACTGTATAGCACATGGAACTGTATTTGATCTCTTGTAATGACCTATAATGGAAGAGAATATGAAGCTGGGCACCTGAAACTAACACAATATTGGAAATCAATTATAGCTAAATAAAATTTAAAAATTAAACAGATGAATAGATTAAGAAGATGTGGTATACACATACAATGGAATACTACTCAGCCATCAAAAAGAATGAAATTTTGCCATTTGCAACAACATGGGTGGACTTGGAGGGTATTATGCTAAGTGAAGTAAATCAGACAGAGAAAGACAATTACTGTATGATGTCACTTACATGTGGAATCTAAACAATATAACAAACTAGTGAACATAATAAGAAAGAAGCAGACTCACAGATACAGAGAACAAACTAGTGTTTTCCAGTGAGGAGAGGAAAGGGGGGAGGGGAAATATAGGCGTAGGGGATTAAGAGGTACAAACTATTATGTATAAAATAAGCTACCAGGATATACTGTACAATACAGGGAATGTAGCCAATATTTTATGACAACTATAAATGTAGTATAAACTCTAAAAATTGTGAATCACTATATTGTACACCTGTAACTTATATACTATTGTATATCTACTATACTTCAATTAAAAATTAAAAAAAAATAGCATAGGCTGTCAGTGGCAGAGTATCTGGCACATGGTAGATACTTAAGAGAATGCCATTTCCTTTCCATCCCTCAAGGAACAGTGTTCTACATCTGACAACTCAGAGAAAGCAGCCACTTGGCTTGCTCAACTGTCATGTTCTACTTACAGTTTGCCACTAAACATTCCCACTGGTATCAAAATGGTCCCATGCAGGACAGGCAGGCTGATGATAAGCATTAGCATCTAATGTTTCCTGAGAGGACCCGGCCTAAGCATGCTGCTTTACATAGTTAGAGTCATAATTTTCTTCTGGTTTTCAAAATCAGAGTTAGATTTCTGAATATGGAAAATATACAAGCACCATAAAAGTGCATGTTATCTATGGAACACTCTGAAGATTCCATGTTAATCATCTCTGATGAAGATACAGAAACAAACAAACAGGAGTATAATTTAATATACTCCACTTCTATTTTTCTTCAGTCTATTCTTTCTACATTCTTGTGTACAATTTCCTATTTTTGTTATTTTAAATTTAATTGCCTCTGCTAAAGCAAACATATTGCAGAATTGCCAGTTGCCTTATAAATGACTCAAATCACGCATTACTTTCATTGAGATGGTTTTAGTTTTTCTGGAATCCCAACAAATTTCAATCAATCATTCACACTATAAAAATGTGGTAGTTTAGAAATCCTTGACTAATTTGTCTGAGTTTAAGGTTTCTTATAACATTTGGCCTAATGCTGGCTGAAGGGATGTCTACACAATGTCAAAACAGGTGGTAAATTCAACCATTTCAGTAAATACTGCTGTCATTTTGCAAGAAGAAAAAAGGTGTGGGATCAAACTGATTTTTGAGTTTTGTACAAAGTAAACAACTGATTTATGAATGAAATATTTTGCCTTTCTCCAGATTATTTAATTGTTGTGTAAATGTAGGCACAATTGTGGAGGACACAAACATTTACTTGCAATAAATAACATTAAAAAAGAGAAATTCTTACAATTTCAATGTAGCAAAATGAGTTGAATCACATACCCACATACTGGTGGGAGGAACAGAGGCTGTACTTCAAAGGTATTATTTGACCTCCAAGTAAAAGCCAGCACCTAGCCTTCAATGTGAAATACCAAGGATGGCAATTGTGTTTAAATCTAACTAATAACCTATCTGAAAATCCTACTTACACAACTGATTAAAGGTGAGGCTGGTCTTCTGATTAAAGGGAAACACTAGATCTCTAAATTATACATATAGGCAGAGAAGGTAATTATTAAGAAGATAATGCTTTAAGCACCAATTGGTAGTACTTTTCTTGAAACAAGTTCAGCCCAAGGTAGATTAGTAATGATTGACAAAACACCCATAAAGAATTACTACCCCAAAGCTATTAGTTTTCCTTAAATCTTTTTCCTCTTGTAATTATGATATAGCAACCTATTGTAAAGGAGATGTTTAAAATTTCTCTTATTTACATCAGACATTATTATTCACAAGTGGTAAAAATGATCTGTAAATTGTAGAACATATTACTAAAATATTTATTTGAACTAAATTTTTTTTTTTTTTTTTTTTGCGGTACGCGGGCCTCTCACTGTTGTGGCCTCTCCCGTTGCGGAGCACAGGCTCCGGACGCGCAGGCTCAGCGGCCATGGCTCACGGGCCCAGCCGCTCCGTGGCATGTGGGATCTTCCCAGACCGGGGCACGAACCTGTGTCCCCTGCATCGGCAGGCGGACTCTCAACCACTGTGCCACCAGGGAAGCCCTGAACTAAATTTTTTTTTTAAAGATTTAATTTTATTTATTTTTTGCTGTATTGGGTTTTCGTTGCTGCACTCAGGCTTTCTCTAGTTGTGGCGAGCGGGGGCTACTCTTCATTGTGGTGCGCGGGCTTCTCCTTGTGGTGGCTTCTCTTGTGGAGCATGGGCTCTAGGTGTGTAGGCTTCAGTAGTTGCGGCACGCAGGCCCAGTATTTGTGGCACGTGCGCTCTAGAGCACAGGCTCACTAGTTGTGGTGCACGGGCTCAGTTGCTCCACAGCATGTGGGATCTTCCCGGACCAAGGATCAAACCCGTGTCCCCTGCATTGGCAGGTGGATTCTTATCCACTGCGCCACCAGGGAAGTCTGTGAACTAAATATTTTTAACCTAAAATTCAGTGAACATTGGTTAGCTTGGTTCCAAGACTTCTCACAGCCGATGGGACAGAATTCAATAACTGGATATCTTTCCTCACTCACTTGCTCTCTCCTGTTCTGTTCCACCAGAATAACTGATTGCCTTAGAGGACTTCAAATGGGATCAGATTCATGTTTAATGGGTATCTCAGATATTGTTTAAACAAGTAATTGTACGAAAATGAGACCAGTGATACTGGATGGATTTTTGGCAACAGACAACATAAAATTATCCTAGTTTTCTAAAAAATGAACATCTTCTTAGCACATTTATTATTATTGTCAATATTCCAGAGATAAATACAAATTCACATTTTCCATAAGTTATACAGGCACTCCTCACTTTACATAGTGCAGGACAGTAAAAATAACCAGGCAAGCTGAAATGTGCAAAGCTATCTTAAAAATCAACTAAGAAATTATGATTGTTCTGGGACCTCTAAAATCTTTTGTTGTAACATTAACATTATCGTTAATGTTATTGTTAACATAACATTAATCTTACTGTTGGTTATAAATGTACAAGGAAATTTAAAAGGCAGTAAAACTATAAGTTACCATAGTATACTATAAGTTAAAACATTAGAAACTTTGAGAACCAAGGTGTTTTATTTTGTTGTAAAAACAACTCATCAAGAGTAGTTTGACAGTACTTGTCTCATTCTTGTCACATAATTTATTATATGGAGCAAATATCAATTCTATCCCTCAGCTGTCACACACCTTTTGAAGTTTCCATTAGCTTCCAACACTTTATCTTTCGTAATGAAATCTTTCTGATAGTTTCTTTAATGTGAAGAGTTTTGCTGGTGTTTCTTCCTCTGCAACTTCTTCATCCTTGTTGTCACAACCACTTCCCTCATTTATGTTGATAAGTTAGTTTCACTAAGTTCTTCTACCTAGGTATTTAGAGACTCTTCAACTGCAGCAGTGTCAACCTTCCCAGGGTCAGCTAAGTTCCTCCATAACTCTATTTACAGTAAGGTCAAAGTTCACTTCCAGTGAACAAAACACTTTTTGTCTCTTGGCTGCATTTTTCACTTGTTGGCCAATTCCCTCTTTCAGTTGTTGTTTTGTAAAGTGCCTGCATGGGTTTATCACTGGGAGACAAGGAAGCAACACAACTATATGCTTTGCTGTCTAGACAAGAACTGACTAACAGATGAGCGATGGCCAATAAAATGACAAACTAAAAAAAGTGAGGGGATTAGTCACTGATCGTGATATGAATCTGTTATTTACATAGTGATTGGTGGACTGAAGAGCTAGTGGTGAAGTTTAGACTTTACCCAATTACTCACAGCTAAAACACCTTGGTAACTGAAATTTGAACCATGGTGTTAGGGGACTGGTGTTATTTAACTAAATCATGGTAACTGAAATGTGGGCATATTAGAACGATGGAAAGCAAGGACTGCCTGTATTTAATTCCTTAAAACAATTGTTGGGGCAAAATTAAAACTGCCACAGCTGGTATCACAATCTGAGAACCTAGAAACATTTATTTTTGTGCATCAACAAAGCTTATGTCTCAATTTTAAATCATAAAATAAAAATGTGATTTCATTCTTCATTTTTTTCCAGTGTGGAAGATTAAGAAAAAAGCTAATTTCATTGCCAGTTACTCCTCAGAATTAATAAATATAGATACTGATCAAACTCACAATTAAAATGTTTTGGATTGACACACAAATTAATTTTCCTAGGATCATATTTGAGTAATGCATTATTACTCCTAATACAATTTATTGTACATTAGCATAAATAGATATATACACACATACATTGTCTCTTACTCGTCCATTCATGCTTAACGTCGTATATAAAACAATAACATTGAACTCATAGGATATACAAAGTCAGCTTTTAGATGGAGGAATAACACTTACATATGGAATTTATATGAGGAACTATAACATTATACACACACACACACACACACACACACACACACACAGAGTCAGCTCTGCTATAATGCTTGCTTGGGAATATGAATTTGTTCCATTACGGAACAATTTGAGCATAATGCACATTTTGCATTTCCTTATGTACAATTTCACATGAGAGAAACACTACATGAATGCAGAAAACTGCACCCAGAGGAACCAAGCTACATATGAATACACAAAATGCACACATACATACACTTCCAACATCTGCCAGCTGTTATCTTACCACGTTTCGTGAGCTACATTCACCCACACCTAGTGTTACACTTTGCGTCACATTTCAGATAACTCTCTACTATTTCACAATAGCTCAGAAGCTACAATCCTTCTGATGCTCACTTCTGCAAATTTTAAGTCCCTTTCAAGATAAAATGCCATAAATTTTTTAGTATTTGTGCACTCGTTAACCATTTTGGATGGGGAAAATGGTATGACTGTTTCTATTAGATTCCTCTCTCTCTTTTTCTTTTTTTTTTTGGCTGTGCCATGTGGCTTTTGGGATCTTAGTTCCCTGACCAGGGATCGAACCCGGGCCCCCAGCAATGAAAGCACTGAGTCCTAACCACTGGATAGCCAGGGAATTCCCTGTATTTAATTCCTTAAAACAATTGTTGGGGCAAAATTAAAACTGCCACGGCTGGTATCACAATCTGAGAACCTAGAAACATAATCGCTCTTTTTTTCTTTAATGTGTCACTGATAACAATGTGCCAAACTTCTTATTGCCTGTGGTTTTCATTGCATGACTTGGCATAGTGCAGTGATTTTTAAAACACGTGTATTGCATTATACAGATATAGATAGATATAGATATATATTTATATACATAGACTGTCACTAGAAGGTATATGACTTTTTCTCTCCCAAGATAAAATTCACAAATATAAAACCATTTAAAGTCTGAGTGATTGGGTCCTTTCTAAGATATTGCTTTTCAAGGCTTTAAACATATTCTATGTGACAAAGCCAAATTTGACAAAGAGTCAAAAAATGACCACACATTCTGACCTCTAAAAACAGACCTGTGGCAATGGAGGTCATTTGCCTCGCCTGGAAGTAAAATCTGGAGCTGATAAGGAGAATTTTTAGCTTCTACAGAGTAAGGTTCAAGCTATTGTGCTTTGAATTGTCTAAACCAGTTGTTCTCAAACTTGAATGTGGTTCGGAATCATCTGGAAGCCTTGTAAAAACATACACTGCTGGGGGGAGGAGTCAACATGGCAGCATGGGAAGACATGGAGTTAGCGTCTCCCCACAACTAAGGCCCCTGCCCACCAGGGGTGGGGGACTCTAACCCCCTAGGAGATGGAAGGAACCCCAGAGTGAACCAGTAGGATGTAGGGGGACCGAGGTGGGAGGAGAAGTGGAGACCAGATAAGATCTGCACTCCTGAGGCCATCGAGATCAGGAGAGGCAGGTGGGAGGGACTCTCTGGGAAGGGCAAGAGAGGAGAGGAGGGCGACTGCCCCACCCACTCGGGCGGGGGAGTCTGCTGAGCTCCCAGGCTTATCCCCCGCCCTCCTAGGCCCCTTAAGGCTGCATGGGCCCTTGGGGGCATAGGAAGGAGCGGGGGTGGGGGGGGGAGGGATCAGGAGAGGCAGGCGGGAGGGGCCCTCCCAGACCCCAGAGCAGAGGAGCAGGAGAGGAGAGGAGGGCATTTTCCCCACCCACTAGAGCCCAGGAAGCCTGCTGGGCTCCCAGGTGAGGTCCCCTGTCCTCTGAGACCAGGGGTGGGGGGCACGCCTGGGCCTCTTCTGTTCCTTGAGCCTAAGCCCCACCTGCCACAGCCCCCAGGGCCTTTTCCAGCCTGGTGGCTCCTGAGCATTGGCCCCGCACACTGCCCACACCTCACCATTGCTTAGGCCCTGCTCTCCACACCCAAGGCCTTTCCCCCTCCTTCTTTTTTCTCTTTTCCCTCCTCTTTTTTACTATTGTGGTACTGATGTACCTTCCGGTTGCTGATTCATCTGTACTCTTATTTTTACATTCTTTCTAACGTATCTGTTAGTTTCCGAGTCTAATTTTATTTTTTACTTTGTTATTTTTGTCTCTTTTATTTCTTGGCCACCCCACACGGCTTGCGGGATCTTGATTCATGAGCCTGGGGCCCCGGGGGAAGCTCCTGCGATGGGAGCAACAAGTCCAAACCACTGGACTAACAGAGAACCTCACTCTCAGAATATTCATGGGAGTGAGGTCTCACAGACTTCCTCATCTCAGCACCAAGACACAGCTCTACCCAACAGCCCACAAACTGCAGCGTTGGAAGCCTCAGGCCAAACAACCAGTAACACAGAAACACAATCCCACTCATTAAAAAAAAAAAAAAATGAGATGGCAAAAAAATATGTCACAGATGAAGGCACAAAGTAAAAACCTACAAGAGGAATAAACGAAGAGGAAATAGGCAATCTACCTGAAAAAGAATTCAGAGTAACGATAGTAAAGATGATCCAGAATCTCAGAAATAACATGGAAGCACAGATAGAGAAAATACAAGAAATGTTTAACAAAGATCTAGAAGAACTAAAGAACAAACAAACAGAGATGAACAACACAATAACTGAAATGAAAAATACACTGGAAGGAATCAATAACAGAATAACTGAGGCAGAAGAATGAATAAGTGAGCTGGAAGACAAAATGGTGGAAATAACGGCAGAGGAGCAGAATAAAGAAAAAAGAATGAAAAGAATTGAAGACAATCACAGAGACCTCTGGGACAACACTAAATGCACCAGCATTCGAATTATAGGGGTCTCAGAAGAAGAAAAGCAAAAGAAAGGGTCTGAGAAAGTATTTGAAGAGATTATAGTGGAAAACTTCCTAACACGGGAAAGGAAATAGTCACCCAAGTCCAGGAAGCACAGAGAGTCCCATACAGGATAAATCCTAGGAAAAACACACAAAGGCACATATTAATCAAACTAACAAAAATTAAATTCAAAGAAAAAATATTAAAAGCAGCAAGGGAAAAACAAAAAAATAACATACAAAGGAATCCCCATAAGGTTATCAGCTGATTTTTCAGTGGAAACTCTGCAGGCCAGAAGGGAGTGGCTGGATATACTTAAATGTGATGAAAGAGAAAAACCTACAACCAAGATTACTCTACCCAGCAAGGGTCTCATTCAGATTTGATGGAGAAGTCAAAAGCTTTTCAGACAAACAAAAGCTAAGAGAATTCATCGCCACCAAACCAGCTTTACAACAAATGCTAAAGAAACTTCTCTAAGTGGGAAACACAAGAGAAGAAAAAGACCCACAAAAACAAACCCAAAACAATTAAGAAAATGGTAATAGGAACATACATATCGATAATAACCTTGAATGTAAATGGATTAAATGCCCCAACCAAAAGACACAGACTGGCTGAATGCATACAAAAACAAGACCTATAGATATGCTGTCTACAAGAGACTCACTTCAGACCTAGGGACACATAGAGACTGAAAGTGAAGGGATGGAAAAAGAAAATATTTGCAAATGAAACAACAAAAGATTATACTCTAAAATATACAAATAGTTCATGGAGCTCAATATCAAAAAAAATGAACAATCTAGTTAAAAAATGGGTGGAAGACCTAAATAGACATTTCACCAAGAAAGACATACAGATGGCCAAGAGGCACATGAAAAGATGCTCAACATCACTAATTATTAGAGAAATGCAAGTCAAAACTATCATGAGGTATCACCTCACGCCAGTCAGAAGAGCCATTACCAAAAAAGCTAGAAACAATAAATGCTGGAAAGAGTGTGGTGAAAAGGGAACCCTCCTACACTTTTGGTGGGAATCTAAATTGATACAACCACTATGGAAAACAGTATGGAGGTTCCTTAAAAAACTAAAAATAGAACTACCATATGACCCAGTAATCCCACTACTGGGCATATACCCTGAGAAAACCATAATTCAATAAGAGATGTGCAGCCCAATGTTCATTGCAGCACTATTTACAGTAGCCAGGACATAAAACCAACCTAAATGTCCATCAACAGATGAATGGATGAAGATGTGGCACATATATACAATGGAATATTACTCAGCCATAAAAAGAAATGAAATTGAGTTATTTGGAGTGATGTTGATGGACCTAGAGTCTGTCATACAGAGAGAAGTAAGTCAGAAATAGAAAAACAAATACCACATGCTAACGCATATATATGGAATCTAAAAAAAAAAGGTACTGCTGAACGTAGTTGCAGGGCAGGAAAAAGAGGTAAACGTAGTGAATGGACTTGATGACATGGGTGGGAGGGCGAAGCTGGGGCGAAGTGAGAGTAGCATTGACATGTATACACTATAGAATGTAAAATAGTTGGCTGGTGGGAAGCAGCCGCATAGCACAGGGAGATCGGTTCAGTGCTCTGTGATGACCTAGAGGGGTGGGACAGGGAGGATGGGAGGGAGGCTTAAGAGGGAGGGGATATGGGGATATATGTATGCATATGGCTGATTCACTTTGTTGTGCAACAGAAACTGACACGGTATTGTGAAGCAATTATACTCCAATAAAGATCTATTAAAAAAAATACACTGCAGAGTTTCTGGTTCATTAAGTCTAAGGTAGGGCCCAAGCTTTTGCATTTCCAAATTTCCAGGTGATGCCAGGACCAACTTATTCTTTAGACACAGTGGGCATAGTGCCTATAGCATACTTTACTTTTTAGAGGCCCATGAAAAGTGTTTGGTTTTAATCGCTCTTAAAATCAAAAGAAAATAATAATAGTGAATATATAATGATAATCCAAGCTGGACTATATTCATCTTTACATCAATGCAGTATGAAAATATTAATTCTTATTTATCTATTTATTCATTTAATGAGGCGATGGGCACATGAAGGCAAAAGTGTCCCTGGACCACAAAAGTCACAAGGTGGCCCTGAGTGCTGCTGGTAGGAAGCACACATTGAAACCACTGCACTAAACTTACTAATCTTTTGCAATCTGTTAGTGTTCAGTTTTTTATTCTGAACTCTTTTGACTTTGTGCTGTTTTTACTCAGAAGAAAAAGACAAAGCGAGTCAACTGAATAAGAGGCTAATTTAAATTCAAGAGGAGATGTGGGGCATAAGAAATGGTCACAAATGTGTATCTGATGTGGTCATTCTATTCCTCACTCAGATGTAGTTGTGCCTCCGTGTTTACAAAAGGACCAGTTAAAAAATTCAACCAGTGAAGAGTTTGGACTCTACGACAATACCTTAGTAGCACTGTGTGTTTGTACATAGCGGTACTTCCAAAAAGGACTTTCTCATTTCAGGTTCATTCCTTCCTCATAACCACCTGTTCAGTAGGTGTTGCAATATTGTTATATTTTGTAGCAATAAGAATAAACAAAACCCATCCCTACCCCATAAATCAATCACAGGATAAACACAGTTGAAACAAACAGCCCTTTATGAACATGGGGCAACTCCAGTGCTCCTTGTCCTTCCAAAGCACTGTAGTAAGAACTACAAAACTCAGAGATGAAATTAATGCGTTAATATTGCACCATAACACCTTAAGCAGTCTCAATACTCTTTCCCACTTAATACAATCACCAATGAAAAGAAGGTTTTCATTAAAATGAATAACGCTTTGATTGTTTTTATTTATTTATATTTAAAACATTTTATAGATTCATTTTGGAAAATATAGAAACTGCTGACTGATAAGCAAAAGAAAGAAAATAAAAATAATACATAAGCCCACCCCCCAGAGATAAGCTTTAGTAATATTTTGATTTTATTTACAGATATTTTTAGTTGTTTCATATACAGTATTTTTGCAAACAGATGATAAGAGTTTTTACTGTTTGCAGTTTTATTCTGTTTAAATTTTAAAGCTTAACAATATATTACAAATATAAAATAAATAAGTCATTGGGTTAAGTTTTTTCATGTTACTCCATATGGAATTTTTGTTCATTAATGTTCAAGATTTAGATCGCTTCCTATTTTCTTTGTTACAAACAATGCTCAGATGAATAACTTGTGTGTGTGTGGTTAAATTTTTATTTAATTTGTTATAAAACTGTATTCACTAGGTTAAAGAGACAGGTATTATTAAGGCTTCTGACTCGTATTTTCAAACTGTGCTTTAGCTCTGAGACTTCCCCAGTTCACACCGAAAAGGAGGTACTAATGTAGCAAGATTGGCTCCATTATCCAGTCAAAAAAGACCAAGTAACTCTAGAGGTACATTTACGAATAACCAGGATATGGAGCAACAAAAAATGTAGTCCTGAGTTACCAGGAGTGAGTCAAGGCAGGCTGTGGATAGGAGAGGGGAAGCAGAAGAGAAGACAGAGAACCTGGGCCATGGACAACCTGCTCTTGACCTCTGCTCCCTGGCTCCTTCCATACAGTACATCAGCTACTGAAGGGTCTGTGCCTGGCCAGAGGAATCTCTTCCCTACCGCAAGGGAGTCAGTAATGGAAAAGGAAAAACTACAGAAACTTTAAAAATTATTAAAATTCTACTCATTAAATTTTGGTGTCTTGGAGAAAAGTCCTGACCAGCTCATCCAAGTTAGATCCCTGAGGCAGTTCCCTAAGACCAAGGAGACTTTCTGCTTCTGTCTTTACCTTGTAGTTCTGGAGAAGTGGTACAGCCCAGTCCCAAAGTCAGATGATTCTAGAAGAGATGCTTCCAAAGCAGGATGATAAGTAAGTTTCACTCTTAATGCCAATGAATGGTATTGGCTGCCTGGAGTGCTGTGTTGAGAAGGATCTTGAAACTGCACCCCTGAAGGTGCAAAGCAGTGACTGGTTGGCAGTATCTCTTATGGGCACAGGAATGGAGACTGGCACCACAGATATCCCAAATCATTTTTCTTCTAAAAGTTCTCTTTTAATTAATGCCTTCCTGTTAGTCACCAGAGCAACACCCCACTGAGTTACCCACAGTCTCGTTCTCGTCCAGTGCACACCGTGCCCTCAAATATAGTGATAGAAATCCACCTGGGCAAACCTTCATATTCCTTCGTCTTTTTAAAAAAATAATTGAAAAGTACTTTATTTGTATTTTACAGAGTTTTCCCAGTTTCTGTTTCTTTTCTTTTTAAAGAAAGAAGGTGAAAAAGTAAAAAGTCTATTATAACATATTTCAACTTCATGTTATGAACATTTGATATGAATTAGAAAAAGAGATACATGGGAAAAAAGGAAAACAGAGGGAGACAGGAGAGAGACCAAACGTGAGAAAGGCGCCAGCAGGGATTTGAAGGAAAGAGAGAAATGTGCAACTTATGCGGCAGAGGAAGAAAATGAGGGTAATATGGACATGAGTTGAGAAGGAAAGAGGAAAATAAAAAGGAAGTGAGGGGAGAAGGAAGAGAGAGATCCCACAGTTCCTGAAAAGAGTAACTATGCTCGTAAAAATGAGCAAAGAGGGAGGGAATGAAATTTAATGAAATTTAATCTTATGGAGGTCAGTTGAAGTGAGCTTTGCCATGCTGTCTCAGTTGAAGCCCAGAAGGACTTTCGTTGAATATGCAATTACATATTGAATGAAGAATCTAACAAGTTGTTTTGGCCAATTTCTTCTAACGACTTGCTTCAGGGCATCCTTAGCTTCTATTAAGGCTGTTGGTTTGCTTAATGAATCACAATGGTGACATCTCACGATATTCTCATATACAAATTCCCTAAATTCAATAGAAATAAATGCAAATCCACTGGCAGAGGCTATAGCATCTAGCAAGACAAGGGATGTAAGTAATTGTTGTGGGGCTGTCATTGGCATAGCAGGCATTTAAAATGGAACTCAGTGCACTGAGGTTAACACTCAGAATAATCCTGGGATATCAATGTGTGATTTTGACCAAATATGTCTTGAGTCACTTTTGATAAAAATACTGCTGCTTTTGCAGAGTTATTTTTAATTTTTTGGCAACACTAGACCTCTACGTGGTCTTTTGTTTTCTGATTCTTCTTTGAAAAAACAAATGGGTTTAAAATGTTAAAAGCCATCCCCATCTATTTTAACATTAAAAAAATACATCAGGGACTTCCCTGGTGGCGCAGGGGTTAAGAATCCGCCTGCCAGCGCAGGGGACACGGATTTGCGCCCTGGTCCGGGAAGATCCCACATGCCGCGGAGCAACTAAGCCTGTGCGCCACGACTACTGAGCCTGCACTCTAGAGCCTGCGAGCCACAACTACAGAGCCCGCATGCCGCAACTACTGAAGCCCACGCACCTAGAGCCCGTGCTCCGCAACAAGAAAAGCCACCACAGTGAGAAACCTGCGCACCGCAAGGAAAAGTAGCCCCTGCTCACCACAACTAGAGAAAGCCCACGCACAGCAACAGACCCAACGTAGCCAAAAATAAATAAATACATCTATTAAAAAATACATCAATATATAAAATTAAAACTGGGGCTTCCCTGGTGGCTCAGTGGTTGAGAGTCCGCCTGCCGATGCAGGGGACACGGGTTCGTGCCCGGGTCCGGGAAGATCCCACATGCCACGGAGCGGCTGGGCCCGTGAGCCATGGCCGCTGAGCCTGCGCGTCCAGAGCCTGTGCTCCGCAACGGGAGAGGCCACAACAGTGAGAGGCCCGCGTACCGCAAAAAAACCAAAAAACAAAAGAAAACACCTGAATATCTCTAGGACCTACTGTATAGCACAGGGAACTATACTCAATATTTTGTAATAACCTATAAGGGAAAAGAATCTGAAAAAGAATATAGATAGATAAAAATAACTGAATCACTTTGCTGTACACCTGAAACTAACACAACATTGTAAATCAACTATACTTCAATTAAAAAAAAAAACCCTGAATACTTCTTAAAAAAGAAGGGTTGTTCCCCATTCCCCAGGAACAACTACTGTTAAGAGTTTGGTGGGTACTTTTTAGACCTTTTAAAATCCACATACAAATGCATATATTTAGTTAACTACCTCTCTAAGTTCTTCTCCTACGAATCTCTTCCTCACTCACTCTGCTTCAGCCACTCTGCCCTCCTCACCTTCTTCTCCAACACATCAGGCACACTGAAGTGTGCTCCTAACCCTAACCGTAACCCTAACCCCCAGGCCTCTGCACTTCCTATTCCCACTACCCAAATGTTCTTTTCCCAGTTATGCTCATGTCTTGCCCTCTCACCTCCATCAGATCATTACTCAAATGTCACTTTTCAGTGAGCTTTTCCCTCACCATCCTCTCCAACACTGGGCTCCTTGTACAACACTCTCTACCCCTTTATCTGAATATTTCATCTCTTCACATACTATATATTTGACTAATTTCATTCATTGTCTGCCTCCCTCCAGTGGAGGGCAAGCTCCACGAGGACAGGGCTTTTTGTCTGTTTTGATTCCTGCTAAATCCCTAGATCTTAGAACAATGCCTGACACATACAAGGTACTCAATATATTTGTGGAATAAGTTAATTCACATTTATTTTTAGAAATATTGCAATATATTGTATGTACAGTTTGACAACTTTTTTTCCACTCAAAGGTATGTCATAGATATCTTTCCAGTTTGGTATTTAAAGATATTCCTCATTCTTTGTAATGACTACATAGTTTTCCTTATAAAACAAGTACTTTAACCATATGTCTTTTTTTTTAACATCTTTATTGGAGTATAATTGCTTTACAATGGTGTGTTAGTTTCTGCTTTATAACAAAGGGAGTCAGCTATACGTATACATATATCCCCATAATCCCCTCCCTCTTGCATCTCCATCCCATCCTCCCTATCCCACCCCTCTAGGTGGTCACAAAGCACTGAGCTGATCTCCCTGTGCTATGCGGCTGCTTCCCACTAGCTATTTTACATTTGGTAGTGTATATAAGTCCATGCCACTTTCTCACTTAGTCCCAGCATACCCTTCCCCTTC
Organism: Aethalodelphis obliquidens; assembly: GCF_003676395.1. Lineage (NCBI taxonomy): Eukaryota > Metazoa > Chordata > Mammalia > Artiodactyla > Delphinidae > Aethalodelphis > Aethalodelphis obliquidens. The sequence continues at coordinate 36,928,241 of NW_020837952.1, forward strand.
CCCGTGTCCTCAAGGCCATTCTCTATGTCTGGGTCTTTATTCCTGTCCTGTCCCTAGGTTCTTCAGAACCTTTTTTTTTTCTTTTTTTAGATTCCATATATATGTGTTAGCATACGGTATTTGTTTTTCTATTTCTGACTTCACTCTGTGTGACAGTCTCTAGGTCCATCCACCTCACTACAAATAACTCAATTTCATTTCTTTTTATGGCTGAGTAATATTCCATTGTATATATGTGCCACATCTTCTTTATCCATTCGTCTGTCAATGGACACTTAGGTTGCTCCCATGTCCTGGCTATTGTAAATAGAGCTGCAATGAACATTGTGGTACATGACTCTTTTTGAATTATGGTTTTCTCAGGGTATATGCCCAGTATTGGGATTGCTGGGTCATATGGTAGTTCTATTTTTAGTTTTTTAAGGAACCTCCACACTGTTCTCTGTAGTGGCTGTATCAATTTACATTCCCACCAACAGTGCAAGAGGGTTCCCTTTTCTCCACACCCTCTCCAGCATTTATTGTTTGTAGATTTTTTGATGATGGCCATTCTGACTTAACCATATGTCTTTTGATGGACATATAATTTTGCCTCAACTTTTTTATATACAAAATAATGCTACAATGAATGGCCCTGTTCATATATGCTCTTTGGATCCTTTTAATAACAAAATAAAGTTCAGGCTATTAGACATTGCTTTTTGAACAAGCTTTCACATATATATATATATATATATATATATAAAATCTTTAATGTGCTGCACTTTTTTGTGTGTGTGACTAAGTATATGTATAACCATTTATGAAATACCACATTATTTCTTTCTTTCTTTTTTTTTTTGTGTGTGTTACACGGGCCTCTCACTGTTGTGGCCTCTCCTGCTGCGGAGCACAGGCTCCGGACGCGCAGGCTCAGCGGCCATGGCTCACGGGCCCAGCCACTCTGCGGCATGTGGGGTCCTCCCGGACCGGGGCACGAACCCGTGTCCCCTGCATCGGCAGGCAGACTCCCAACCACTGTGCCACCAGGGAAGCCCAAATTATTTCTTTATTGTTAGTTTATTAGTGAGCTAATAATTCTTATTCTTTAAATTCATCAAATAGTCTAAGTATCTGAGTCTCCAGCAAGAGATAAGATATTCAGAGAAATGAATGGCTGGACTTTCCTGGTGGCGCAGTGGATGAGAACCCACCTACCAATGCAGGGGACACGGGTTGAAGCCCTGGTCCGGGAAGACCCCACATGCCGTGGAGCAACTAAGCCCATGCACCACAACTACTGAGCCTGTGCACCACAAGCCTGTGCTCCACAACAAAAGAAGCCACTGCAATGAGAAACGCTCACTGCAACGAAGAATAGCCCCCGCTCGCCACAACTAGAGGAAGCCCGTGAGCAGCAATGAAGACCCAATGCAGCCAAAAATAAATAAATAAAATAAATGAATTAAAAAAAAAAGAAAAGAATGACAGTCAAAAGGGGTTGCAGAAAGGAGTTTAGTAAAGGAATTGTTCCCAAAACTGCAGACAGGGTTAAGGAAAACCAACAAGATTCAGTGAAGCACCAGAGGGCTGGCAACAGTGGGAAGCCGTTACCAGTTTTAGCTGAAGGGGAAATAGTAGGAATGACTACTGGAACCTAGTGAGACCTGCAGCTGAGGACAGAACCACTCACTAGGAGCTGTGTTCTCAAGTAGAATTATGTAGTCACTGCTGAACAACAGCCTAGCGGAGAGAGCTGGGAGGAATAAAGACCTGGACCTCTTTCTCTTCCTACCCTTCAAGTTCTGACTAGAGGCTGCCATTGGCTGGGCCCAACCAGAAGCCATGGGACAAGGAAGCCCTGTTAAGCTGACCATAGACTATCAGGCCTCTGGACCAGAGCAGAGTGGAAAACAGTAGGGAGTGGAACAGGGGGACAAACAGAAAATACCTAGCACCACTAGTTTCTCTTTTAGTTTTACTTCCTACCTCCACATTTGATTAGCTTGATGGACATAACCAAGGGGTTCTAATACCAATGTGTCCATAGTAGATGGCACTGCCTATGAATACAGAATATTCAGGGACAGATTGCTAAAGGCACCAGAATTTAGGCTCACAGAGAAGAAAGTAGCTGTGAGCACTAACTGAAATGCTCTAATAGTGCAAACATGATAGCATCCTTTAGAGTGCCCACCTACTACTAATTTTTTTTTTTTTCGGTATGCGGGCCTCTCACTGTTGTGGCCTCTCCCCCTGTGGAGCACAGGCTCTGGATGCGCAGGCTCAGCGGCCATGGCTCACGGGCCCAGCCGCTCCGCGGCATGTGGGATCTTCCCGGACCGGGGCACGAACCCGTGTCCCCTGCATCGGCAGGCGGACTCTCAACCACTGCACCACCAGGGAAGCCCTACTACTAATTTTTAAAGCATGACTTTGGAACCAGATAATCGCAGGATTGAATCCCTACTTCTGGTATTTGCTAGCCATGTGAACTTGGTCTTAGACCTGTGCTGTCCAATATGGTAGCCACTAACCACACTGGCTATTTAAATGTATATTTACATAAACTTAAATAAAATTAAAAATTTAAAATACAGTTTAAATAAATAAAATTTAGAATTTAGTTCCTCATTTGCTCTTGCCACATTTCAAGAGCTCAATAACTAATGTGCCTAGTGGATGCTGAATTGGACAGCTATAGGAATGGCAACAGCAACAACATCAAAAGCAGCAACATAATTGCGTTGTATCATATCCCTGATAGATAATTCTGGCGATATCGTTGCACAAGGCGCTTTGCCAACGTGTTGAGGCTGCCAGGCCTTAACAATGATCACACAGCTGTTGCTGATGAAGGCTGTGTGTCATTGAGCTGAGAGGCTCCTTGTTATGAAAGATCCCCATTGTTGCTAGGAACTGGTTAGCAGGCTTCCATCTTGCAAGTGTGGTCATGCATGCCTTTGTTGAAAATACTGCTCTATCCCGAGACATTTTGTCCTTAATCTTTTGAATATGATACGATTCCTAATTTTTTCTGGTGGTTTGGAATGGCATGCTTTGTCAACATATTTTTCTCACAGAATCTGATTTGTTTTCCTTGTATCTACAGGGAAGATGTGGCTCAATCTTCTGTAGGAATTCTATCAGCCTAAGCTTATACCCAGTTATCCTATTGCCTCTCTATATCATGTCCAATGACCAGTCTGAATTCATATTTTAATATGATTGTTCAGGTAAAATGTAGTCTAATCTACAGAATATACTAGTGATTTGAGAGAACTGGTTTTATAATCTCCAGAATGGATGTTCTATTCCTTAAGTGGAGTGAGGAAACTATTGGTCAGCAACCAAACATAACTCATTTCCTTCCAGTTTTCTCCATTACCATGTCTCCATCTCCATATTCCAAACCACCACTATCTTTTGTCCTCCTATAATCAATTTTCCACCCGGCTTAAAACATACAATAGCTTCCTGATGCACTTACAAAAGAATCTAAATGCCTGTCCATCGTCTTTTATTTTCTTCATAGAATTTACTTCTATCTGTAATTATTTATTTGATCTCCTGTTTATTTTCTATCTGCCTTCTGTCCGCCTCATCTCTCTGGATGTAAGCTCTATGTGAGCTTATTGAACTGCTCATTGCCTGTTCATTGAACATCATCATCTCAGAACTTGGAAAAGTGCCTGGCACAGAGTAGAAGCTTTCAAAAGACTTCAAGGCTATCCTCGGGCAGGATGTAAAGAGTAAGCCGCAAACTTCTAAATTACAATCTAGCATCATTGCTAGATGTTTACTACATTCCAATGTCTTTCTCCAAAAGTCCAATATACTTAAAGGGATTCTTATTTTATGCTTTTATGTTTGTGCCATGGCCCCTGGGGCAGGGGAGGGAGGTGTCTGATGAATCCTATGGACTCCTTTTCCAAATAATGTTTAAATGCGCATGCACGCGCGTACACACACACACACACACACACACACACACACAAGGATTACAAAGGAAACCAATTATGCTGATATATAGTTATCAAAATAGTTTTTAAAAATTTCATATTTGTGATATAGTAATAGATGTGCTTCTTTTTCACTGTGTTAAAGAACAAGATCTAATGGAAGGTCTGAAATGATTTATTTTGAGGATAGAGAAGTTCAAAAGTTATGTTTTGAGATGCCTCTAACAATTGCAGTGAGATATGAAAACAGCTATGATTTCTATTGTTGACAAAGTTGCAGGTACTGATAACAATGCTGGGATTTGTGGCCCCTTAATTTTAGAAATGGCTAAATTTCAATTAGAGGTTAGTAAAAACACAGATGTAATTTTTTTCCCTTTCAAGTTCACAGACCCCCTTACTTTTACACACAGATCTTCGTGAATCCCTGGACCCCAGGTGAAGAGAATGGAACTAGATGATGAGAAACAGCATGTGCTCAGGAGGGCATGCATGTGAATCTTGGCTGTAAGTGTATTCTCAGCCATGGAAGTCACCTTGGATACCATCTGCAGCCTCAAATAAGGTCCTAGGCCCTTTTTCAGCCGCTGGTATTATTTATTTATATATTTATATTTAAAAATATTGAAAAACACACACACAAAATATACTCACCTGTTATTCCGCCATTAAAAAATAAATATAAAGCAAGAAATGAGACTCACTCTCTTCCCTACCAATTCTACCTCCCAAAGATAATCACTGTTAAGAATTTGGTGAATACCACACCTGATTTTTAACGTGTGTGTGTGTACATGTGTGTGCATGTGTACCAAACCTATATATTCACAGGAATGCTGAACAAATTTGTCTGCTGCTGGATTTTTTTTCACATAATACTATACTTTGGACATTTAAAAAAATGACATTTCATTTACTTAATGATCTTTGATATTCCATTGTATGAATGCACCACATTTACTGAAATTTTCTAATAAGCTCTTTTATTTGTCACTACAAATAATGCTACAATGAATATCCTGTATACATATTTTCATGTATTCTTCCTAATATTGTACAAAATTGGTTCCAGATGTGGAATTGCTAGGTCAAGGAGTATACTTATTTTAGATTTTAGTATAGATTACAAATTAGTCAACAAAAAGGAATCTAATTTTCACACTCCAATGAGAGCGTCCATTTCTTCACACTCTTGCCAAAATGGAATGAATGTGTGTGTGTCTGTAATTTTTGTCAATTTGATGGGTGAAACTGTTAGTTCACTGCTTTAGTTTATTGACTGTTCCTTGAATACTAGTGAAGTTAGGTATCTCTTCATAGCTTTATATTTCTTCTTCTGAATTCATAATTTGGTCTCTGAATTCACTCTTCATTAGTATTTTATATGAGGTATTTATCTTTTACATATTAATTTGTAGATGCTCTTTTTATATTGAAGATAATAACCTTTTATCAGTAGGGGGTGCTGCAAATACTTTTTCCCAGGCTTTGCTTGTCTTCCTCCATATATATAAGCATGTACATTTATGAATAGGTGGTCACCAAGGAAATCTGATACAAGAATAAGTCTAAATTAAGTGACTCCACTTTAAAAATAGACCAAAATGGGGACTTCCTTGGTGGCACAGTGGTTAAGAATCCGTCTGCCAATGCAGGGGACACGAGTTTGATCCCTGGTCTGGGAAGATACCACGTGCTGCGGAGCAGCTAAGCCTGCGCAGCACAACTACTGAGCCTGTGCTCTGGAGCCTGCAAGCCACAACTACTGAGCCCGTGTGCTACAACTATGAAGCCCGCACACCTAGAGCCTGTGCTCCACAACAAGAGAAGCCACTGCAACAAGAAGCCTGCACACAACAATGAAGAGTAGCCCCCGCTTGCCGCAACTAGAGAAAGCCCTCACGCAGCAACAAAGACCCGATGCAGCCAAAAATAAATAAACAAATAAATTTTAAAATAAATAAATAAAATAAAAATAGACCAAAATGTCTTGGTAAATACACTTTAAAGTTGATTTAGTCTTTATCTTTAAAATAAAATAACAATAAGGAATTAAGGTGATTTTTATCTGATATTAAGTTTAATTCTAAAAATTAGCTGATTTTAGAACATTCGAAGAAAATTAGTTTATTTTGATAGTGGGTAAGGTGTAAGTCAGATTGTATTCTAGCACTTTAAAAAGTCCTCCACAGCATAAGTGTTTTCCCACTATGATCATAAACAGGATCTATTATGTAAAAATATTAGAGAGTTTTATTCTTTTGCCTAAGGACCTCTATAGTAGTTGTTAATTGGTCCAACTCTTCTGGATCCTCATTTGTCAGCAACTTTGCTTATGATTCAAGCAATTCTCCAACATCACTGTAATCATTTCACAAAATCCTGAAACATTTATAAGATTTGTAACTTCACTTAGCAATCAATTTGTTTAGAATTTGAATTGTTTATTCATTCTCTGCAACATCAGACAATAATTAGTTTATTGACATAATGGACAGAAGTAGGTATTAGTACTAATCAGGGAAGGAGTGGGGGCATTAATATTTATTAGGGGGCATTTTTGTATCATGACAACTTTGACTTCTGCTGAAACTGAAGGGACCTGGATAATAAACTTTCTGAGAACTAACATCCTTAAGGTCAAATCTGTACTTTTATAATTTTTTTTCCATTATGCCTTCTGGGTTTCCTGTCTTGTTTAGAAGTTTTTCTTGGTCTGATGATAATATTTCACTATTTAGTTTTTCCAGTGGCTTTCATTGTTCTGCCTTTTACAATTAGATATTTACCCAATCTGGGATTTAACTGCAAAATATCTATGAAACTTTGTTATCTTTCATCTTTTATTCAAAGAATAACTAATTTTCTCAATACGTTTTTGAATAAACTTTTTGATAGTAAATTTTGGATTTTATAGACCAGCAAAGTCTAAATAGTTGTGGAGCTGACATATAGTTGTCAATTCTTAGTTTATCCAAGTAGGGATTTTAAAACCAGCATTATTACCATCTATAACCGCCACCATTTCACATGAATGACTCCAAGAAGTGGAATTTCAGAATTCCAGAGTTATTAAGAGTTATTCAGAGTTATTAAAACTCCCTACCTTAATCTTATTTTTCCTCATTTCACAGTGAATGGGTAAGAATTTGATCACAGAGTGGAATCAGTGTGGGTACCAGTAAGTGGAATCAACTACTTTAAATAGTAACTGAACTCTTTGATTGGTTTAATGTACAAACACTAATCCTTAGCTAGGGAGGCCATTGTAACCCCTGCATCTCAGAGCAGACAGAACCCCACCCATATCCCTCATCACATTGTAAAGATTCTGAAGCTCTGAGCGTGACCACATTACTGCAAGAAATGAAAAGCTGAAATGGATGGGACTCGTGGGGAATCACATAGAAGGCAGTTTCAATGGAAAGCACCTAATACTCAGCACAGTTCACAAAACCCAATTATGAACAATTGGTTGTGCTGAACGAGGTCAGTCCCACCACAGTCTGATGTGATGAGGAGGTCATTAGAAATCTCTAGTTGCTCAAAGGAAACGGCTGAAACAAGAAGAATCAAGTATCGCTAGCATTTATTGTCGAGGATTATGTTGTTGGATGATAAATTGTTGAAAATTTGTATTTGGTGATTTTTCTGTACCTCTATACACATTTATATAAATTATTTCGCCCCATAACTAGGATGATTACATCAATGCAGTGATGAGATTTGAATGTCAGTTGACATGTTCCTTTATCGCTAAGTCTGGCTGTGTAAGCTACTTATTTACATAGTAGTGCTGAATAGCACTTGTAAAGCTATCATTTTATTCATCTCAAGTTCTCTGTTATCCAAATAAAAACAAATTTCCTTAGGCATCAGTTTGGGAATGTTGCCTTTGAAATCTAATAGTAAACCGGCTGCCTCAGCATCTGTGGAGCTCAACTCATTCCATCACCTTCCATAATTATAATTCTCCATTTGGACTCTTAGAAATGTAGTGATGGGGGGAAAATCACAATGAGAAAAGAGATGACTGATCAAAGAATTCATGGAAATTCAAAGAAAAATTCCTACAAAAGGAATTTTTATATCTTTTCTCCTTTTCTTTTCTCGGTCTGAACAGGTGTTGCATTTTGCAGAATAGTATGTTTTTTAAAAAGTTGCCTATAAGGTGAATTTCTATATAGCGAATCATAGTTGTCTATTGATGTCTATAAAATTAAAGGTATGTTTTTCAGGTGGAAAATATCGACTCCCCCCCGCATTAAAACTTATACATGCATCACACACGCATTTTAAAAGCAAAACCTAAAAAACTTTAAATAAAACATGAGGAATAACTCCAAGAATAAATTACAGAATGAAAACACAAAGGAACTTGAGTTGTTTTGCATTTGGAATAAGAAGGCTGAGGATTTAAAAGAAAAATAACAAAAACATCCTACTGAACAGAACATGCCAGGGGCAGAGCTGAACAGTCTTATGAAAGACATTTTTCATTCTTAACCAGAGTATGCTTGTGTGTACAAGATGACAAAATAATCAAGTGAAGAGTGAATAATTCAGCTCACCAACAGGTTGTTTCGTGTTGAACTGATGCAATGCCAAGCAGTTAGTTGGGATATTTTCCCCCTTGGAACATACGTCTAAACAAATACTCTTAAAGGAAGAAAGCAGCTGAATTTCTGAGCATAGATTCTGAAAGCCTGGATTGTGTGCCTGGCTTTGTCTCTCTGGGTAAATTACTTTGAGTTTCTGAATCTCCATTTCCTGATCTGGAAATGGAGGACATGACCACCTCAAAGAGCTGTAAGGATAAAATTAGAGAATATGCATAAAAGTATCTGGTAAATAATATACACTCAATACAGGGCCCAGAGATGGTCCATGCACTTGTCTTTTATGGTGTATGCTGTGTATTTCACATAATTTTCCATAGTTCGTTTTCTATATTAAGCTAACAGTTTACATATGACCTACAAGGAGAACCATGATATATTCAGAAAATGAACCTTCTCAGTGATAAGCCAAGGTGTGTCCTCAGATCAAAAAGAAAGCTTGGATACCACTAGGATAGATTCAACTACCAAATAATTTTTAATCACTCACTAATTCACTCCCCAAAACATGTACTTGTTGACTACCCTGTGCCACACACATGCTAGGGCTGACTGGGCAGGCCCCTGTCCTCTACACCCTTATAATGTGTTTGGGAAGAAAGGTGATATGTAACACACTTTAGTGAAATGTCATTAAGGCTATAGTAGAGGTTGGAATAAAGTATAAGAGGAAGAAATCTGTATCATCTTGAGAAGTGTCACATGGAGGCTGATATTTAACAATTTAATAAATGCTTTCATTTACAATTAAAAAACTACATTCAGCTATCATGGAATCATCTTGCTATCCCTGTATGTGTGTGCACATGCATGCGTGCGTGCGTGCGTGCGTGTGTGTGTGTGTTTTCATTTTTATAATTTCTTTTTTACGCTGGATAATTCAGAAGGTCTTTCTGGAAGCTCGATGTTCACTGACTTAACTCCCACATGAGCACTGATGCTAGCTTTTGTATCAGACAAAAAAGACAGTAGAGGGCTTCCCTGGTGGTGCAGTGGTTAGGAGTCCGCCTGCCAATGCAGGGGACACGGGTTCAGGCCCCGGTCCGGGAAGATCCCACATGCCGCAGAGCAGCTGGGCCCGTGCACCACAACTACTGAAGCTCGTGTGCCTACAGCCCGTGCTCTGCAACGGGAGAGGCCACCGCAATGAGAAGTCTGCGCACCACAATGAAAGAGTGGCCCCTGCTCGCCGCAACTGGAGGGAGCCCGCGCACAGCAATGAAGACCCAAAGCAGCCAAAAATAAATAAATAAATAAATAAATAAATAAATAAATAAATAAATAAA